>NC_050445.1:94591923-94923006 GCF_903995425.1 Onychomys torridus | reverse complement strand
CAATCAAATATATCTCCCAAATTTGCCCAATGAAAAATGTGATAAGAAGATGATATCTGATCATATCTATTTGATGGATATATCTTTTATTGTCTGGCTACACAATGGCAATCTAAAGTAACACTTCTATAAAAATGGAAAGATATTCTACAATATACATTTCTATTATAAATGTTATAAAATGGAAAGTATCTAAAGGAAGTAAAAGTCCCTCAAATGCAACCAGTGATGCCTCAGATATTTCTGTATTGACTCTCACCTTTTGCCCTGATTCCACACATGAGTTGAGGTCAGTATTGGGAAGGATTTCTAGCACCATCCTTGCTAGGAGGGAGTCTGTATATAGAGTGTGACAATATTTTACAAATCACCCAAGCATATTCAGACTTCCAAGCCCACTTTGCATTTACTAGATCATGACCCACATGGGAGAGTCACTGTGTCAGGAAAACGGGATCATTTGTTCCAAGGTTGAAGAAGGCAGAGGAACAGATGAAAGGGACTTCCTGTTCAATGTCTTTATTCAGCTAGTTAAACTTTCTGGGCCATAGCTGCTTCAGAAAAAAATTAGATGATTAACTAGGATACAATTAATATACAAATGGCATGTAGGAGGGTAGATGCCCAAATGTTACCAAACAGCCTTTGAAAATTCTATTATCATTAGAATTGTATTTCTCTTAGAAACAGGAAGTTTGTGCAATTTCTTTTAGTATGTGCACAGAGTGTGACAGTCACAATGGTACTGATGACATTTGTCATTTTTGAGACAAGTGTTGTGTAACCCTAGCTAGTCTTGTACTCCTGTTCCTCCAGCCTGTGTGGTAAGATCATAGGCTTGTGCCACCATGTTGAGCCAATTAACTATTTTGTCATTTAATTGTATATAACACCTTTTACTAGTTAGTTTTTAAATTGTTCCTTAAGAACTCTTTGATGTATCTCAGATTCATCTGCTGAACCATTTAATATTCACAAAGCCTTACATTATGACACATCAAATGTCACAGTCTGGCAGTTAATCTGATTGAAAGGTTACATTTGTGTAGCACCTGCAAAGATGTCTGAACTGAAGATTCCCAGAATTTGATGCTAAAAGGGTGAAGAAGATAAAATTAAACCATAGATTTGAAAGCAGCTGTGCATTAACTGAATCTGGGGCATTCTCAATCTATTCAAACTTTCTAGAATATTTTTTCACATGGTGTCACTAACACAAACATAACAAGTGTTGACTTGTTTCTACAAATTAGGTTGATTTTTAGATTCACATCTTTATCATTTTAAAAGACTCAACATTTTCTTAAAATTGCATGTTAATAAAATACTTAGGTATTATTTATCTACTAAGCGAAGGGATTTTTGAAGGTTGTGAAATGCTGTAACTTCTTAATTAGATAGGTGTAAATAATATTTGATGTGCAGAAATGTTTAAATATTAGTCTTGTCTTCACTGTACAGAATGCTTGTGATGGGTTCCTGTAAAGGATGTGTGCTCTGGGGATGTAATCTTTAATATTTAACTTATTCCAAATATGATTAGGAAGGACAAAGGACTGGGCAAACTGGGGAAGAAATGCTGTCCCTTTTAGGTTACATACTTTTTGATTACTTCTTAGAAATTTCTAGAAGGGTAAGGACCCAAATTTAACTCTTAGAGTTTGACTGCAGCTTTTCTGATTTGATAGTGATGCTTGTCTTTTGTCACTTTAATCATGGTCAGTTACTGGTCTGGGCAGGTGTGCATTGGTGGTGCTCTTTTTAGTGGCTTCTTCCTTCAAAATAGAGTAAAGTTAGTAAAGGCTGCTGCAAAATGGTATCTTCTAGACAGCAAAGGACCCTTGAACTCATCAACTCACAGCAACTGTGATCACCTTCACAAAAACCTACACAAGATCAAGCCAATCAAAATTCCAATGGAGTATGGAGGCCCCGCCCCTGCCTGAGGCCCTAATTGATAGCTAATAGTTGTTGGAGGACAAAGAGTCAAGTTTCTTCAGAGCTGTGTCCCTGGTAGATTCTTTATAATTCAGTGTACAGGACTATGCACATGCATGCACATATAGATAGCACTAGAGGACATGACCGTGGCAAAGTGTGTGGTAGGAGGTGGTCTGGGATGAGTTGGAGGGCCTAGTGGTGATAGATAGAATCAAAATACTTAGTATACATGCATATAATTCTCACAGAATAATAAAAAGTATTTAAAAATGACTTTCTGAGGATCAAACCACAGGTATAGAATCCAGAATATATTGCTGTAGATATCACTCTATGTAAATAAAATTCTGATCAGCCAGTGGCCAGGCAGGAAGTATAGGCAGGATAAGAGAGAAGAGAATTCTGGGAGGTGAAAGGCGGGAGCAGAGATTCTGCCAGCTGCCATGATGACAAGGAAGATGTAAGGTAA
The DNA here is from genome assembly GCF_903995425.1 of Onychomys torridus. Lineage (NCBI taxonomy): Eukaryota > Metazoa > Chordata > Mammalia > Rodentia > Cricetidae > Onychomys > Onychomys torridus. The sequence goes on along the minus strand of NC_050445.1, from coordinate 94,920,596 downwards.
TTGTAAGCCACGAGTCACGTGGCAAAGTATAGATTAATAGAAATGGGTTAATTTAAGATAGAAGAAGTAGATAACAAGAAGCCTGCCATGGCCATACAGTTTGTAAGCAATGTAAGTTTCTGTGTGTTTACTTGGTTGGGTCTGAGCATCTATGGGCCTGATGGGTAACAGAGATTTGTCCTGATTGTGGGCCAGGTAGAAAAACTCCAACTACAATATATCTTAAATGTCATTCAATAGTTGCTTCTGAAAGAGGTGGTGAGTGCCCATCGCATGGCAGTGTCTTGATATCACTTAGAAATGCACTTATAATAATTAGGAGACTATTGTTTTACAAAATAGATCTAGCACAGTGCTCTTTGGGGAGCTATTTACCACAAATGTAGTACATTTTATTTTCTGCAACAATTCTGCTTATCTCTGCATGTAAGTAGTCATACAGTAAGTAGTCACAAACATCAACATGTGTGAAATATTGGGAAATAGGGGATTTCTTTACGTAGAACTTACCACACACAGGAAAACCCAAGGTCTTCCTGCTCAATTTCAGGGGTCAAAGAGATAAAAATATGTGTGGGGGACACGTAATTATGTATTTTAACTTTCATACTAATCTCCCTTTTAATATTACCAGAACTGAGAACCTAAAATCTGATCCCTGTGCCTCAAGGACCCTATGACACAAAGTAGGGAATTTTCATGGCATTCCGGTATTTGCACATGTCCTGAATTTAGAGCAAAGGAAAAACATTTCTACTAAAAGATACAAATTAAAGGAGCTTTGTAAGGATTCTGTACATAATAGCAAAAAAAAAAAAAAAAAAAAAAAAAAAAAAAAAAAAAAAAGTCTATGTCAGGCTGGGGTTGTAAATCAGCCCCTTATATAAATACTATTTCAATGATCTGGATTCATCCTGGGTTTTCCTGCAGACCAGGTCCCAGTGTCCTCTAATCTTCTCTAAGTTTATTAGCAAAAATGGTTTATTGTAGGTACTTTCTAGTCCATCTTTGCCATCTTTTCTTCCTTCCTTCTTTCCTTCCTATCTACTTGTCTTGCTTCCTTTCTTCCTACCTTCTTTTCTTCCTTGCTTATATTTTTTCTCCTTATCCCCAATTTTTCTGTCTGTCTCTGTCATCAGTCTCTCCCTGTCTCTCTTTCACTCTCTGTTTCTCTGTCTGTCTCTGTCTCTCTGTCTCTCTCCAATCCTCCCTCACCCCTCTCTCTCTCTCTCTCTCTCTCTCTCTCTCTCTCTCTCTCTCTCTCTCTCTCTGTGTGTGTGTATGTGTCTCTCTGTCTGTCTGTCTCTCTCTCTCTCTCTCTCTCTCTCTCTCTCTCTCTCTCTCTCTCTCTCTCTCTCTCTTCATGTACCAGTACATGGAGGCCAGAGATTGATATCATGATGTCTTCATGTCTTTCTTCATTGCGTTCTTCCTTATCTTCTGAAACGTGGTCTCTCACTATACCCGAAGCTCATTAATTTGACTAGACTACTGCCTAACCCTAGTCTTGCACCCCAATGTTAGGGTTACAAACATGTAATGCCATGCTTTTTAGGAATAGAAATTCATGTCCTCATGATTGAGCAACAAACACTTTGCAAACCATGCCTTGTCTCCAGCCCTACCTATGCTCTTTTCAATCTAGTACTTATGGTAAAACTTTGTGTTGTGCTATATCTAGACCTTCTGATTTGAACAGTGTGTGTGTGTGTGTGTGTGTGTGTGTGTGTGTGTGTGTGTGTGTGTGTGTGTTCTATGTGTTCAGGAAGCTATGGGAATAGGATACCCAGATACTTTTCAAACCATCAAAGGGACTTTTGTTGATGCCAGTTTTTCTCCTGGCACTCAATAGTTGCCTTTAGTTCTTTGTCTAGTGGTGGGAGATCATTCAGTTTTCTCCCTTCTACATTAACATGTCCATTGACATTGCTATGCTTTCTAGTTTTGTTTGTGCAGTTATTTCTAGGAGAGATTGTTTTAATGTTGACTTCCTAATAACTTGAAGCAGAATGGGGCATAGGAGGAAGTTCAGAGATGGTAGCTGGGAGGGCTTAGAGAAGAAAACGGAGAAGGTAAATTATTTAATTATACTTTAATTTAAAACATCAAAGAAAACACAAGTAAAAATTTTAAAAGGAAGACAACAATCTTAATTTGCTTTTAGATGTAGAGACTTAGTTACTATGAACTTCTGGCCAATGACTAAGAAGGGCAGGCTTAGTTGTGCAAGTTTATTGCTGCTAAGTGAGTGATTCCTCTTAGGCAACTTCCTTAAAGAAGACTCTGGATCTGTTAAAGAAGCATCAGGAAATGAGTTATGTTCCCAGGCCCTTCTTATTTGACTCGTGCACATTTCTCATCTTCCTAGTGTCACACCTGCATGGTTTTCTACACTTGTTCTTAGCTAAAAGCCCAAAAGCAACAACCTTCATTGTTTTATAAATATCCTTAGCTTGTCTCACATCTTGCTGTCTTCCTGCTCTACAGTGAAGCTTCAAATGACTCTCTAGAAGGAGACATGTGATTCTCCTAGGACTAAATTGATGTAGGTGTACACAGTATCCATGCATATATTTTCTCTGTTTCAACACATGTACACAGGATGATATGCAGAACGTACACAATTGGCACAGAGCAAGAAAACACCATTAGCACATGAAAATCTTTTAGCATATATTGAATTTTCCCAGCAACTTAATATTTTGCAGCTTCTGTGACAAGCTTTCCCAGAAGCAAATAATAAAATAAAAATATGACATAACTGCTTTCCATTTGTATCTACAGTGGTTTCAGGAAGAATGGAGCTTTCCAGATTTCTTGGTTGAAAATGCAAATTAATCTTTAAAGATATTTCCCTCATGTTCAGAAACAAATGACTGACACAGAAGTTCACAGTTTCTGGTTTTTAATACCAGTATAGGTTGAAAGTTAATTCCTTTAAAGAAGTTTGTCTTGGAGAAAAAGATACAATGACATGCAAAGAAAACATTGCATGTACCAAATTTGCCAATTATTTCACACTCGAGATTTGAGTACAGAACAATTTATATTGAGCTAGCATTTTCCTACAGACACTTAGACGACTAAAGCTTTAGTGTTTGGACCTGTCTTATTATTTCCATACTATATGTTTTTTTAGAAACTGATGTTGTAGAACACGGCGTTTCTTTACATTCAGAAAAACTCTAGTATATGCCTGTGTAAATATCTTGTTTTCATTGTTTTTAGGTAAGCAATGTCTGGCAACTTCAGAGCTTTTTGCTTAGCAAATTTCTCCAAATGGACTTGAGGGGCCACATTTGGAATATAAAACTTAACACTTACTCCATATCCCAGCTGTGCCTTAATAATGCTCTTTCCCCTCACAGATCATTCAGGTTAATCTTAGGAAAAATTGATTTTAAAAATATGAAGGATATGTACAAAATGAGTGTGTGTGAAAATATATCTTAGTGCAGATTTATTGCTGACAATGAGTGTTCAGAATCTAAGTGACTCTCCACATGTAACATCAGAAAAGTTACTGAGATCATGTTCTTGTAGCAGAGTAGGCAAAAAACATTTATAACCTCTGACCTTCATCATTATGTCTTAAATGAAGGGAAGAGAACAACAAAAGCTAGCTGTTTTATAAAATGAGAAGATTAGAAAGCATTTTATTAAATCTCTTTGTTTCATCTTCATGGATGCAAGGATTTTTTTGTTGTTGTTGTTATTGTTGTTTTTTCCCCTCAAGACATATGCAAAATAATCTTTATAAGCAAATTTTTTTGTTTTTGCTTTTTTGAGACAGGGTTTCTCTGTGTAGCTTTGCACCTTTCCTGGCTCTGTAGACCAGGCTGGCCTCAAACTCACAGAGATCCTCTGGCCTCTGCCTCCCAAGTGCTGGGATTAAAGGCATGTGCCACCACCACCCGGCTAATATAAGCAAATTTTTATTTTGATTATATGAGAGAGGAACTAAACTCTGAATGTCTCTCTAGTCTGTAGAGAAAAAAGTATGCATACATCTATGGATGCCAACATAGTGAATTTTTTGGAGGAAATTTTCAAGTTAAATTTCCTAGAAGTTAGCTAGAGGAGTGTTACAGGAGCTTCTCTCCTGTTCCAAGGAGAAGAGAACTAAGGGCATAACACAACACTGGGGTGTTGGAGAAAATGTTAGCAAGAGCATCCTCACAGGATCAATCACAAAATCAAATGACATTTAAAATTATTATAAAGAAGTAGTCATTTTAAGTCTTCAGAACTGTGCCCCAGGAAGAATAAAGGAGAAATAGACTGGTCATGATGATATTGTCTTAATGTAACATATTGTTAATGAAGTATTTATTCTTCAAGGTATCTGCTAGCCATTATTTTCCATGCTATGTTTCATGAGTTTAGACTTTTATTTATATAATTAAGCAAACAGAAAAGTTGAAGGTTGAATTTACCCCTGTGATTTATCCCATGACAAAGGTTCATAAAAAGACTATTATCTTTTGCCTGTACTTCAGACTCTTTTGTTCGTGTTGATTTGCCTTGTCCAGCCTCAATAAGAGGAATTTTGCCTGTCTTATTGTATTCTATTTTTTCCTGTTTGACTGTGGTCTCTTGCAGACCTGCCCTTTTCTGAAGAGGAAATGGTAGAGCAGGATGGAGAGAAGAGAAACTGTAACTTGTGGTCAGGTTGTATCATATGAGAGAACCTTTTTAAAAAAATTAAAATAAATAAACAATTAAAAGTTACTACTATATTCATAATAAGAATAATAAAACTAATAATAATAAACATGTTGTTAAACATTATTTAAAACAGAAATATCAGAACAAATATTTTAAGATGGAATTGATTTTTAACCCTCTGACTTATATTCAGTTAAATTTCCAGGTGTAGCTGAAAGTGGTTAACTTCTTTTGCAAAGTTATCTCTATTTAGTGGAAATTCCCTATTATTGTGTGAATTAAGGATCTGCAGTATTATAATAATATAGAAGGTCTTTGCAGAGGGGAAGTACAACCTTGAAGAAAAGAGTCACATATTATCGTTTTCAGTGCCTACCAACATATAATCCCTTTCTGTAAACTATATCCTATGTGATGCAAAGATTAGTTAGGAGGGAAATAATTTCTATAACATAATTTCATACAAACACCATGTTTATTTTTTTCCTTTGTCTGGAAAATGATATCTACCTTTAATAATAACAGAGTAAAATAAAAATATGGAGCTAAAACACAATAAATCATATTGTAGATGTCTCACAAAGCTGAAATATCAGAGACTAAGGTTTGATATTATTGTTGATCTTGTCTATCAGTAAGCATCACTCTGCCAGATGGTTCAGTGACATTCAGTCACTGTGCTGAGCTTTAACAAGCACGTGTAAGATGGACAGTCATCAGTAAATTGGCTGCTGTTTCTCCCTTCTTTAATATCAGCTTAACAACTGCAGGGATGTGGCTGTTTAAATATTAAAAACATGTTCCATTATTAATGAGCTATCATACTTTTTCTGATTATTAAACCTGTATGGAAAGAGCTTTGGTATGAAGTACAGTAAGCATTCTTAGCTCAGCAGTCTGGGGATGCCACATATGTCAAATCGTTTCTTTCTGATTGTTTTGGGCATCAAAACATTGATTAATATCATCTAGGTCTAAAGAGAACACAATTAAAGCTACTCAGTTTCCACCAAGCTTCCAGGATTAATGTACAGATTATTGCTCAAGGCAAAACGAACACAGATGATTATTTTGCCATTGGTCTAATAGCAAAATATTGGCCAGCTACTATACGTTAGGAAGAAAACTATTAAAGTAATACAAGATAGCTCCTGCCCTTTCCCTCTCTCAAATGTGTGCCTGACAATGAGATGTGAAATTCATTAAATTGTGACAGTAACTAGAAAAGATGATGTGCCAGAAATAAGTAAGTTTCTTGACAAGTAATAGCCCTCTATAAATATTAAGAACAACAATCACAAAGTTCAATACTATATCATCTTTGAACAGGCTGCCACTAAATGTAATAATACAAACAAACTAATTATTGAATATTGAAATTAATTTCGTACAATAAAACACCTTATTCCAAGTATCAGTTTGAACAATTCTGGAGTATTCTTGTCCTACTGAATGAATGATTTTGGTCAACACATTCTATTTTCTGGGTTTATATTCTTTGTATAATATATAAAAGGGAAACTTTAGAAAATCCAATTTTGAAATAAGGCATTTTGAGTTTTCTGTCCAGAATTACAGCAATTCCAACATTTTGGGAGTGGCCATTATCTTAGTAAACTATTACTGGCCAAATTTCTTAAAATTGGGTATATGTGAGGTATGCTTAGCAAACACATTACACGTTTTCTATGAAACACTCTTCTGGGCCTCCTATAGTGATATTTTATTTGTATTGAAATGTGATTTTATTTGTATGTTAATAAAGTTGCCTTGAGGTCAGAGCAAGCCAGAGCAGAAGCTGGGCAGTAGTGGTGCACACCTTTAATCCCAGCACTTGGGAGGCAAAGCTAGGTAGATCTCTGTGTGTTCAAGGATACAGCCAGCATGGCAGACACACGCCTTTAATTTCAATAGCAATCATAGAAGACCTGGAGGTCTGTACAAACAGGCCGTGACTGTGAGGTCATGTTGCTGGGTTTACAACCAATGAGAAATCAGAACAGAAAGTCTATAAAAAAAGACAGGACACACAGAAGTAGGTCTCTTGCGGAGAGGAAGGACAGCAGAAGCAGTGAAGGGTAAGGTTTACAACTCTTGCTCTGACCTCTTGGTTTTTAACTCTGCAATTGGTTCTGTGTTTCTTATTTAACAAAATGGTTATATCTATAGCCTCCACATACAAAAAGGTAAATGACACCCTGTTCCCAGGACACTAAAAGACTTGTGTACTGGCTCTAACATTGATATCAACATTTTAATGTTGTATGATTGGGTAAATCATAATTTCTCATTCCTATGACATATCAGGCTAGCTGTTCTCAAGCAGTCTTTCTTAGCTTACAATCATAGTATATGAGTTTATAATAGATAATATAGTGGAGATAATGCAAAACATTGGAAAAATTTTTAAGTATTATTTACACTTATCATGTCATATTTTCTATTAAGAGATTGTTTTCATATTTATATTATGGGCTTGGGTTATTACTGTAACTTGCTACCATTCAAAATCCATGTAAGATAACAGAAAAAATCATATGACACAAGTTCATGATCAGAGGGAAGGTGAATCAGGGTTAAGTGAACATGATCTCCCATCTGTTTAGTGGAATAAGAGACATGATCCATCAAACAGACACTTACTTAGTGTTCATTTGTGTGTACCAGTTCTCTTTGAACTGTATGCTTCCCCAAGGGATGAAAAGGTTGTATTTTCATCGAGAAAACAGTTTAGTTTAGAAAACTCCAAATGCCCTAATCCATGCCATTCAAACTGCAGCTGATGTGGTGGCTCCCACCTGTAATCCCAGCACTTGGAAAGCTGAAAAAGGAGAATAGACTGAAATTTAAAACCAGCCAGAGCTGTTTACAGAGCTAAAGTCTGCTTGGGCTATAGTGAAATGCTGCCCCAAATCCACACCATAAAAACCCCAAACACTGTAAACTGTAATTTATATTTAATACTTAAATTATCAAAGTACAAAACAATATGTTCAATAAAAACAAAGATTTACTTATCATGATGAATCTAGGCAATCTTGAGAGGGATTGTAGATACTCAGATATTAGCATCACAAATCTTTGTTTGGATATAAATTGAAAGAGGCTAATGTAGTTTAAAATTGCTTCTGAGTATAACTTCTCATGAGTTAGAAACAGGGAAGGATGGTGCTGGGTGTCCCTAAGTGGGTAGTAGGAGAATCAGAAGTCTTCTAATTCAATAATGTTTTTCCCTTTATGACATATTCTACTCTTTAATTAATTCAGTGTGAAACCCTGTTTTACCTCTGCAATGCTCAGAATAGGTTAGTTGTTGCTGTGGTACCTGTTAGACTTCAGACGAAGGTGCTCTGGTCACCTTCATCTGCAGTCCATTTTATCTTCACTGTCATAGTTCATTCTGGGATCCCTGCAGCTGTAGAAAGAGACAAAATGCAAATATGGAAAGAAACTGTCTTTGAATCTATAACTCTCTAACAGAGTTTCCGTGCGGATGTCAACATGTAGATTGCAAATAAATTCTTTTCTATCGTCATGCACAAAACTCAAGTCTAAGTGGATCAAAGATCTCAATATAAAACCAGTTACACTGAACCAGATAGAGAAAGTAGGAAGTAGTTTTGAATACATTGGCACAGGAGACTACTTCCTAAATATAACCCCAGGAGCACAGACACTGAGAGCAACAATTAGTAAATGGGACATCCTGAAACTGAGGTGCTTCTGTAAGGCAAAGGACACAATACATAAGACAAAACAACATCCTACAGAATGGGAAAGATCTTCACCAACCCCACATCTGACAGAGGGCTGATCTCCAAAATATATAGATAACTCAAGAAAGTAGATATCAAAATACAGAACAATCAAATTAAAAAATGGGCTACAGACCTAAACAGAGAATTCTCAGCAGAAGAATCTCAAATGGCCAAAGGACATTTAAGGAATTGCTCAACATCCTTAGTTTGCCAGGCAGTGGGGGCACAAACCTTTAATCCTAGCACTCAGGAGGCAGAGGCAGGTGGATTTCTGTGAGTTTAAGGCCAGCTTGGGGTACAAAGTGAGTTCTAGGAAAAGCTCGAAAGCTACACAGAGAAACCCTGTCTCAAACAAACAAAAATCCCAAATCAAACCAAAACAAAACAAAATCCTTAATCATCAGGAAAATACAAATTAAAATGACTCTGAGATACCATCTTACACCTGTCAGAATGGCTAAGACCAAAAACAATGAAGACAGTTTATGTTGGAGATGATTCAGAGCAAGTGGAACACTCCTTCACTGTTGGTAGGAATGCAAACGTGTATAGCCACTTTGGAAATCAGTATGGCATTTTCTCAGGAAATTGGGAGTCAGTCTTCCTCAGGACCCAACTATACCACTTTTAGGCATATACCCAAGGAATACTCAACCATACCATAAGGACACGTGCTCATCTATGTTCATAGCAGCATTATTCATAATAGCCAGAACTGGGAAACAATCTTGATGCCCCTCAACAAAAGAATGAATTAAGAAAACGTGGTATATATACATAATGGACTACTTATCAGTATTAAAAACAAATGACATCATGAAATTTGCAGGCAAATGGATGAAACTAGAAAATATCATCCTGAGTGAGGTAACCCAGTCTCAGAAGGACAAAATGGTATGTACTGACTCATAAGTGGATAATAGATGTAAAGCAAAGGATAACCAGTATGCAACCACAGTTCAGGAGAAGCTAGATAACAACTATGACCCTAAGAAGAATGCATGGATTGCTCTAAGAAGGGGAAATAGATGAGACCTCCATGAGAAAACTGGGGATGAGGGGTCATCAATGGAGTTTAGGGGATGGGTGATGAGAACATAAGGGAATGAGATGGTCAAGTTGGAATAGGGATGGAGTGGGAGAGCAATGAAATAGACATCACTATAGAGGGAGAGAATATGGGGATAGGGAGAAACCTGGTGCTAGGGAAGTTCTCAGGAAACAATAAGTATGACCACAGCTTAAACTACTAGCAACAGTGGAGAGGGTGCCTTAACTGGCTTAAACTAGTAATCAGATTGGTGAATAACCTAAATGTCATCATAGAGCATTTCTCCAGTAACTGATGGAAGCAGATACAGAGATCCACAGCCAAATGCCAGGCCAAGATCCAGGAGTCCAGTGGAAGAGAGAGAAGGAAGATTCTATGAGCAAGGGGCATCAAAATCATGATGAGGAACCCACAGAGATAACCAAACAAAACTAGTGGGAATTCATGAAATTTATACCAGCACCTGTGGTGCCTCCAGAAGACAGGACTAGGCCATCTGCATAAACAAGACAGTTTTGTATCTGGATCTTCTGAAGGGGGCCACTGGCAGTAGGATCAGGATCCATCTCTGTTGCATGAGCAGGCTTGTTGGAGCACAGTACCTATGGTGGGACAACTTGCAAAGCCTTGATGCAGGAGGAGGGGCACTGGACCTCCCTCTACTGAATGTACCAGGTACTACTGACTCCCCAAAGGAGCCTCTCCTAGGAGGGAATGGGGGGTGGTTTGTTGGGAAGAGGCTAAAGAGGCAGGAGGGAAGAGTGGAATCTGTGATTGTAATTTAAATGACTCCATATAACTCTAGAATATGTTCTTTCCTTTCTTCCTTTCTTTTTTTTAGAACCTTATGTAACTTTTATTTCCATATCTTTTCATATTTTTAATAAATAATTTTTTCTTTATTGTTATATGTTTTAAATTTTATACATCAGCCATGGGTTCCCCTATCCTCCCCACTCCCACACTCACCCCCACCTTCCTCCCAGCCACTCCCCTCCATTCCCATGTCCTTCAGGATCAAGGTACCCCTGGGGATTCATTTAAACCTGGTAGATTCAGTACAGGCAGGTCCTGTCACCTCCTTCCAGACTGAGCAAAGTGTCCCTGTGTAAGCCCAAGGTTTCAAACAGCCAGCTCATGCACTAAGGCCAGATCCTGGTCCCACAGATTGGGTGCCTCCCAAACAGATCAAGCTATTCAATTGTCTCACTTATCCAGAAGGCCTGATCCAGCTGGGGGCTCCACAGCCCTTTGGTTCATAATTCATGTGCTTCCATTCGATTGGCTATTGGTCCCTGTGCTTTTTGCAATCTTGGTCTCAAGAATTCACACCCTTACAGTCCCTCCTCTTTCTCGACAATTGGACACCTGGAGCTCCACCTAGGGCCTGGCTGAGGATCTCTGCATCCACTTCCATCAGTTATTGGATGAGAGTTCCAAGACGACTGTTAGGGTGTTTGGCCATCTGATCACCAGACTAGGTCAGATCAGGCTTTCTCTCGACCATTGCCAACAGACTACAGAGGATATATCATTGTGGATTTCTGGGGACCTCTCAAGCACTCTGCCTATGGTCTCATATGGTCTTCATTTATCATGGTCTGTTATTCCTCATTCTCCCTTTATGTTCTTGATCCAGCTGGAATCTCCTGATCCCCTAAGCTTTCTTTCCCTCAAATCTTGCCCTTCATTACTCCCACTGTCATCCAGGTTGTTTATGTAGATCTCATCCATTTCTCTGTCATTGGGTGATCCTTGGGTCTTTCCTAGGGTCCCGTTTTTTAGGTAGCATCCCTGGAGTTGTGTAGCAGTCTAGTCATCTTTGTTTTACATCTAGTATCCTCCTATGAGTGAGTACATACCATGTTTGTATTTTTGAGTCTGGGTTACCTCACTCAGGATGATTTTTTCTAGATCCATCCATTTGCCTGCAAACCTCATGATATCATTGTTTTTCTCAGCTGAGTAGTACTCCATTGTGTATATGTACCATAATTTCTTTATCCATTCTTCAGTTGAAGGGCATCTAGGTTGTTTCCAGGTTCTGGCTATTACAAACAATGCTGATATGAACATAGCTGAGCAAATGCCCTTGTGGTATGATTGAGCATACCTTGGGTATGTGCCCAAGAGTGCTATAGCTGGGTCTTGGGGGAGATGGATTCCCAGTTTTCTAAGGAAGCGCCATATTGATTTCCAAAGTGGCTGTACAAGCTTCCATTCCCACCAGCAGTGCTGGAGGAGAGTTCCCCTTGTTCCAAATCCTCTCCAACATAAGCTGTCTTCTGTGCTTTTGATCTTAGCCATTCTGACAGGTGTAAGGTGGTATCTCAGTGTCGTTTTGATTTGCATTTCCCAGATAATTAGGGATGCTGAGCAATTCCTTAAATGTCTTTCAGCCATTTGAACTTCCTCTGTGGAGAATTTTCTGTTTAGTTCTATAGCCCATTTCTTAATTGGACTGTTGGGCATTTTGAGGTCTAATTTCTTAAGTTCTTTATATATTCTGCATATCAGCCCTCTGTCAGATGTGGGGTTGGTGAAGAACTTTTCCCATTCTGTAGGCTATCACTTTGTCTTGTTGACCATGTCCTTTGCTCTACAAAAGCTTATCAGTTTCAACAGGTCCCATTGTTTGATTGTTTCTTTCAGTGTCTGTGCTACTGGTTTTATATTTAGGAAGTGATCTCCAGTGCCAATGTGTTCAAGAGTACTTCCTACTTTCTCTACTGTCAGATTCAGAGTATCTGGATTTATATTGAGGTCTTTGATCCACTTGGATTTAAGTTTTGTGCACGGTGACAGATATGGATCTATTTGCAGCCTTCTACACATTGACATCCAGTTATGCCAGCACCATTTACTGAAGATGCTTTCTTTTTTCCATTGTACATTTTTGGCTTCTTTGTCAAAAATTACATGTTCATAGGTGTGCGGGTTAATGTCAGGGTCTTCAATTCGATTCCATTGGTCCACATGTTGGTTTTTATGCCAGTACCAAGCTGTTTTTATTACAGTACCTCTATAGTAGAGCTTGAGGTTGGGGATTATGATGCCTCCAGAGTTTGTTTTATTGTACAGGATTCTTTTGGCTATCATGGGTTTTTTGTTTTTCCATATGAAGTTGAGTATTATTCTTTCCAGATCTGTGAAGAATTGTGTTGGTAATTTAATAGGAATTGCGTTGAATTTGTAGATTGCTTTTGGTAAGATCGCCATTTTTACTATGTTAATCCTGCCTATTCATGAGCATGGGAGATCTTTCCATTTTCTGACATCTTCTTCAGTTTCTTTTTTCAGGGACTTAAAGTTCTTGTCATATAGGTCTTTCACATGCTATAACCCAGGCACTCCCCTTACTTCCTTTCTATGTGTCTCTTTGTCCAGAAATTCTAATATACATAGTGTAAGTGGCTTCTGATCAGATTATGATTTTATATAGTTCTAGAATAAGTTCCTTCCTTTTTTCCTTTCTCAATGGAGACAGAACAATAATCATTTTCCTGTTGCACTGAGAAGACACAAACTACATTCTTCATGACACAGGCACTTACATTTTTTTAATTAAAAAGATAATTACGTATTTTTCCTTTTTCTTTCACCCATATAATCATTCTCATGCCCTTTTCTTTGACTTTTTCTCAAATTCATTACCTCTGTATCTTTAATTGCTGTATAGGGTATGTTTTAATATTATAATATATATCCCTAAGTATATAAAGATAACTTGCTCCCTACAAATTTTACTTGTAGGTTTATGATTTCAGGGCTGCCCAAATGGTATTGGATAATAAGTTGAGGGGCTCTTCTCTGGGTTTGACTATTGTTACTTGGTTGCCAGGTAACACTTTTACAACTGCTTTTTTTCTACTTATAGGTCCTAATTAAATATTCTGAAAGCTTTTGGCTGCTTCTTTGCTCAGCTTTCTATTTCAGGTGCCACTCCTCCATTTGTTTTTATGTTGTACATTTTTCATTTTATAACTTTTTATATATTTAGAAAACCTACTTATACATTTACAACTCTTACTCATTGTTTTTGCTTTCTTTCTCCCTCTGTTTTCTAGGTTTGTGCGTGCAAACTACACACATAATAGTTCAAATTGTGAAAAAAAAAAATAGAGGAACACATTTTATCTGCATGCCTACTCTGAAAAAAGTTTGGGAAATAACCATTTCCACTTCATAAACAACCTGCCATGAGATAATTCTCATACAAAATGAATAACCTTTTAGGAATACTTTCTTCCCTTTAAGTCTAGCATGTTCCAAAAATATACTTTGATGACTGATTGATAAAACTCTTGATAGTTCTTAATTACTACATTTTTTTCACAAGGACCAAGTTTAGGGAAAGATAAGTCAGGAGATAAAAAGGCTTATGTGGTTCCTAGTAGTCGCTCTTCACATTATTTTACTATGCAACTTTCACAATGGTATTTAGAGATTACATAATCTGTATTTTTGTAAGTACATTATGGAAATATTTTTATAAGTAGAAAAGAAAACAGACTTGTTCAACAACACATGTGCAAGAGGAATGTTTCAATGATGAAAATAATATTTGGAATCCTGAATTTGAAGCTAAGTGAGTAAAATTGGACATCTAAGAAGCTGCTTTGACTCAGTATTCTTATCTATAAAATGTTGATAAGAAGAGCAAGTGTTTTTTTTTTTTTTTCCCTCCAAACAATTATTTTGAGGAATGCCTGAAGTAATTCTAATACCTCTCAAAGTGTGGTGAATGAAAGAATGGGATATCCCACTAAACTTATGCTGTCAATGAGCTATCATAGTTAGTATCAGGGAGTCTTTAATTAATATTGTTTTCTTACATTTTGTAAAGAATTTTTAAAACTTGTTTTGCTATGAAGAAATTCTTCAGAACCCCGTATGGAACAGAAGTTTAGAATGGAGTGGGCATTGAACTGCATTTCTGGACTATGCAGATTATTGTGCTGCAGATATAATGAGATTTCCTCTCCAAACAAGGAAAGAAACAAAACAAAAAAGAAACTTGCAGGGAAACTAGAAAACAAAGCAACTTAAATCACCTATCATTTGCCATCTTTAGAAAATTCACAAGTTTAGTTACTGTACTAATTTGCTTTATGTTATTGTCATAGACTACTCCAACCAAAAAACAAAACAAGAAGAGAAAATGTAATTTGGGTTATACTTTGCAGCTACAGTTTATAGTCCATCTTGAAGGGGAGTCAAGGCAAGAACTCAAGGCAGGCACTTGGGGTGAGAATTGAAGTATAGGTCATGGAGTTTCAATGCTTACTGGTTTGCTTTTCATGGCTTACTCAGACTCAACCTGTTTTCTTATAAAACCAAGAGCAATTGTCCAATGGTGGCTTAGGCCACAGTGGGCTGAGCTCTCCCACATCAGTTATTAATCAAGAAAATGCCTCATAGGCTTGCCTACATGTCAATCTGATGGAGGCCACTCTTCAATGGAAGTTCCTTCTTCCAGGATTCCTTTAGCTTGCATCAAATTGGTAAAAAAAATGAACAATATACTTACATTCATCATTTTATAGTTAAAAGTAGAATATAAGAGGAACTTGCTTAACAGGTGGCACAACTTTGCTAACTGCCTGGCCAAGTGAATCATGGTAGAATAAAATCAAACTCTATATTAAAAATGATTACTCATCTATAATTTCACACATGATATCAGTCTTATTCAATGTCAAATCAAATGTGTTATAAGACAAAGCAACTACATTAACTCTATGAGGATAGAGACTCTTCTTTTGTTTAGTTGACACTTTTATTCATATGGAATATCCCGTACTGGGGTGGGTTCCATGTATTCACTTGCTTTCACCTCTAGATTCATCTCTTGTAAAATGCCAATATGTCATTATTCGGTATGTCATTGGAGACTGATTAGAGTGTTGACTATAAAGTCAGGTCAGAAAGTCATTGAAAAAAAAAAAAGGTGATAACCTTTACTGGTACAGAATGACACTAAATGTCAAAGAATAAAAGAGTTTTGATTAGATTTTTAAAAATAGCCTACAAAGTATTTAACTGTACCACTGACCCAAGCTCATAGGAAAGCAACTTGGAGTCTTCTAAGTCCATTTGTGAATGGACCTCCATCTATCATAAGGCAGGTGGCATATCTAAACAGGCAAAGGGAAGAACTATTTCAAGATCAAGCACAGGATTTCATAGTCCCTGAGAATAATGTAAATGAATTATGGCTGCATCTCCAGGGGAGTTAGTACAGTTTTCACTCCTCTCTCATCCTTTTAAATGCTGCTGAATACATGATTTCAAACAAACGTTCTTGCCACTTTGTGTGTCTGATTTGTGGCATCAGAGACAGTCCACACTAGTTTACTACACTTTGTTATGTATTAGACTTGGAAGACAAGTTCAATCTTAAATCAGCCTTGACTCATTATTTAGACTTGCCTTTGCTGCATAGAAGTGACCAAAGCAACTCTAGAGGAAAGGGTGAAGCTGAAAAGTTTTGGGTCTGTGTGAGAGAAGATGCACACAAAGTTAGAGATATCTGCTGTTCATAATATTTGTCCAGGTAGAAGGAGGTATTTAAGAATGGCAAAAACAAGTGTTCCCATCTCACTAATTGGGATTTACATTTAAATATATATATATTTATATTGCTTGCTACATGTCACTCATTATGCTCCGTGATGAGAGAACATATGGGGTAAGACCTATGAAGCCAAAGTTTTCCATCATGTAGAAAGTCAGGTACACACAAGATCCCATTACCGCTATATGGTACAGTACAAGAAAGCACAGATGTCTTGAAAGCACTTAGCTGAACCCTTGAATGCCATGTACAAAGCATAACAGAGAAGCTTAGCTGAGCTTTAAAACTTTTGTAGTGGCTTATCTGGAAGTCCTTGCAGAGTGTTCCAAGCAAATGAGGGTGAAGAAAAGATACAGAGTCATGGTTATGGATAAATCACTCAAAAATTGTATGTGGCACAATATCAGTTCAGAAAATAGTTGAGAAGTAACTAGACAGGTGGACACAGAACACTAAGATTTTATGTTTTATGAGAATATACTTCAATAATGGAGATAATCTATATTTATCCTAATATACAGCCGTACAGAGCACAAGGCACATGTGTCTACCAAGATGTTAGTCTATATATCCATTCCCCTACACATACATATGGATATATGTATATTATGGCTTGTGAATCTGAGAACTAGTATATTAACTATTATTTTAAATTTAAATTTTTATTTTGAAATAATTTCATCTATTTTATGAAATTGAAAACATTCATCTATTTTATGCATGTTTATGTGTTCATGTATGTGGGATACACATGAAGGCTAGAGGTCAAACTCAATGGTCATTTCTCAGGAGCCATCACCTTGTATTTTTTTGTCAGAGTCTCTTGCTTAGTCAGTCAGCTCCAGAGATCTGTCAGTGTCTGCATCCCTAGGCATAACATGTATGTATGCTTGTATCATGATACTTGGGCTCAAATTCAGGTGCTGTGCTTTTTAGGTAGGCACTATACCAATAGAACCATATTACTAGGCCTAACTTTTTTTAATAGATTTATCTTTAAATTTATAATAATTGTCTCTTAAAGTTAGTATCTATTCTTTTGGTTAGCAAAAACCATTGAAGCTCATGCTAACAAGGTCTAGTAGTCAAAGACACATGGATAATATTCTGCTACTAGTTATGATTCATATTTAAATTTCAACATCTAATATAAATATCTAATTTTGAAGGAGAAAGTAGCCTGTCAGAATTTTGCCTTTAGACAGATTTCATTGGCAGAATACAGATAATGTATTTGAGGAGGAGACATGTCATGAGGGAGAAAGATAGATTTTAATAACTCTGCTATTACAAGAGGGAAAAACAACCACAGGGATAATGGTTGATTTAAAAACTGCTTAGGAAGTACAGGACTTCTTCAGAAAAAGAGAGGACATTATGACTTGGGAGTTCTGTGATCTGGTAATTCACAACTACCAATAGCATTATCCAATACAGAGGTGAGATGGCTAAATTTTGAAAGGTTTTTATAGCAGTAACTTTGCCAGCTGGGACAGACACTCAACAAGGCTCTTCCAGAATGAGGCTTAAGAAGTCCCAACACACCGGCATCTGCTGTTTCCTCCAACACAGCATCTCTGCCTTTTTCTAGTCAAAATATTATTTCTCATGGAGGATTGCCATTCTCTGATTGCATAGTGAGTGTTCTCAAAAGTAACACAGAGGGAAATAAAACTGAGGGTGACTTCCAGTCACATTTTAGTTGATACATAGTACTGCTTAAAACCAAACACTTTGGGAAATTTCAATTTCATTACTCAATAATGCATTAGGTTTGTTGAGAAGGGGTCTTTCTTTGTAGCCCAGATTCACCTAAAACAGAAGAATCTTCATGAACCTTGAACCAGAGTCAGTTGACAATGGCTCTGTGTCTGCCACTATCATCAACATAGGCCGATACCAGGTTGTGCATAACAAAGGGTATGGTCTTAATGTGTTTCTCATTTGTAATTGTAATACTGTATTAATGGAGTTCTAGTGCTAGTAGACAGAAAGACTTCAACAGACTTAGTTTCTTTAGAGTCTACCTATGTGCACAGAAAGGGAGACAGCACCTGCAGTTGAGAGCTCAGTAACACTCCTCTGGAATGAAGTTCAAGTGCCTGTTAAACCCTAAGGAACAGTATGTGAAGTAAATCTCTCTACTTCTAAAATGACTCCTCATATGACTCTAGCATGGCAGGTTCAAACATGAGTTCATGCATGAGCAGGCATATTGCTTTAAACAGGGTTTTAATGATACTGTCTTAGGATCTAATGATTCTACTTCTTATTTTCAAATGAAGTTTATTTTAAAATGGTTAATATGCACCTAAATATTGAACTGGTGCTGTTTAAAGAGACTGGAATTTCAGCTAAGAGGGTAGTTCTTGGGTCCTCTTGTCTACCGTCACATATCAGATCCATGACTAACTGTAATTCAGGAGTACTCATTGTATTTGTTTCTTTGCTTACCAGAAGTAAATATTTGAAAGAAGCAACTTGGGAAGAAAGTTGGTGCTGCGGAATGTCCGTCTGTATGCTGTGAATATGTGTTACTCTAATTAGTTGATAAATAAAATGCTTGTTAGCCAGTAGCCAGGCAGGAAGTATAGGCAGGATAAGCAGACAAGGAAAATT
The DNA here is from genome assembly GCF_903995425.1 of Onychomys torridus. NCBI lineage: Eukaryota > Metazoa > Chordata > Mammalia > Rodentia > Cricetidae > Onychomys > Onychomys torridus. The sequence goes on along the minus strand of NC_050445.1, from coordinate 94,901,923 downwards.
CTGTGAAGAGGAAGGCTGAGTCGGAAGTCACCAGCCAGACACAGAGGAAGCAAGACGACAAGACAGAACTGAGAAAAGGTACCAAGTCACGTGGCTAAACATGGATAATAATTTAAGCATATGAGCTAGTCAGTAAAAAGCCTGAACCATTAGGCCACACAGTTTGTAATTAATATAAGCCTCTATGTGTTTATTTGGGTCTGAGCAGCTGAGGACTGGACGAGACACAGGGAAACTTTCAGCTACAAGTTGGGTTTGGTTCAAATTGTGATACTGTCCATCCATCATGAGAGGAAAGACATGACAGCAGGTGACTCTGGTGGCAGGAGCCTGTGACAGCTGGGCAGATTAAGAAGTCAAGCAGACAAAATGACAGAGGTGTTCAGCTGCCTTTCTCCTTTTTCTCTTTTTGTTCTGTCTTGGACCTCAGCCTGCTCAATGTTACCTTTGAATTAAAGGAAGCCCTCCTCTACTCAGTAAATCCTCTCTGGAAATTCACAGACATAATCAGAAGTGTGCCTCCTTAATGCTCGGCCAAGGCATTTCTAATGCAATCCAGCTGACCGTCATAATTAGCTGTCATTTACTTAATCACTCTGTGACTTCTGTGTTAAATAAGTTAAAACATATAGACTGTCTGGAGTAGTGCTTCACTAACACAGAGTCTGAAACTTACTTGTCCTTAAAAATCATTATGGATGTTTCCTATTTGACATTTGGGGAGATAAGGGATGTAGAGAAAATATCCCCAGTTTAAATTAGCCAGTGTAATCTTAACTAGGTTGGAAATACAGAGGAAAATATATTTCTTTTGGTTTTCAGGCAAAAGAAATTATAAGCCAACAAGCCTCAGTGGTAACATAGTAATTCATTTGGTAAGAGTATGAGCAGTGTCACGTGACTCATGAAGATAATATTCTAGGACACTAGTTGGTAACAGGTGACAAAGCCAGACAGACATTACCCCTTTGTGATCAACTTACAACTGGTTTGGTTTTATTTTTCTTCTCTTTCACAGAGAAGCATTACTATCTGTCAATCTATGTGAGGATGACTCCCTAGTAATCCCACAAAGCGTTTTTCCTAGTTGACTCCTGGTTTTAATTGACTGATGTTTCTGTTAGAGAAATCAGGGCTACACTCAGATCTAAGTGATGTACTGCTGGCAGGGTTTGTACAGAGGCCAAGGAGTGAATGGGCCATGGAGAGATGCCTTTTAGTTCCACATTGCTCCATTTGTCCTGGGCAGGCAGCAGGCTCACAGGTGAAGAAACAAAGGAAACATCTGGCCACGGCAGCTGCCTTTGATGTTTATTTTGTAGTTGGCAAATTTCAAATATAGTGAGAGATTAAAATGTTTGCTAGTGACTCCTCTCTGTCACTACTTGGCAAACCCTGGGAGAATTCCCAGCATGTCTCTTTTTTTTAATGTTACATGCAGTGTCCACTTGCTGCTTCACTTGAAAAGAGTTTATTATCACCCTGTAACAGAAGAGTTGGATTATAGACCCAGGATAAGTTGTTGGATTTTCCTGTCATTCTGAGGACAATTTTACCTCCCTGAATCTCACCTAGAGCATTTATAAATTGCAGCATAATTACAGTAGCAATTCCATTAAGTGTCTTTGGAATAACATTAAGGAGTTGGAAATACAACTCAACAGTTAAGAATACTTGTTTATCTTCCAGAGGACTTGAGTTCAGTTCCTAGCACCCATGTTGGACAGTTTAGACTGATCATAATTCTAAGTCTAGAGGATATGATACTTTCTTCTGGCCTCTGAGGGCTTCCACACACATGTGGCATACACATAACAACACACAGACACTCAAATATAAGTAAAATAAATTCTGAAAATAATAATATTTGGTAATACATGGAAGATTACTGGCACTCATTAAGGGCCCAGCATACAGAAGAAAATTATGGTAATTATAATAATTATACCAATTATTTTGTATAGCAATTATTAAATATTTCAATTTGGCAAGCTTTTGGAAACATCCATTTCTTTGTGGGATGACTTAGAGTTGCCTTTTCTTTGTGTCAACTACTACACAAAGAAAGAATGACAGAATTGGCTACAAGAAGGCCACACTGTTATTTTTTCCTAAGCCTTATCATGAAAAACTTCAAAGTTCAACAGATTTGAATTTTACAATGAACAGTAATAGAGCAATAAAGGGTCTGTTGACTGAACTGTGATGCATCTGTGAGGCATTTTAACAGGTAACAGAATTGGTAGGCTTTGGCAGAATATGTTATGCAGGTAGATAAGTCATCAGCAAAATTATCATGGAGTATGTGAACTCAGTAGCATGGTATGGAGTCCAGCATTGCTACAACATGGAAGGCTGTACAATGTCACAAGCAGGTCACTGGACAGCTTTATCTAAGCCCACATCCTGAAAAAGAATTCCAAAGATACATGGCTAGATGTAGAGAGGAGTCAGTTATTTGCACACATTAGAATAATACAGAAAATACTTACCTTTGATGGAAACAAGCAAATGACATAGAAAACTACAATTATTTTGAAGAACTAGAGAGGACAGCTATATTTACCCCATGTTTCTCAGCTTACATATCGCAACTACTTTTTATTGTATTGTTCTTTCAAATTTTTATTTCTCTTCAAAAATAGTTTTGAATTGATTAATTAATTTCATATCATGACCACAGTTTCCCTTCACTTTTCTCCTCCCAACACTCCCACAACCCCCTTGCTTCTCCCCTACTCCCTGCAATCCACTCCTCCACCATTTGTATTAAGGCTGCCTTAATATAGCCACTTCTTATGTCAAGGGAACAAGCCACTCAATTATTAATTGTTCTGTTCTTCTTGCAATTTCCTTTCTTCTTAGATAGACTGACATTCTCACACACCTGAGATTACATCATTCCTACCCCTCTCTTATGTTCATGATCCTGTTTTCCTTCACCCATTCACCAATATCTATGTGTAAATATCAATCTAGATACATATGCACCCAGCACACACAAAGGTCATTTTCTTGTTTGTGTTTATTCTAAACTAACCACTAAATATGAAAAGAAAGGTAGTAAAGACACAGCTTGTAATAAAGCAGCAGCACAAACAAGTGTGACTGTTGCGCCTATAAGAGCTAGCTAAGCCCCAGGTTATCCACAGGCAATTCTACCTAAGTTTCCTAAAATAATTACTCATCTGAATCAGAAACTTATTCTATTTAACTGACGTTTTGCCTGGCATACTTTCTCCCTGTTTCCTTGACAAGTATCTACTGGTGTTGGTCTGAATTATTTAAAGGGTGTGCATTGTTTTTAATACAGAGGATTATCAATTTGGGGGTAGTCACAGATGGTCTGCTGGATAGAAAAACATTGCAAATTTTTAACACAAGCAAAGAACAATGAGTTATGCCTCCTCATTTATGTAATTGATTTCATATTCTCTGTCAGCTCCATGACATTTTTCCAGGTCCACAAATGCTGTATTTGCTAGTGAGAGGCATGTCAGATCCTTTGCATTCACAGCTATCTATTTGTTTCTTCACTGACAACTTTCAAAGGCCACATTTTAGCTCAGTTACACATAGAGCACCCTTCAGCTGTGTGGGCTTCTTGGCATCTCTAGGATTTATGTAGTAATTGATATGGCATTTAGAGTTCTCTACCTTAATCTTTATATATATGACAGTAGCTTTCTCTTTGTATATTTCCATCACCAAGCAAGGATAACAAACTTTAATACATCTTCTCCAAAGGACTGTGAATGTGAGCATAGCATAATCTCCTTTTAATCAGTGAAAGTTCATTGAGATGGTCTGCAGACATGGTTCTTTGTAGCCTTACTCAATTACAGACTAAAATGAGGCTTCCACACAACCCCAAAAAGAGCTATCCAAACTTCCTTTCTTTTCTTCATTTTTTATTATCTCTCTATTTTTGCTTCTATCTTTTCTGCTGAGTAGTGAATACATCTCGGGAGTTATGTCTCCACAATGATCCTCTGAACAATTCTACATTTCTCCAATGATCCCAAACCACTCTTGATGCAAGGGCATTGTATTCTCCAAAATGCTAGAAGCAATATCTTTGACACACATGCCCTTGACCGTCCTGTAATTCTCAAGGTGCTAAACAAGCAGCATTATCTCTGTGTCAGCTCTGGAAACACAAAGACAAAAGCTTGATGTCTTCCTGGGTAGATGATGGACTCAGGGTGAGAAATGGCTAATTTGCACCCAAGACATGATCAACCTATAATTATCTGATTGGTCCTTTCCTGTGACCTTAATTCTTATTGATTTTTCTCTTGTTTTTATAAATACCAGAAAAGATTTCAAGTTGTTTCAAGATAAGGAGCACGATAGGGACATGGAGGTTTCTCTTTTGCCTTAAAAAGATTGATCTACTTTTTTAAGCCTTTGTTGAATGTCCTGATTTACATTTAAGTGGACAGGAGAAGACTGTCACTATTCACTGCATTGCAAAGTCAAGTTAGTTGATGAGCACAAATTCATGCAACATGGAGTTAACAGAAGAACAGGAGTGTCTTTCTTCCTTTCTATATGTCTTGCCGCCTGATATCAGACAAACTTTAGTATACAGTATCTATGCTGAGGTAAGAAGCAAAAATTGATTATATAAATTCTTTTCAATAAGCCCAGCAGAATTGCCTGGGTGGATGGAATAACCTCTAGTGTCCCCATTTAATCTGGTTGGAATAGAGAGCACACTCTGGTGATGCAGTATTTGTTCATGCTACTGAGAAACTGTCTTCTATTGCTTCATTAAGTTTCAATGTACAGACCACTTAGCTTACATTGGTTTAATCACAGAATGTGTGGCATGTTGTAGCTAGAAGTGCAGCTTTAGGCCCGTGTAGGCAGAATCCATATGCATAAACTCCTGCTGTGGCCATGTCTTACTCCATCTCTTTGTTTGAAATAATTTTCCTACATTGATTGCAGGGTACTTGACAACAGTGTCCTACATCTACACATTCAAAAATGGAGATTGCAGGAAAACTCCTCAAGTTTATTCTACCTTCAGCTTAGACAATTTACATAACCTGGAAAGAAACACCTGGATAATGGCATGCATAGTATGGTTTAGGCTAGACTCCTAAGAATTACACTGAAGAATCAGGCCCCACCAGGACCATGTTGATTGAAACTGGGTTAGAAAAAATTACTGAGGAAATATTAGTGCATTAATTACCTTTTGGTTGCTCTGATAAATTGTGACCAAAGCAAGGGATAGAAAAAACAGTTTATTTGGGCTTATGGTTCCAGAGGAGTAAGAGTCCATCATGGGGGGAGGCATAGCAGCTAGTGGCTGTCTTGGCATCAGGAGCAGGAAACAGCTCACATCTGAATAACAAACATGATGCAGACAGAATGAATTATAAGTATAAGGATGCTTTAAACTCTCAAAGTCTGACCCAGCAGCATAATTACGACCTCAATGTGGCACCTCTCCATAATCTCTCTGAACAGTGTCACCAAATGGGCACCAAGTGTTCAAATGTTTGATCCTATTTGGAACAATTCTGACTCAAACCATCATAGCTGGTAAACGGAATGCACACTTTCAAAGTTCCTATGAGGAGGAAGTAGTTTTGGCCACTCAGATCACATGTGCTCACATTACTCTTTAAGCAAGAAATTGCTGACCTCCCTATAAGACAGGGCAACTTCAGAAGTGTCACTAAACTCTCAAGGATCAGATGATAACAGATGGGGGCAGAGGTAGACCATATCATAAAAGGAATCCAGGAAAGAAGTAAGGAGAGTCAGACTCCTGCTCTTGGGTTTTTATTTTTTCATTTTTTGTCATGGAAGTCAAACTAGAAACATTCATAGCATTGTTTACTGTTCTTTGAGACATGCACGATAAACAAGATGGCTGTAAAATGATCTCCATATGCCCTTAATGAGTCAGAAAATCATAAATTTTATTAGGAAATTATCTATTGGAGTTCAGAGGAATTAAAGAGAAAAGCATTTTGGTGGTTGAGTTGTCACAGGCAACAGAGTCAAAGAAAGTTTCTAGGGAATGGAGTTTCAGTGGTATTAGTGAGATTTATGTTTTCAGGGATATGTAGTTAAGACAGGAAAGACAGCAATCAACATGGAGTTAAACATGAGCTGGGTACATAGATAAGGTATAAGGAAAGACATTCTATATACATCAAGAGCACACATCAAGGCATAAAAACTGAAACATATTATTTGTCTGGAAAGCTCTACTTAGCTACAGCTGTTTTTAAGCAGGTAAAATGAAAATGAGTTTGATGCAGACAAGTTTATAAAGGGCTTCAAAAGACTATAGAAGTGTTGGTAACTCCCCAAACAAGGCAGATAGTAGTTTGAATAAGAATGGCCCTCGTAGGTTAATATATTTAAATGTTCATTCATCAGGGAGTGGCACTACTTAAGAAGGATTTGAAGGACTGAGAGGTATGGCCTTGTTGGAGGAACTGTCTCACTGCAGGTAGGCTTCAAGGTTCCAAAAGCCCTCACCAGGCTTAATGTTGAGTGGCTTTCTGCAGCCTACAGATCAGGAAGTTTCTGTGAGCTATTATCCCAGTCCTGACTACATACTGCCATGCTCTCTTCCATAATGCTAATGGATTAAACTTTTGAAACTGTAAGAAAGCTAAATGCTTCCTCTTATTAGAGTTGCTTTGGTCATGGCGTCTCTTCACTGCAATAGTAAGTGACTAAGTCAAGGTACTTTCTTTATTGTACAGACTTGTAGCTGGAAGGTTTCTCCAGTCTCCCCTGGCCCCAAGGTCCCACAGCTGCTTATAAAATAATCATTCAGAGGCTTAATACTAATTACCAATTGCATGACCTATGGCAGTATTCTTGCTAGCTAGCTCTTATAACTTGACACATTTCTATTAATCTGTAAGTTGCCACATGGCAGTGGCTTACCTGTTTTTTCTTTTGTTTTTTGGTTTTTCACATCTTGCTTCTCCTGGTGGTGCTGGTGTCTTTCTCCCCTCTGCCTTTCTTCTTCTGCTCCCCCCTCAATTTCCTGCCTAGCTATAACCTGACTTACCATATGCCAAACAGCTTTATTTATGAACCAATCAGAGCAACACATATTCACACCATACAGAAAGACTTCCCACAGCACAGACAGCTCATGAAAAGAAAAAAAAAGTGACATCAAGCCTCTAAGAATCTTCTATCAGCAGAATATGTGGGTTAGATAGAGGAGGAGATGCTACCTATCTATATTAGAGATGCAGATTGGTGAGAAGTGGAAAAGACAGAATAAAGAAAGGGTGGGGGGAGCCTTGGCCATTGGTACCTATATAAACATAGATTCATCTCTCAATTAGGAAGCAATCCAAAAGTGATACTTTTTGAGACATATCTTATGTATGCTACTTGGGTCCAAGTCAGTGGTTTGTGGCATTACTACTTTAGAATTAACTCAATAGGTCTTGGAAGGAACTATTTGTCCCTTCAAAGGAACAAATGCCATGTAGATGTATTTTTAAAGTGTCTTCCATTGCCAAAGGTGAGAACCACTGTATCAAAGCAATGACTTTAGTGCAATAAGTGTATGCAGCCTTGCCAGTCAGTTTCCCCAGTGACTGAATTCATTATGCCCAAGTAAGTACAGGAAGACTGAAAAGAGCTGTCCTGTACATGGCTCTACAAAAGAAAATGGTACTGGGTCACAAAGGAAACTATTTACAAGATAGTGATTGAAGAAGAACGCTGAAAATGAGCAAGAACTTGAGAGGAAACATCAACAGCACAGATGATCAAAAATTGAAGCTAGAGAAAACAAAGCAAATTCTAAATTCAGCCTTGGTTTCCAGGCTGAGGTAATACAACATTGCTGGTAAAAGTGAAAGGGTAGCATGCCAGGTACATCTATTATAAAAACAGAGCAGAGCAGCAATTAGAAATGCTGGGACATGCTTTGGTCCTCATAAGCTTTAAATCAAGTTAGGAGATGGCTGACTTAGGAGTGAATGCTCTGCTCAAAAACAGTGCTAACTGTGATCCTCCCTTAATTCCCAGAACCCAGTGTGCTTCACCAGTTCTTGATGGATGTTGCCTTGCTTTTGGAGTCAATAGCTAGTACCGAAAAGCCACAGGAAGATCTGTAGGCCCCACTGGACAGACGAAAACCCCCATGCGAGCAGTGGCACAAATGCTACTTAGACAAGTCAGATTTGTCTTATCTTACTTGTATTGTAGAGACTAGATAAAGAACTGGAGCTTTTTTCAAGTAACTGATGGAAGCAGATGCAGAAAATCCACAGCCAAACAACAGGCAGAGCTCCTGGAGTCCATTCGAGGAGAGAAGAAAGATTCTATGAGCAAGGGGCATCAAGATCACAATGAAAAAACCTACAGAGACAACCAAACCAATCTAGTGGGAACTCATGAACTGTAGACCAACAGCTGTGGAACCTGCATGGGACTGGACTAGATATTCTACATAGCGAGACAGTCGTGTAGCATGATCTGCTTCTGGGGCTCCCTGGCAGTAGGATCAGAGTACATCCTGGGTGCATGAGCAGGCCTTTTGTTTGTTTGTTTGTTTGTTTTTTGAGACAGGGTTTCTCTGTGTAGCTTTGTGCCTTTCCTGGATCTCACTCTGTAGATCAGGCTGGCTTTGAAATGAGCAGGCCTTTTATAGCACATTTTTATGATGAGGCACAGCCTTGGAGCAGGGGGAGGGGCTTACCTTCATGTAGGAGGGAATCTGGGGTAGGTTGGGAGGGGGAGGCTAGGGTGGCAGGAGGAGGGAAGAAGGGGATCTTTGGTATGCAAAATGAATAACTTTTTTTAGTAATTAAAAAAAAGAAATAGGTAAAGATTATGACATAAGGTATACTGATATACCCATTTGGGATGGATAGATAATACACTGAAACACTCTTAACTGTATGAAAAGAAGGAAGAGAATCTATCATTTGCTACAACGTAGATGCAACTGGAAATATCATGACATATGAAATATGACACACACAAAGCCCAAAGTCACATATTCTCACTCACTTAAAAAAAAATTAGCCAATTTGAAAGAATATTGTTGAATAATGTTCGCTAAACACAAGTAAATTTGATGAAGAGGATGAAATAAAGTTTTGGGAGAAGTACCAAGACACAGAGAGGAGAAGCTCATCTGATATTCTACAGCACTGCCAGGTAATTGATGTTTAAAACAATCTGGCACAATGGATACCCACATGCTCCAGAAGAGAATTTGACATCACTGCTGCCACTAATGCTGTTATAACAGTGACATCACTGCTATTACTGTTTCTGGGATTGCCATTTCATAACTGGTTACTACAGCTAGCACAGTGGAGACCCTGGCAGCAAAAGTAGTTACCACAGTTAACTATTTTTTCATTCTATTGGGCATGAAAAATTTAAATCAATAGTTATATACATTTTGATTGGCTTTGAAAGCTATAAATTTGCAAACTCAAATTCCATTTGCTCTCAAGGACTCCAATTAAGGAAGTGAATGGCTCAGCTGCCTTTAGCATACCAACTATGGGTGGGTTAAGACTTCTGTTGGTCTTTTCTGTGTCAAACACACAGATTGCAAGCCAAGCGCCACTTAGAGATCTTCGGCAACAGTTAACTCTGCAGCTCTCACAAGATTGAGCCTGTATGATAATGAGTATTCAGAGACACCGGTAATGCCTGGGGGGGGGGGGGGCTGCTCATTAACCTAAGACAGAACTCAAGTGTGGCCTGGACAGGTGTCTCCATGACGGGTAAGGTGACCTGCTGATGTCCCATGCAACCTAAGTCAGAAGCTCATTTTTTAGTAAAAGGGGGGACCTGTACATCCCTGGCCCCTGTTTTGGGTAACTGTTGCCTTGCTTGCTGACCTTGACCTTGATATCCTCCCTATGCTAATTCCCTGAGAGATTCCTCCCTCCAGAATGCTTAAAGGAAGCTCCATGTCTGTGTATCCAGCATATTGTGTGTTAACAGCTTAGAGGTAAGATTCTAAAACATCTGGAGCGGGAGTGGGGATTTAGCTCAATGGTAGAGTGCTTGCCTAGCAAGCACAAGGCCGGGGGTTTGATCCTAAGCTCAAAAAAAAAAAAAAAAAAGTCAGAAGCGATTCTGCCCTCTGGGGTACTCCCATTGTGCTCTAAGTCTGTATTTAAGACCTCCTTCCTTCAGTAAACGTCATTTGGCATTCAAAAAAAGGAAGGAGAAGAAGAGGGGATCAAGATCATGATGGGGAAATCCACAGAGACAGCCGACCTGTGCCAGTTGGAGCTCACTGACACTAGACTGACAGCTCAGGAACTTGCATGGGATTGAACTAGGCCCGCTGAATGTGGGTGACAGTTGTGTGGCTCGATCTGTTTGTGGGGTCCCTGGCAGCAGGACCAGGACTTATCCTAGGTGCATGAACTGGCTTTTTGGAGCCCATTCCCTGTGGTGGGATACCTCGCTCAGCCTTGATACAATGGGGAGGGGCTAGGCTCTCCTTCAACTTGGTATGCCAGACTTTGTTGACTACCATGGGAGGCCTTACCCACTCTGAGGAGTGGATGGGGGTAGAGTGGGAGGTAGGTGAGGAGGCAGGAGAAGGGGAGGGAGTGGGAACTGGGGTTGATATGTAAAATGAAAAAAATTTTAATAAATAAATACATTTAAATAAAAAAAACAATCTGGCACATTTCAAAATGACTAGAGAAGAAAGGCATGAAACTCCCAATACATAACAATGATGGTTTGAAGAAAGAGAAAACTTCATTCCCCTGCATTGATTATGCTATATTGTATATGTGTTTGTAAATACCAAAATGTGCTGCAAAATATGTACAATTATTTCTCAACAAAAACAGTTTCCCACGACAAATAACCTAGTGTGCATAGAAATATCATACAAAGCAGCTTCTGACATTGGAGGAGGGGTGAAACACTTATTTTAGAATCAAGCCTTCAGTTGAATCTAAGTTCCTGTGCTTACTTGCTGTTTGACCCTGCTGTAGCAAACTTTATTGTATATCATGCCAAAATTAAGGAATGTGCTAAAAATTATACAGCTGTGTAAGGAAGAACAGAAAATAGAACACAGACCTACAAGATGATGCTTCCTTTCTTCAACTGCCATCAGACAATCAGAAGGTAAAGACTGACTGAAAGGGTCAAAACACTCAGGTCCAATGTCTTGGTTTGCTTATGTGTACAATGGCAAGATTCTCTCCAGGACAAATATTTATTTTCTTCATCTATATAAATTTTTGCCAAAATATATATAAGTGGAACTGGAGTTACAGATAATTCTGAGTCACTATGTAGGTCTGGGAACCAAGTCTGGGATCTCTAGAACAGGAGCCAGTGCTCTTCACCTGGGCAATCTCCAAAGCCAACGAAACCCTATTGAGCAGTGTCTCTCATGTATGGTATATCAGCAGTGAACATACATTGGTACATTTAATGTGCACCAGACATTACATACACTGTTTAGCATGTAAAGATTTCAGTAACTCACACAGTGACCCATGACATCAGCATTATTATCACTCATTTTCAAAAGATAGAAAACAGAGTAGTCAGTAACTTCCCTAGATCATAATGCAAGTAACTGTGAGTTCTGTAGTCAGACAATCTCTATTCAGGACATTCACTTTACACATTACACTATGTATTTAAAGACTGCTAGGATTTTCATAGCACATCAGCTCATTTCCATTTGAATGGGGACATAACATGCAGCAGCAGAACATCTTTTGTGAAGCAGCCTGTTTCCTCCCCCTGAAATGATGTCTTTCACTTTTGTAACTTCAAACGGTCATGAACTCAGTATTTATATAAATATTAATAGGAATGTGTAAAGGATAATAAATCTGTGTCTCATATACATATATCACAAGAAAAGTAAGTATACAATGGACATCTCATAAAACATTATTAGAAGATAAAATATCACAATGAAGTCAAGTGGGATTAATGGATTGACTATAAATCTATGAGATCAGAATGAGCAGAATACAGACTGAATATTAGTTAGAATTTGGAATTTACTTACCTAGAACTAGAGATCCTCTTTAAAAATCACATTGATCATAAATATCGTAGACTTTCTGACTCTTTACCAAAGGGACAACAGGGCATGCAATGAAAAAAGCCTTGCCAGTTATAATTATGGGAAATAAAGACAGCAGATGTTATGAGCCACACACTGAATGACTGGCTCACTCCAACTTCAGGCTTAATCCCATACCCTCAGTGAGTAGGAGATAGACATGATATTAGCTAGAGACAGTAGCTGCACTGGCTTACTTTTAAAGGTAGAGTCTGAGTTCCTGAAAACATCTTGTTTGAGTCTTCTCACAGCTAATTCAGTTGCAGTGAACTAGGTCATTTGTGGAACTGCAGACAGCAGACAGGTGCTCTATGATGAGATGACAGAGGAAAGTCAGGAATCCAGCTCCACAGTCTTCTAAGATCAAAGTGTGTTAAGCTGCAAAAAACATCCAAGATCAAGATATGAATAGTTTAATAAGGATAGATTTGGAAATTTGTCATTGGGTGTCCTGTGTTTGTGCAGTCCAAAGTCACGTAAGAATGCCTTGCTGAACAGAAGGTGTCTTTTAGAGTCTTACTGTTTGCAGTCACGTGAAAACTTCAGAGACATTGGAGTTATCATTATTTTTAATATCCACAGATACAAATGCAGCACATAAATAATGCCTCACATGAAGGGTGGGTACAAATACATTAAATTAATAATACTAGACAGGCAGTTTTTCTTTTTATTCCAGGTAAAGAACTGGAGAACATTCTTTTTTTTTTTTTTTTTTTTTTTTTTATGTCAGGGGAAAGTGGGAAAAGCATTTAACTGAGGAAGAGAAAGAGAGTTCAATACAAACAAAGAAGAAAGGAGGAGGGAAAAATAATACTAAGGACATTTGAAAACACCATAAAGAATCATATGTTATATTTAACTATAATTACATATAATTTATATGTATGCATATATGCATATATAGTTTAAATGAATGTATGCCCATTGGACTTCCAGTGTTTTCCTCAGAGGCTTACACAACCCTGGTAAGGGACATGAGAAATTCCTTTTCTATTTTTTGGTTAGGGGCACGTAAAAAACTCTCAAAGCAATATAGGCTACAACTGTTGCCCTTGGTCACTTCTGAGGAGTTAAAGATCTGTCCCTATTGCTGAGAACACAATGTACTTTTGAAGATACAAAATGGATCAGTCCTGATAGCTCACTTTCGGAGGACTAGCATTCATAGTATTGGAAGTTACTAAGCAAACCTCCAAGGTAAAGAAGCAACCTTTAATCCTTTTAGACATAGTCCTCAAGTGTGAGAACTATGAAACACAAAAATGCCTAGGATGGTAAGATATTCCTAAAGGTACAATAGTGACACTCGTATCTTGGGGGTAAACAATAGCTCTCTAATTAGACCTAAGACTTACCCAACAGGAAAAGAGTCATGTCTGGTACCAGAACCCTATCCAATGATTCAGGGATAATGAGGTCATAGATCTTACAGGGAAATCTGCTACTATCACTTTACTAAATTAACGCGGTTCCTAACTCCATCGTTAATATTTATCCTTATACTCACAAACAAGTGGACCTCTCATTCTCATCAAAGAAACTTCTTTTTGCAGAAAACGGAGACCATGACAGAAATCACTACTCGTCAAAACACATAGAACAACAGATTGTGGATTGCCCAATGGATAGATCTGAAATACAACTTCTATACTTAAAGTTCAGGGAACATCATAGAAGACAAAGCAGAAAAATTGCAAAAGTCAGTGGATCTGAAAGTTGGCTGTGAACAACTGCATTTTCTAGAAATGATAGGAAACCTATAACATCTCAACATTATGATTGCCTACACAAGACCTGAACAACACCCATAGAGATGCTACAGTAAAGGGGGAAATTTATGGGATCCTGCCCCTAAACAAAGAACCACAAGCTATTTATGACTTCTGAGCCAGGGAAAAATAATATTTCCTATAAATGAGCCCCCTAAAGGTTTATCCAAAACCAAGTGCTGAGCCCTAAAATCATACACACACACACACATACACTCATACACACAGAGACTATATATATATATATATAGTCTCTCTCTCTCTCTCTCTCTCTCTCTATATATATATATATATATATAGAGAGAGAGAGAGAGAGAGAGAGAGAGAGTGTGTTAATGTGGGATATCCTTCTGTATGCTGTGAATATGTGTTGCTGTCATTGGTTTATGAATAAAGCTGCTTTAGCCTATGGCAAGACAGGATAGAGCCTGGTGGGTAATCTAAGCAGAAATAAAGGAGAAGGGTGGAGTCTGGCAGATACTACCCAGCTACTTAAGGAACATGTCAGCAGACCAGTAAAGCCACAGGCACATAGCAATACATGGATTAGTAGAAATGGGTTACTTTAAGATGTAAGAGCTAGCTAATAGTAAGTCTGAGCCATCGGCCAAGCAATTATAATTAATATAAGCCTCTGAGTGATTATTCGGAAACAGGGGGACGGGAGAGATTCATCTGTTTACCCAGCACTAAAAGGAATGAGCAGGTTGTATTTATATACTTACTATTTAAAAAAAGAGAGAAATGTGGAAGGACTTGTCAGGGGTTGAAAGAAGGAGAGGAAGCAGGGGAATTATGTGATTATATTTAAATACCAACAAAATGGAATATTTAAAACAAAAAATAAAACAATAAATTTCAATATCAGGCTTAAGCATCTCAAAATTTATATCTTAGGCATCTTTGGGACAAACTATGGTTCACTATAATAACTTGTGAGCAAATATTTCAGCATCTTGTTAAATGAGGACAGTTCATAAAGAATGAAATCTATAAAGCAGTTTTTACTAGAATATTCATAATAAGAAACCAAATAGGAAAGGATTTTCAAGTCCATATTTTAATATCTTAACAGGAGTAAAGCATTGCAGGTGATATTCACATACAATTAATTCACCAGGCATACAAAATGTACATCAGTGGGAGAACATTTTATATACTTCCTCCGACTCCTTCCTCTTCCTGGTGCTAGCCAAGTGCATCGCTGCTGAGCGACTTTATGGCATCTCTACTCTAATTAGACTCTATCAATTTCCTCCCACAGTGAAATGACCTTGAGACAGAAAGCTGTTTCGTTGCTAGCATAAAAAATACTTTCTTTTGAGATTTCAAGCTTCTCTTCATTTCTCAAACCAGTTGTCTTATAGCAAGGGCATCCTTTAAAATGCTCTTCAGAATGAATACAAAGTAAATAAACACATCTAGCCTTCCCTTTAAAAAAATTATAAATTCTGAGAAAAACATCAGGCTTTGGATTTGAACACTGGGAAATTTTGAAAGGAAGCCAGAAGGTAGTCATTATTCTGTCTGTTCTGAAGAACTTAATCTAAATTCTCTCAAAACTGTAAGCATAAATAAGAATCAGACACACTAAAAATGTTTCTTCAACATGAACTCTACATTTAAGAATGAGATTGAGACAGTCTGGCCTGAGACTGAGACTCTAACGACTAAAATAAATTGATTCTAGATCATTCATAAGAAATTTTAATTTTGGATAAAGTACATTTACTTAATCAGAAATCTAACTTAGTGCTTTACTGTTAAAGTTATAAGGTTTCAATTCTGATGCTAAAAATGTTACATGCCCACCTGCCTTCAAAGGAGACCCAGGATAGATTATGCCCAAGGGAGAAAATGAAAACACTCAAGATGATCCTTTCTATAATCCATAACAGTTTTAGTTCCTTCGATAATTAAAACAGTAAAAATAAATATCTTAAGGACTCATACAAAGCATAAAGTTACTATTGATCAACTTCTCAGAATATAGTTGGTTGAAAATTGAATTTTACAGTGGATGCAAGATTTACATGGATGCAAGAAATAATTCTTTCAAAAAGAAACATCGCTATCTTCCAAAAAGGGACAATGTCTTGATCCCCAAATAGATACATGTTAAGATTGGGACCCACAGTCCAAGCTTGCCTTTGCTATGCTCAATCACTGAGAAATATTATTGTGGCATAAATTGGGGCCTAAAATTTGGGGAAAATATGGGAACATATTTGGTCTGTACTTTCACTTAGAAATTTCTAAAGACATGAACAGCTATAAAACCAATCACACTGTCAGAATGTGAAAAGACCTTGTGTGCTCGCTTCCTCTGTTTTAATGACCATCAGAAGAAATAGAGGGGTTATACATGAATTCAATAATTTTAATTCAAGGGTTAATATTGATGGATCCTTAAATATTAGATGGGTGGAAAAATCCAAGAATAATATTGGTGGTGAGTAGCTCAGAATCTACCCAAAATGTAAGGGCAGAAAGATCATGTTAAGGTAGACTTAATCCTCTAGGCAGTTTGATCTGTCTCTTTTATGATGCCCAATTCAGGTGGTGGAATTCAGAAATCTTGGATTCTTCCAGGAAATACTACACCAGTCCTATATCAGCAGACGCGATCATCACTTAAAGTGAAAACAATCTAAATAAATGTTAGGCTTTTTACTACCTCTGCAGGTGAAAACAACCTATAGTTGAAAATGTCCTACACCACATGGTTATTGGTAACATCACCACTCAAGCCTCTCATTTGAAATTTAGTGTTGAAGAAAGTAAGCATATCTCTGTATTATTATAAAATAAAAAGAGATTAAACAGGAATCTTGACAATAATTGTTAGACTATGATTTGACTTATATGAAAACATATGAGACTTTAAACTGTTAGATGCTCTTTCAAACAAATTATTACTAAATTCATGCAGTTTAATAACTGCATTAAGTGATGGTATGAGCCACATTAAAAGAATTTTTAAATTATGGCTCTTGAGTTTGGTAACGTGAAAATTAATCTTAATAAACTCTGAGGATTTTGTTTAGGTCATTAGATGGGTTCTCTCATATTAAGTAGAATTGTCTTGTGGCTTGTGACAATGTTTAAAGGGAGTCTTTATGAAGACCATTTATGGGCTACTATCAGAGCTCAAAGGCTCATATAGCTATGATGGAAATTGTCAGAGTTTATAATCTTTCCCAAAATAAGAGATGATATATATTTTACCTGGGAATTATTCATGACAAGGAGAGTGGTGCTGTGATACACACTAGCAGGATAGAGCACAAATTTGTTAATATCTTCGTGTAAACACCAATGATCGCCTTGTAAATAACCTGGGAACTAAAAATCTAGCTTGCTTGTAGCAAACAAGCTAGTAATTCTCTTTTACAGTATTTTCAATACATTGTAAGTTTTGGCTTAATTCCTGTGAACAAATATTAATTCCCAAACTTTTATGGAAAGAGAAATTAATATCTATATAATTCCACAAAGCATTGTGGATCAGATGCAGCATGAGTTTGAATTGTGATTGTAGATTATTTTCTACCAGTGGGGAGGAAAGAGTTAAGCTTTGTGGAAAACACATTCTTTTCTCTGATGGAAAATAAATAACTGGAAATTCCTCAGAGAAGAAACCAAACTGCAACAAGGAGAGAGAAAGGACATATTTCTGTTTCCTTTACCACTAAGGACTTTCTGATTGATCTCCAGAGACTGAGCTTTACCTGGGCAACTCTAACTGGCCTCACTTTTCTCCTAAGCTAGAAGTGAAGTCTCTTAAATCAAGAGGTAAGAAGTTAAGAAAAAGAATAGAGGGAGGCAGAGGCTGGAGATCTGCTAAAGGGAGCACAGGCAGCTATTTTAGGAGACATGGGTTTGATTTCAAGCACCTGCATGGTGATTCAGTCATCTGTTACTCCAGTCTTCTGGATCTGATGCCATCTTCTAGACTCTGTGGTCACCAGGCACATATATGGTGTATATATGTACAGGCAGGAAAACCACAATACACATTAAACAAATAATAAAAATAATTTTTATATCTTTATATTTATATAAATATGGCATATATATATATATATATATATATATAGATAGAGAGAGAGAGAGAGAGAGAGAGAGAGAGAAAGAAAGAGAGAGAGAGAGGACGGGGGGACTGAAAGAATGATATGCCAATTTATTTGGGGAATGTGCAGTAGTTTCTTATTCTCCATAATTGTCAAATGATAGTACAGTTAGTCTGTTATGGAATATTTGTATAACTAGGAAAATATGTGTTACATTTGTTTATGCTGTAATTGTTTAATGATGTAAAGATGCATTGCTTTGCCTGCTTATGGCAACTTGATAGTCTAATAAATAGCTGAACAGCCAGTATCTAGGCAGTAGAGGTATAGGCAGGGCTGGCTGGCAGAGAGAATAGTAGGAGGAGAAATCTAGGTTTGAAGAAAGAGGAGAGAAGGGAGAAGAGAATGAGGAAGAAAGAGAGGGAGACTCCAGACAGACAGAATGGAGTAGAACATACAGAATCAAAGGTATAAAGCCCAAGGGCAAAACATAGATAAAGAGAAACAGGTTAATACAAGTTATCAGAGCTAGTGGGACAAGCATAAGACAAGGCCGAGCATTCATAAATAATAAGTTTCCATGTCATGATTTGAAAGCTGGTTGGTGGTCCAATAGAAAATCTGCTACACTAGTCCAAATTTACAAAGACTCAAGTGGACCAAAGAAAAGATACATTGTGTGTGTGTGTGTGTGTGTGTGTGTGTGTGTGTGTGTGTGTGTGTGTGTTTGTGAGTGATGCCTTCTTAAAGAACAGATACTCTTCACTGTCTTCTTTAACACTTATATTAAAGATGGCTTTCAATGAATTATTTTGCTATGCACTATTATGCAAATCAGTATAAGCACCCTTGAATTCTAAAATAAAAGTACCAAATTTGTAGACTTTTATTCATTTCACACTAAGAAAACAAGAATGAGGAAAAAAAAAACAGCACAGGAAAAATGATCACATTTCCATGCTTAAAAATATGAAAAGTCACTGAATTTCTTGATTAGTTAAAATAATTGAGGTACATTACAAAAACAAGCAATAGTGCTTAACTATAACTGTCAAGGAAACTCAACTAGAAAATTTAAAATTCTTCAAACTCAGCCTGTATTTGAAACTCATGAGAGCAGATGAGTATGGGCATCACACACATGGGCCTTTTCAAGCTCCATAGATAATGACAGGCACTATCAGTAGAACCACTGGCAAAGAAGGGCAAATGGGGAGCAGATTGGCTCGAACATTTCAAGATAATGTTCAACACTTTCAGGTGTACTTTATAGTAATTCTTTCATTTCATCCCAGAAAAAAAGCATAAAGATAAATACTTATTTTCATTTTGGTGCTAAGGCTCACAAAAGAGAGTTTCAATGGATTTCTTGAATCGAGGAGAAAGCCTGGATCTTAGTTCTCAGCATCATATACAAACCTCTCTGTAGTTCATGGACATTAATTTATAATAACAATGGAGAGAATGATGTAAGATAATCATCAAGGTCTCTTGATGTTTTTCTAATTTTCTTTCTTTGCACTACATCTACGAAAAATATGTGTCTGTTTCACAAGTCAGTGAAATAGTATTTTTCCTTTAGGAACAACAAATTCTAACACAGTTTTCAAATGTCACTATCCAACTTACTAATAACCAGGGATTTCAGAGGAAAAACCATCCCTCTCATGTTTTACTTCAGTACTCTCATAGTTTCAAATGTGTGTGATCTTCAAGTAGTTCACAACCCTGGAAATAGCCTTTCTTCTTTCCCACTGTACTTATTAAATACTTCCTTTAGAGTTCATTTTTAAACAGGAATTAAAATATAAATGAGGTGACATATTGTGTATCCTAATAAACTTGCCTAAGGATCAGAGGACAGAGCCTACTGAGTTCTTACCTCTGCAATATTCTCAGCCTAAAGAGAGTGTGTTCCTGTATTCTCACACCTTAAAAACATTTCTCTGTCATGCCATATTACTTCCTGGAATTAAAGGTATGTGCCACCACTGCGTGGCTCTGTGTCTAATCTAGTGGCTGGCTCTGTCCTCTAATCTTCAGGAAAGTATATTAGGGTATACAATATCTCACCACAATGGATATCAGAGAGGTAAGAACTAGTAGCTGGTTCTGTCCTCTGATCTTCATATAAGTTTCTTAGGGTTTACAATATATCATCACATATAAATGATGATTGTGAAATATTAAATGGATTTCTGTAATCTAAGGAAGAAACATAAAGAATGCTACAGATTGAATCAAAACAAAACTTTTATAGTATTAACTATTCACTCTGACAAAGGTGAGCATATGAGACAATATCTACCTTTTGCCCTAAAATACTAACATGTTTAAAATACATTAAAAGATTTAGTTCTTATTCAACATCTGTAATTAAAGGAAAATTATACTATCATGCCAGGATATTCAAATGTAAATAGTCTCTTCTACACATCAAGATAGTATTAGCTTATGGGTATGCACACATGCCTAATATTCCTGAGTTTTGTGTTACTTTTACAATACAGTCTTTTCAATCAATTTCATCTTGAAGTTTGTTAACTGACTCATATTATAAAAGTGACAGTCAACTAACTAATTTAGCTTTTCCAAAAGCATATTTGAGGCAGGTACATTTTTATCCAGAAATCTTTGCTCCCATGGCTTAACAAGTATTCGAAAACTTCCTTGAGCTGTAGGGCAGTAGCAGCAGGCAGCTAATTTCCCATTCTAAATTAGGTACCTATTCATTTATCAACACCATTGCAATACAAGAGGAAGAACCTGGTGGTGACCAGCAATGTGCCTGCAGTCATTTTTCTTCCTTTGGGCTTAGTATACTCTATTGTTTTCCTGCTGCTATTACATTCATTGTCAACTTTGCTTTGCAAGTTGTATTACTTCCAGAGCACTCACTTAACACTTGGCCCATCACAAGACAGAGCATTGATCAGAAGGCTTGCTCATGGAAATAGTGAATACATGAACTAAAGTTGTTTTTGAACTACTTCCAACAACACCCTAAATATGATACCAGTAGAATTATACCGATTTAATAATAGGGACTCTCTGCTGCCTTAGTAATCTTTCTATCCTAGCAAGTACCTGAGATAACCTGTGTATATGGATGAGAAAATGATTTTGACTCACAGTCTCAGGAGCTTTGGGTCATGTTAGGTTGGCTCCATTGCTTAATGATCTGGGGGTAGAAGAAGCATCAGCACATGTGGTGCATTCGTATTCTCCTCTGTGTAGCCAGGAAGAAAACGCAGAAACAGCAAAGAGTGTGGTGATACCCCCCTCAAAGGCACACCCACTCCTAATGAGCTTTTTTCCTTTCACTGGACTTCAGCTCTTAAAGATTTCAGATCCTGCTAACGGTAGCGCAGGTTCCTGATTAAGCATTAAACATGTAGTCTTTGGAGATGTTTAAGATCCAAAACATTTTTCCTAGGAAAAACATTATACTTTCTACTAAAAGGATCAGATAAATGTCCTCAGGTGTTTGTATAGGGGAGGGTTGTTCATTGTGGAACTGTGTCTCTCTGGAAAATGGCTCCCTGCTATCTCTGCCCTCATTCTTACTTTCTATGGTTGCTGAGGGAGCATTGCTAGCACGACAACACAGAATAGAAGTATTTGGGTATCAGTAAACACAGGCCACGGTGTGGAAACATGCAGTCCCTGTACTCTACATAAAGAATGATAAAGGGCTGACCTTGTGACCTGTCTGTAAAGCAGGCCTTTAGAGGCTGCTGCAGGAGGATTTCAAGTTTGAGGCCATTCTAGGCAACAAAGAAAGACACTGTCTCATGAAAGAATAATAGGGAATATGCATGGCTCCTTGAGTACAACAAAAGACATCTAGTCCAGATTCAGAGCATCAAGTCTTGCCAAAGAAAGAGATATTGTGTCTGAGATCAGAAATCCTAGCAGTTTCCGATCAGAAGGAAACAGAATTCTTACAGACTAGTGGAAGGATGCACAAGCCTCAGACAGGAGAGACAAAATGACATTTGAATTCATCACGCTGGAACTTTGCATGTAAACAAAGGAACGTAGAAAAAAATGGCAATCTCACCTCCCAACAGACAGAAATTAGCTTTATTTGAGGGCAATGGAATGACTATCAGACACATTACATTGTAAAGTAGAGACAATACTCTCAACCCTGCACCTCCATATTCTCAACTATAAAATAATATAGTGGTTTATGTTATACAATCATTTTCAAGGTATTTTGCCAGCCTTCCCTGGGATGGGGTGGGGGTGATATCAAAAGTTGATGATGACAAGCATGTTCAAGGCCTGTCCTTCATGCTCTCTTGCTGTTGCAATGCAGGTAGCCTCCGGGCCTAGTTAAAATGGAAGAAAAATGAAGCCCTCTCAACATCTTGGTGCTGATTGCCCCAGCTGGCTGTCGGGAGCCAATTTTGCTGTTCTGTGTTGCACAGATCAATGGGAACCAGGGGGCCTTAGTTACCATAGCTCAGAACTCAGTGAGGACAAATGTTATTCCCTGCTGCCCTTTTCAGGCTGAAGAAAAATTTCCAGCACTGAAGAACAGCTAAATGCTTCCTTTTGTGCTTGTCTGATTGTGGACAGCAGTGACCAGAGCTGCGAAATCAAGTCAGAGGGAAATTGGCAGACCCACCAGTGAAGTAACAAAACATTCACAATGGGCGCAAATGGCTCACCACAATGACTTCACCAAATAAAACCTTCCCGGCTTCATCAGCAGGGATGCCCATCGAGAGCCTGAAGTATTCCTACTCCTACTATTCTTGCGTTGTCCCAAGTACTTCAGCTCTGGCTGAAGGAGTCCGGGTCCCTCCTGAATTTTCTCAGATCCTTCTCCAATGGTGACCAAGGAAAGAGGGCTATGGATAGATGGAACAGCAACTATTCTATATCTCTGTGTAGTTTTACTGTGGTGGTAATATCTACAGAAAAAAAAAAAAAAAGATCAGCTTCAGGAGAGTTCTATTTTATTTTAGTCCTCAGGAGAAAAATCTAGGCAAGTATTGCATAATGAAACATAAAACTATGAATCTTTAGAGTTCAAAGAAACATTTTCAATACTGAAA
Organism: Onychomys torridus; assembly: GCF_903995425.1. Taxonomy (NCBI): domain Eukaryota; kingdom Metazoa; phylum Chordata; class Mammalia; order Rodentia; family Cricetidae; genus Onychomys; species Onychomys torridus. Next base: position 94,878,921 of record NC_050445.1, on the reverse strand, counting down.
ATAGTCATATTGTGAACATGTAAAGATAAGCACTTGAAACAATAATACAAAAGACTTTGGAGACTGAAAATTTCAAAAGGATAATTTTTATGAATTTGGTGATAGGCAGATACAATGTAGGGATGTATATTTATGCCCATATTTGAGGGAGTATGGATTTGGTATTTCTCAAATTGTAAAGTGTTAGATTTTGTCCTCTGAACCATGGGTACAGAGTAAAAATTATATGACAAGCAGAAAAGGGATTATATTCCTTCTTAACACAAAACAGACTCTGTTCTCTTTGCACTCAGGGTGTATAAATTTGCATTTTCACAACAAATTATCCACACTTTGCTTTGCATGAGATAGCAGAACATTGAGAGAAAAAATTAAGCTGTATAATACTGACATAGTCTAGATAGTGAAGAAATAATTATTTGGGGACTGTTGCTGCTGTATCTTGATTGTGCAGTGAATAGAATTAATGTTGTATTGACAAGGTATTTAAGACCTCCACTAAGTGAAATGTACTTTCTGGGTAGAATAAGCAGTGTTACTTTCAAAGAAGAATGTTCACAATCCCTAGAGTGGTTATTACAGTGACATCTGATATTGAAGTCTGTCATTATTTTTTTCTCTATTTTTTAACATTTTTTTCCAGAAATTTGCTCTTTCACACACTCAGGAATCCCATAAAACACTAAAGTGAGAGCCATAATATAAAATCAGAAGACCTTGTGCAGACATGTCCAACACCTGTGTATATTGCCACAGTCTCTCTGAGTCTATATGAGCTTCGATCATGTTGATTTAAAGGGCCTTGTTCTCTTGGTGTTCTCCATGGCCTCTGGCTCTTACAGTCTTTCTGCCTCCTCATCCACAGGGTTATGTGAACCCTGAAGTAAGGGATTTGATGGAGACATTGTATTCAGGACTGAGTGCTCCAAGGTGTCTTACAAAATGTCTGTTTGTGGGTTTCATTTTTTTCCCCAACTGCTACAGGAGAAAACTTCTGTGATGATAATTGAATGAGACACTGATCTATCTGTATAGAAGAATGCCATTAGGAGTTATGTTATTGCTGTGGGCTTTTGCTATTCTTTGTTTGTGTGTTTGATTTGAGAACAACAGTCTTGTTTTATTCTAGGACCATGGGCTATCTAGTCTCTTGAGTTTTGGTCGTCCAAGCAGTGTCAGGGATGGGTTACATCATGTGGAGTGGGTCTTAAGTCAAATCAGATATTGATTGGCTACTTACACAAGCATTGTCCTACCAGCAGATTTCGCAAGCAAGACACTATTGTATATCAAAGGATTGGTGGCTGGCTTGGTGTTTTTGCTGTTCTTTTGGTAGCATACATAACACCTTTTTGTGCCAAACATGCTAATACATAGGAGTGAAGGCACTATGTAGGGCACCAGATCAACTCCTCCATGGTTCAATGGATTGTGTAGATGTTGTCTTGAGCAATAGGGTCTTACTTTCCTTTTGTGTACTTACAGACTTGACAAAAGCCAGGGTTGTTTGGAAATTCCCAAAGGATCCCTTTAGGCAAATCATTTACAAACTACCCAATCCCAGTACAGGCAGATTCACTTGGTGACAAGAGATGGCCAGTCATGACTGTCTCCTCCATCATTTGGTAATTTCATTTATCTTGCTTTCATGTATGTGTATATTTTAGGAACCTTACATTGTATAATGTTTCCATACTATCCCTCAAACAGCCCTTAATTTTACTTGTCTTTCCTGTATTCTTTCCCTAATCTCCCTCTTGCATCTACCTCCCATTTGGTTCTCCTGTTCCAGTCTGCCAATTTATCCATAAATACTAAATTTCTCTTTCCTAATGATATCTATTTGTACTCTCCAGTCACTGAATCTATAGATAATTTCTGTGATTCTATGGATTACAGCTTTGTTATCATTGACTTAACTGCTAATACCCACATATAAGTGAATACACCTTTTTGGGTGTGGTATATCTTACTCAGGATGTATTTTTTTTTTCTAGTTTCATGCATTTGACTGCAAATTTCTTAATGGTTCTTTTTTTAACAGTTGAATAATACTCTATTGTGTAATTATGCCATGTTTTCTTTATTCATTCTTATGTTGGGGGACATCTATGGTATTTCAAGTTTCTGGCTATTATGAGTATAGCAGCAATGAATATGTTTGAGCTTTTTTTTTTTTTTTTTTTTGGTATGAAGAAATGTCCTTTGGGTATATGACCAAGAATGGTCTAGCTGGGTCTTGAAGTAGATCAATTACCATCTTCCTAGGAAACTGAAACATTGATGTACATAGCAGTTGTATAAATTTGCACTCCCACCAGAAATTATTGAGTCTTGCACATTATTTCACATCCATGCCAGCATGAGCTGTCACTTGTACTGTTGATCTTAGCTATTCTGACAGGTGTAAGATGAAATCTTAAAGTGCTCTTGTTTTGCATTTTCCTGATGGTTAAGGATGTTGAATATTTTTTAAAGTATTTTTTATCCATTTGAGATTCCTCTACTTAGAATTCTCTTTGCACACACACACACACACACACACACACACACACACACACACACACAATTTGTTTTCTTTATATCCATTTTTTTTTTTAGTTCTTCATATATTTTGGATATTAGCCCTCTTTTAGATGTGGCATTTTTTGAAAAATTTTCCCTTCTGTAAGCTGCTTCTTTATCCAAATTACAGTGTCCTTAACCTTACACGTGCTTTATAGTTTCATGAGATACCATTTATTAGTGGCTATGATGGTATCATTGTTGATCATAGTGCCTGAGCTCTTCAGACACTCTTTTCCTGGGGCAAGGAGTTCATGGCTATTCTCTACTTTCTTTTCTCTCATGTTCAGTGTATCAAGTTTTTATGTTGAGGTCATTGATGCATTTGGGTTTGAAGTTTGTGAAGGATGGTAAGTGTGGATCTATTTGAATTCTTCTGCATGCAGCCATCTAGTTTGATTAGCACCATTTGTTGAAGATGCTTTCTTTTTTTCTGGAATACATTTCTGGGTTCTTTATAAAATATCAAGTGTGTAGATTTATGTCTGAGTCTTTAATTCAGTTTCATTGATAAACCTGTATGGTTTATGTGTTAATACCATACTGTTTTTATTACTATAGATTTGTAGTAGAACTTAAAATCCAGAATGGAGATACCTCCAGCATTTCTTTTATTATTAATAATTGTTTTAGCTATTCTGGGATTTTTGTGTTCACATATGAAGCTGTAAATTTTCCTTCCAAAATCTGTGAAAATTTAAGTTTTAATTTTGATGGGGATTACATTCAATCTGTAGATTGCATTTAGTAAGATGGACATATTTTCTGTGTTAATAAATCCATGAGTATGAGAGATATTTCTTTCTCCTGATAACTTAATTAATAAATTTATTTCTTTAAAGACTTGATAATACCCTGACTGTTGTCATGGAGCTCTTATCCAGTGACTGATAAAGACAGATGCAGAGATCCAAGGCCAGGTCTCAGGTTGAGCTCCAGGACTCCAGTTAATAGGAAAGAAGAGGGATTATGTGAGCAAGGGATATCGAGACCATGACTGGAAAAAGTACAGAGACAGCTAGCCAAACTAGTGGAAACACATGAACTGTCAACCAATAGCTGAGGAGCCCCCATGGCCCTGGACTGGGCACTCTGGATAGGTGAGACAGCTATTTGGCTTGAACTGTATAGGGGGCCCCAGGCAGTGGGATCAGAACATGTCCCTAGTGCAAGAGCTGGCTTTTTGGAACCAAGTGCCTATGATGGGATACTTTGCATTCCCTTTGTGCAGGAAGGAGGGGCTTGGACCTACCCCAACTGAATGTACCAGGCTCTGCTGACTCCCCTTGGGAGATCTTGCCTTGGAGGAGGTGGGAATGGTGTGTGAGTTGGGGGGAAAGGCTGGAGGTGGGAGGGGGGAGGACAGGCGAATCTGTGGTTGATACATAAAATGAATAGAAAATCTCTTAATGAAAATTTTATTTAAAAATAAAAAAGACTAGAAATTTTTTATTAAGGGTTCTTTTTATTTATTTTACATACCAACCACAGATCTCCCTCTCTTTGCTTTTCCCACCCCTCCAGGCTTCCCTCCCCCAAACCACCTCTTATTCCCTCTTCCAACAAGGTAAGTCCTCCCATGGGGAGTCTGCAGAGCCTGGTCCATTCAGTAGAGGCAGGTCCAAGCCCCTCCCCCTGCATCAAGGCTGTGCGAGATGTTCCACCATAGGTAGTGGGCACTAAAAAGCCAGCTCATGCACCAGGAGTGGATCCTAATATACTGCCATGGGACCTCTTAAGCAGATCAAGTTACACAACTGTCTTTCTTCTGCAGAGGGCTGTGGTAGGTATTGTGTTCCCTGAAATATTGTGTGTTCCCCAAAATAAATATATCTGGGGTCAAAGAACAGACAGCCACTAGAACAAAGCCAAAAATGGTGGCTAGAAAATGGGAAGAGTAAGCCATAACAGGAGTTGGGCGGTGGTGGTGCACACCTTTAATCCCAGCACTTGGGAGGCAGAGCTAGCTGGATCTCTGAGATCAAGGCCACTTTAGAAACAGCTAAACATGGCCACCCACGCCTTTAATCCCAGAAACCCAACCTTTAATCCAGGGAGTGGTGGCAGAAAGAGAAAGGTATATAAGGCATGAGGACCAGGAACTGAGTGTGTAAAACATGTAGTTAGTTAAGCATTTGGTTGGTTAAGCATTCAGGCTTTGGAGCAACACAGTTCAGCTGAGTTCATGTGGAGGAGGACTCAGAAGCTTCCAGTCTGAAGAAACAGGATCACCTGAGGAACTAGCAAGGTGAGATAGCTGTGGCTTGTTCTGTGTCTTTGATCTTCCAGCAATCACCCCAATAACTGGGCTCGGGTTTGAGTTTTATTAATAAGAACTTTTAATTTTCCTACTACAGAGGGCCTAGTCCAGTCCCATGGAGGACCCACAGCTATTGGACTAAAAAGTTCATGAGTTCCCACTAGTTTGGTTTGGTTGACTCTATAAATTTCTCCATCATGATCTTGATGCCCCATGCCCATAGAATCCTTCTTCTCTTTCTCTTCAACTGGGCTCCTGGAGCTTGGCCTGGTACTTGGCTGTGGATCTCTGCATCTGCTTTCATCAGTTACTGGATGAAGGCTCCATGATGACAGGGTATTCTCCAAGCTGATTACTGGCGTAACCTGGTTCAGGCACCCTCTCCACTGTATTCACTCATAAGTAAATACTATATGTAAAGGAAAGGATAGTCAGACTATAACCTACAGCTCCAGAGAAGCTAGCTAATAAGAGAACCCTAAGAGGGATGCCTGGGAAGTAGAAATAGAAGAGATCTCCATGAATAAATGGGATGACAGGGAGAAATGGAGGGTAAGGGATGGCAGATGAGAGCATAAAGGAATGGGATAGTTGAGCTGGAACAGGGATGCAGTGGGAGAGCAATGAAAAAGATACCATGATACAGGGAGACAGCATGGGGATAGGGAGAAACCAGGAGCTAGGGAAGTTCACAGGATCCACAAGGATGATCCCAGCTAAGACTTGAATTTTTTATTATGAGTCTTCCACTTGTTTGTTTAGAGCTACTCCAAGATACTTTATATTATTTGTTGCTGTTGTTAAAGGTGAGGTTGTCATGGCTTTTCCTATTCCTCTGATCTCTCAGGTTTTAACCCCAATATCTGGCTCCAGGCTTTTTATTAATAAGACCATTTAGCAATTTTCTACATCTGGTGGCCCAACGTTTGTGGCAAGAATTCACCAAAAAGCCACTTGTGGCCTTGTAGGCCCCCAGCTCAGGCTGGAGCTGCATGATCTCATGTGAGCCTGAGTCTCTTTGGCTTTTTCTCTCCTGGTGGGTGGTGGGCTATCTCTGGAGTCCCATCTCAGACTACTAGCACACTAGGTAGCTGCTTTGAAACTACATTGGACCTCTGATCTTCTACTCAGTTGAAAGACTTGGTGAGTCAATTAAGATACCTTTTTTTTTTTTTTTTGGTGTTTCGAGACAGTGTTTCTCTGTGTAGCTTTTGTTCCTTTCCTGGAACTAGCTTTGGAGACCAGGCTGGCCTTGAACTCATAGAGATCCATCTGCCTCTGCCTCCCGAGTGCTGGGATTAAAGACATGCACTACCACCACCTGGCTAAGATATCGTAAAGAGAGAAATTAGTTTAAAAAGAATTTTTCCCCATATTAAAAACATGAGAAACATTTTTACAATGGATGGAATTTGGTCTCTGTTTGATAACACATTAGGCGGTCTGAAAATTGAACAATTAAATGAAAGTATAATTAATGTTTATGGGATTAACATAATGTCAATTATGAATGTTATTTGTTTTTCATAGTTTTTATTTTAGCATGAGAAAGTTTGGTCAATTTGAGTGCCAAGATAAAAGCTTTAAAAAAACCTGTTAAAATGAATTATACAGAAATTGAGACCCAGACAGAAGAATTTAAATGTGAACCTATCTTAGCATTGAATTATATGATTACAGAGAAACAGCCTAAGGTTTCCAGATAACAAACATTAATCTACCTGGTAACCTTACAGGAACAGCCAAATGATCAAGGCTATGTACAAGCTAACGGGACTTCAGTGGAAATATTTGATTTGCAGAGATTTAAAGAAGCTATATCATCATATGGTATGCATTCTCCATTTGTAATGCAGGTGTTAAATTCATGGTCTACTTGTAGTAGGATTATCCCTCAGGACTAGAAAAATGTGGTTACAGCAGTCCTGAGGCTGAGCCACAATTACAATAGATAACCTGGTGGAAAGAGGAGGCAAAGACTATAGCAAAATGATGTAGGGCTAGAGATATTGAAATTTCTCAAAATCAACTTCTTGGAGAAGCTGATTATGCTGCTATTAAAAGATAATCTTTAAATGATGGCCACACATTAATTCTATGCCACATCTCAGCCATGAATGTATAGGACAGAATTAAGAAAGGAGGAAAGAAAATTGAGTCCTTTATGAAAGTTACACATGGCCCAAAAGAATGCTTCAAGGATTTCTTATAAAAACTGTCTTCATCAGTAAATAGAATGGTAACAAATTCAGAAGCTAGGCAGATAATAATTAAATCTCTAGCTTTTGAGAATGCTAGTGCAGCATGCAAAAGTGTAATCAGGCCATTAAAGGCAAGATGAGTACCCTTGGAGGAATGGATCTGGGATACAATTAATATTGAATCTCATGCCCATGATGATTCATGGATAGGAGAGGTGATTTAAAAATGTATGAAGAAAAATAGTAATGTCAGATGCTTGCTTCTATTATGGTAAATAGGTCACCTAAAAAGGGACAGTAAACAGGGTGTTCTAGAAACCATATTTCTTCAAGGAACAATGGTAACAGAACTCTCCTCCCTTCTGGATTATGCAGAAGGTGTGGAAAAGCAAATATTGGATTACGGAATGTAGATCAACTACAGAATTTAGATTTAGTGTTCTTGTTTGAAAGAAAGACGATATAGATAAGAAGTAGATTATTTAATCTACTCTGAAAAGAAAAATGAGAGGATATAGATATGCTAAGATAAAAAGGTAGATTATTAAAGCTACTTTTAAAGAGCAACTATTAGTTCTAAATATTTTACATTGGATTGAATTTTTGTACATTGAATATAAATTTTGTATATTGATACAAATTTGAGAATGATTTTGTTAGAAAACACTGTCCATGTATTTCTGATCTTTTCAAGGTAGTGTACCTATACTGTTCATTTAACAATGTAATACAATTTGCTAACACTTGAAAGTTATTACCAACTATTTAGGATAAAAAGAAATATGTTAGTAGTTAGTCATTAGAATTGAATGTGTAGTCACATTAGGTATGTTTTCAAGGTTAAGCAGCGATATATTTTAGATAGACAGATCGTCTTCAAACACGTCAGAGATCTATAGAATATGGCATTTAAGTTGTTTTAATACAGATTTTTTTTCTTTTTTTTTATGACTATGAGACATGTCTGCTTCTGGCAGCACCAATCTACCTTAGAGAAGATGGGCATTGAAGAAACTCCACATGGAGTTTACTTTCATTCTGGCAAACATTAGCCATTGGGCAATAAAAATGCCCTTGCATTGACTGCTGCCAGTATGCTGTCCAAAATGGATAAGCAGGACACAAAACAAAGGAATACAAATCCATGCCAACACAAGGTAGGAAGGCTCTTTAGAAAATCCTGCTTCACAGATGAGTCTGTCAGATATACTAAGCCTGTAGGCTGAAGATGATGCCCCAATGTTGCAGAGAAACTTTGAGTGACTATCCAGGCAGCTGGCTATTTCTGTCATAACTCACATTTTTTGAAAGTCACTTGTTTGCACTTCCTGTTTTACTAGGTAATATTGTTTCCTTATTGGGTCTCTGAGGGAGTTGAAGATTACATAGTTATAGTGTTCCTTGTTAAGAAATTCAGAAAAGAAACTTACTAGAGAGGTGTAAAGTACAGAATTTGAAAGATATCAAAATATAACTTTGTTTATGAAAATTAGGATAGAAGGTAAATTTCATACAGTCCTTTGGATTCACAAGACTAAGATAGATAATGGAATATTTTCTCTGAATTTGTCAAATGCAAGTGGACTAGACATTGTTGATGTATTATTGCTTGTATGTATTGTATCTAATTATTGTATTTATTGTATACGTTTTCTCTTATATTAGTTATAATTTTTATTATTACATACAAAAAAACTGGAAATATGGTGACATATTGTGTCCTCCAAAATATTGGGCAAGCAATAAAGCTTATCTGAGGATCAGAGGAAAAAGTCAGGCGCTATATTAAACAAAGTAGCCAGGCAATGGTAGCACACACCTTTAATCCTAGCATTCAGGATGCAGAGATCCATCTGGATCTCTGTGAGTTAAAGGCTACAATGGGGAACAGAGCCAGGCATGGTGACACATGCCTTTAATCCCTGAACTAACCATAGAGGTCTGGAGGTTTGTACAGACATACAGAAAGTGATGTATCTGGGCAGAGAAAGGAAATGAGATGGCAGAACAGAAAGGTATACAGGTGTGGTTATGTAGGAATTAGGTCTATTTGGAGATTGAGGGCTGGTAAGGTGAGGTTGGTGTAGTTAGAGTTTTCCTGCCTGACCCAGTCAGGACAAATCTCTCTTACCCGCCAGTCCCACAGTCGCTCAGACCCAACCAAGAAAGCACACAGAAACTTACATTGTTTACAAACTGTATGGCCGTGGCAGGCTTCTTGTTATCTGCTTTTTCTATCTTAAATTAACCCATTTCTGTTAGTCTATACTTTGCCACATGGCTTGTGGCTTACCAGTGTCTTTACATGTTGCTTCTCATGGCGGCGGCTGGCGGTGTCTCTCTCCAGCCTCCTACTTCCCACAATTCTCTCCTCTCTTGTCCCGCCTATACTTCCTGCCTGGCCACTGGCCAATCAGAACTTTATTTACACAGAGCAATATCCACAGCACTTCCCCTTTTCTTTTTTTTTTTAAAAGGAAGGTTTTAACTTTTACATAGTACAATTACATATAACAAAACAATTATCAAGCAAGAATTATAGTTACAATATTAAAGAAGATATCCTATCTATCTTATATTTGTGAGTCTAAGGTTTTATATCTAACTTATCTTTTATCATAACTGAGGAAATTATAACCATCTAGTCTTCAACCACATCAAAGACCTCAGAAGGATTTAATATTACCTGAGAAACGGGAGAAGGATGCAAGCATTTTTCGGGAGTCTTGTAAGAGTAGACAGAGACAGCTGGCAGCCTGGACAGTCACCTAATGTTCCTTTGTAAAGTTGGGGCATTTGTCTTCAGCCCACAGGGCTGGCGTCTCTCGGTCACTTCTCTCAGTGTCCTGTAGAATGTCTGGCATTTTCCTCTGTGAAGCAGGAACCTGAAGGACCATTTTGTCAAGCAAAGTTTACTGGTCCTTTCCATGGGTCCTGCATATCCAGTCGATCAAGCAGTCCAGGCAAGAACAGTTTCTTGCCCAAATGGCTATTTTTGCCAAGGTGAAGATAAGATATGAAGTGTTTTCAATGCCCATCGTTGTCTCTGAAGTAAATTGGTGTTGCCAGGAGCAGACATGTCTCACTGTCCAGAAAGTCTAAATTTTAAAAGTATTTTAAGTGCCATATTCTGTAGGTCTTTGAAGTATTTGAAGATTACCTATCTATCTGAAATATCTTTATGTATATCTAGAAGACTTAACTAACATGGCTACGAGTATGATTATCATAGATGACTAATTATTAATCTATTTTTAATTATCCATTTCAATTTAAAATGAGCTATACAAACATAATACCTTAAACACGATTAGAAATATACACACAGTATAACAAAATTAACTTTTAAGTTTGTATCAATAGACTAAAATCTATACCAATGTAAAACATTTTAAACAAGTTGTTGCTCTTTAGAAGTAAGTTCCTTAATCTACCCTTTCATCCTATTATATCTGTATCATATCCCCTTTTCTTCTTTAGAAAGAGATCTCATTTATAATCAAACTGCTTTAAATAAAAATATTGGTTTTTCTCTGTCCTACACCAGAGGGCTCTTCTGATTTGGGACACAAGAATCTCTTAACCTTTTCTTTTAGCAATATGTCTGGGTTTAGAGAAGGAGTGAGCCAATTCCATCTCCAAAGCCAGCTTGATAATTTTGGGAATATGGGTGTAGTTTCTCTTACTACTTCCTGCTGGAGGGGGGCGCTGTATCTTATGGGGATACAAAGAAAATTTTAGGATTATAGAGTAGTCCATTAGGGTGAACCTCTGATCCAGTTGCCTTGAAACCATTCTGGATGTCAGATCATCTGGGCCATGGTGTCATCGGAGACCTTTCAGGTGGTCTTGGCTGATCAAACCTGATATATCTTAATCTGGAACAAATCCACAGCCTCTGGCTTTCTGTGGAAACAAAAGCAGAGACTCCTTTCCAAAGCAACATATCCTTATATCCAAATTTTGAAGTCAAGGTACCTTTAAAATTTACATACTTGTTTAACTCAACAGCTTTTACGGTCAAATCTTTTTCTGCAGTTAAAAATTCCAAAGACAAGACAAACCAGATTCTCTGTATAATATCCATCTTTGTAAGACTGAAATGCCACTGTGGCTGTTGGCTCCGCCCACCTCAGCTTCCCAACATGGCGGTGGTACAGTTTACCGCCAGCTCTGGGTCTGGAGCCATGTGTACCATCAACTATCAGAAGCAGTTCTATCAAAGCAGCGCATAGCCCAGAAATCTTTTTTTTTTTTTTTTTTTAAACTAGCAAAGGCTAAATCCACCATGCAGCAGAGTAAAGTGTCGCTTGTAGATTCCTCATTCCTGCCACACTGCAGGTCAGACGAACCCGCCAGGAACCCGCCATAGTAGCTCAAACCGGCAGGCTGCCGCTACCTTGAGAAAGACAACTAGGAAGTTCTTTTTAGCTCTGTTTTAGAATCTTTTTTCTCAGGTTTTAGGTGGAAATTCTTGCCAACACGTTGGGCACCATTTGTAGTTAGAGTTTTCCTGCCTGACCCAGTCAGGACAAATCTCTCTTACCCGCCAGTCCCACAATCGCTCAGACCCAAACAAGAAAGCACACAGAAACTTACATTGTTTACAAACTGTATGGCCGTGGCAGGCTTCTTGTTATCTGCTTTTTCTATCTTAAATTAACCCATTTCTGTTAGTCTATACTTTGCCACATGCCTTGTGGCTTACCAGTGTCTTTACATGTTGCTTCTCATGGCGGCAGCTGGCGGTGTCTCTCTCCAGCCTCCTACTTCCCACAATTCTCTCCTCTCTTGTCCCACCTATACTTCCTGCCTGGCCACTGGCCAATCAGAACTTTATTTACACAGAGCAATATCCACAGCAGGTTGGCATGGCTTTTCCTATTCCTCTGATATCTCAGTTTTTAACCCCGATATCTGGCTCCAGGACTTTTGTTAAGTAAGACTGTTTAGTAATTTACCTACAGAAGTCTGCTTTGTCAGATATTAGAATGTCTACACCAGCTTGTTTCTTGGGCCTATTTCATTGTAAAACCTTTTTACAACCCTTTACTCTGAAGTAATGTCTATCTTTGATGTTGAGGTATGCTTCTTCTATGCAACAAAAGGATGAATGCTATGTTCAGAACTGTTCTGTGACTATGTGTATTCTTATTGGGGAATTAAGTACATTGATATTAAGACATATCAATTATCATTGATTGTTAATTCCTGTTATTTTGGAGGTGGTAGTGGTTGTAGTGACTATGATTGTGTGTGTGTGTGTGTGTGTGTGTGTGTGTGTGTGTTTGTGCTCCTCCCCCTTTTTGGCTGGGTGAGATTATTTATTGCAAGTGTTTTCATAGGTGTACTTAAACTTCTGGTTTGGAATTTTCCTTTTAGTACCTTCTGCTGTGGAAAAAAAAAATCTCTCTGTATACACTGTGAAGATATGTTGCTCTCATTGTTAATAAAAAATTGATTGAGACTGCAGGCAGACACTGCAGTCCCCACACCCTGCCCCCACATCCATTTGCCCAAGACCCCACCCACTTCCTGAGACTCAGAGACCAGGCCCCAGGTCTCATTCACCCCAGAACTCCCATCTGGACCAGAGGTGAGTGCCTGGGGTTATAGTCAGAGAGGCAAATGCACCTGGGTCCCACCCCTGGACACAAGCCATCCCAGGAGGACCTGCCCAATGTGGCCCCAGTTTCCAGCCAATCAGCGGACCCTGTGGGAAGGCTCCCCTTTTCCAAGATTGCAGGCAGACCCTGCAGTCTCCACACCCTGCCCCCACACCCATTTGCCCGAGACCCCAGCCACTTCCTGAGAATCAGAGACCAGCCCCCAGCTTCCATCCTGCTCTGGAACTCCCATCTGGACCAGAGGTGAGTACCTGGGGTCACACCCAGAGAGGCCCACACCTGGGTCACAGCCCAGGGCACCAGCCACTCAAGGAAGACCTGCCCAACCGGGCCTCAGGTTCTGGCCATAGGGCAGGACCCCCCATCCCATCCAGGAAGGTTCCCCCTCTCCAAGACCCTCTGTTGAACCCTACAACCTCCACGCCCTGCCCCCACATCCACCTATCTGAGACCCCAGCCACTTCCTGAGACTTAAAAACCAGCCCCCAGTTTCCATCCTGCCATAGAATACCTATCTGGACCAGAGGTGAGTGCCTGTGGTTGTAGTCACATAGGCAACCACTTCTGGGTTGCACCCCTGGACACCAGCCATCACAGGAGGACCTGCCCAACTTGGACCCAGTTTCTGGCCAATTGGCAGTCCCTGTGGGAAGGCTACCCTTTTCCAAGACCACAGGCAGAACCTGAAGTCTCCACACCCTGCCCCCACACCCATTTGCCCTAGATCCCAGCCACTTCCTGGACTCAGAGTCCAGCCCCCCAGCTTCTATCCAGGCAGCACTCTCATCTGCACCAAAGCTCCCATCCGGCCCAGAGTTTCCATCTGGACCAGAGAGGCTCCCTAAATCTGTCAGCACTGTCTGGACCAACTACAATGATGAGACCAAGAACAAACCCACAAGGAGATGGGCAGAAATCAAGGCAGAAGTACATACAACAAAATAAAGAGCAATACAGCATCACCAGAACCTAGCCCTTCTCCAACAGCAAGACCTGAACATCATGTAATGGATGAAGAAGATGAAGAAAACAACCTTATTAGTAACATCATGAAGAGGCTAGTGCATTATATAGAAGAAATCAAAAATAAAGTGGAGGAACAGACAAACAAAAAATGGGAAGAACACTATAAAAACCTAGAAAAAAGAACAATTAAAGCAGAAGAAAACAATAAGTCCCTGAAAGAAAATCATGAAAAGGCAACAAAACAGACAAGGGAAACAGTCAAAGACCTGAAGAGGGAAATAGAAAAAATGAAGACACTAGCAGAAGGAATGCTGGAAATAGAAAACCTGAGTAAATGAATAGGAACTTCAGATGCAAGTATAAACAACAGAATGCAAGAGATGGAAGACAGGATCTCTGGTGTTGAAGATATGGTAGAAGAAATAGATTCATCAGTCAAAGAAAACACTAAAACCAACAAAGTCATGACCAAAAATGTCAAAGGAAATTTGGGACACCACAAAAAGACCAAATCTATGAATAATAGGGATAGAGGAAGGAGAAGAATACAAACTCAAAGGCACAGAAAATATATTTAACACGATCATAGAAGAAAACTTTTCCACCTAAAAGAACGAAATGCGTATGAAGATATAAGAAGCCTATAGAGCATCAAACAGACTAGACCCCCCCCCAAAAAAAAAGTCCCCTCACCACATAATAATTAAACAACTAAACATAGGGAATAAAGAAAGAATATTAAGGGCAGCAAAGTAAAAAAGGCCAAGTGACTTATAAAGACAAACCCATCAGAATAACACCTGATTTCTCAATGTAGACTTTGAAAGCCAGAAGGACCTGGACAGATATAATACAGACACTAAGAGACCATGGATGGCAGCCTAGATTAATATACCCAGCAAAAATTTTAATCATCATAGATGGAGTGAACAAGACCTTCCAAGATAAAACCAGATTTAAACAATACTTATCCACAAACCCAGCCCTACAGAAAGCACTAGAAGGAAAATTTCAACCTAAGGAAGGCAGATACACCCATGAAAACACAGGCAATAGATAACACCACAACAGTAAACCCCAAAGAAGAGAAGTACACACACACTACCATCAAATAATAAAAATAATAACAGGAACAAACAACCACTGGTCATTAATATCCCTCAATATCAATGGACTTAATTCACCTATAAAAAGATACAGACTAACAGAATGGATACAAAAACAGGATCCATCTTTCTGCTGCATACAAGAAACACACCTCAAATTCAAATACAGACACCTCCTAAGAATAAAAGGCTGGGAAAAGACTTTCCAATCAAATGGTCTTAAGAAGCAAGCTGGTGTAGCCAACTTAATATGGAGCAAAATAGACTTCAAACTAAAATCAATCAAAAGAGATGATGAAGGACATTACATTCTCATTGAAGAAAAGATCCACCAACATGAAGTCTCAATTCTGACCATTTATGCCCCAAACACAAGGGCACCCACATATGTAAAAGAAACATTACTAAAGCTTAAATCACATTAAAAAAAAACCCACACATTAATAGTGGGAGACTTCAACACCCCACTTTTACCTCTGGAGAGATCGGCCAAATTGAAACTTAACAGAGACATAACTGATGTTAACGCTCAAATGGACTTAATTGATATCTACAGAACATTTCACCTGAACAAAAAAGAATATACCTTCTTCTCAGCACCTCATGGAACCTTCTCTAAAATCGACCACATACTTGGCCACAAAGAAAATCTCAACAGATTCAAAACAATTTGAATAAACTCCTGTATTCTATTGGACCACCATGGTTTAATGTTAGATTTCAACAACAGAAAAAACTACAGAAATCCTACAATCTCATGGAAACTGAATAATACTCAACTGAATTACCAACGGGTTAAGGAAGAAATAAAGAAAGAAATTAAAGACTTCCTCAAGAACAATGAAAATGAATACACCACATACCCAAATTTATGGGACACTATGAAAGCAGTGCTAAGAGGGAAATTCATAGCCCTAAATGCCCACAAAAAGAAGCTGAAGAAATACCATGCTAGGGACTTGACAGCACACCTGACAGCCCTTGAGCAGGAAGAAGCAAAGTCTCCCAGGAGGAACAGAAGCCAGGAAATTATGAAACTGAGAGTTGAAATCAATAAAATAGAAATAAAGAGAACAATACAAAGGATTAATGGAACAAAGACTTGGTTCTTTGAGAAGATCAACAAGATAGACAAGCCCTTATCCAAACTAAACAAAAGACAGAGAGAGAGCATCCAAATTAACAAAATCAGAAATGAAAGGGGGGATACAACAACAGACAATGAGGAAATCCCGAGAATCTTCAGGTCATACTTCAAAAAACTCTACTCCACAAAACTGGAAAATCTAAAAGAAATGGATAATATTCTGGATAGGTACCACATACTTAAGTTAAATCAAGACCAGATAAACCATTTAAATAGTCCAATAACCCCTAAGGAAATAGAATCAATCATTAAAAGTCTCCAAACCAAAAAAAGCCCAGGATAAGATGGTTTCACTGCAGAATTCTGCCAGATCTTCAAAGAAAATTTAATACCAATACTCTTTCGATTGTTCCACAATCGAAATATTACCAAAATCCTTCTGTGAGGCTACAATTATCCTGATCCTAAACCAAACAAAGATGCAACAAAGAAAGAGAACCACAGACCGATCTCCCTCATGAACATTGATGTAAAAAAATACTCAATAATATACTGGCGAACAAAATCCAAGAACACATCAAAACAATTATTCACCATGATCAAGTAGGCTTCATCCCAGGGATGCAAGGGTGGTTCATCATACAAAAGTCTGTCAATGTAATACACCATATAAATAAACTCAAAGAAAAAAAAACTACATGATCATCTCACTAGATGCAGAAAAGGCATTTGACAAAATCCAACACCCCTTCATGATAAAGTTTTGGAGCAATCGGGAATACAGGGAACATACCTAAACATAATAAAGACAATCTACAGCAAGCCAACAGCCAACATCAAATTTAAATGGAGAGAAACTCAAATTAATAGCACTAAAATCAGGAACAAGGCAAGGCTGTCCACTCTCCCCATACTTATTCAATGTAGCACTTGAAGTTCTAGCCAGAGCTGTAAGACAACATAAGGAGATTAAGGGGATACAAATTAGAAAGGAAGAAGTCAAGCTCTCCCTATTGCAGATGACATGAGACTATAAATGAGTGACCCCAAAAATTCAACCAAGGAACTGATACAGCTAATAAGAACCTTCAGCAACATAGCATGATACAAGATCAACTCAAAAAAATCAGTAGCCCTCCTATATACAATAGACAAACAGGCTGAGAAGGAAATCAGAGATACATCACCCTTTACAATAGCCACAAATGATATAAAATACCTTGGGGTTACTCTAACTAAGCATGTGAAGGACCTATGTGACAAGAGCTTTAATTCCCTGGAAAAAGAAATTGAAGAAGATGTCAGAAAATGGAAAGATCTCCCATGCTCATGGATAGGCAGGATTAACATAGTAAAAATGGCGATCTTACCAAAAGCAATCTACAGATTCAACACAATCCCCATCAAATTACCAACACAATTCTTTACAGATCTGGAAAGAATAATACTCAACTTCATTGGAAAAACGAAAAAACCAGGATAGTCAAAAGAATCCTGTACAATAAAACAAGCTCTGGAGGCATCATGATCCCTGACCTTAAGCTCTATTATAGAGCTACTGTAATAAAAACAGTACTGGCATAAAATCCGACATGTGGACCAATGGAATCAAATTGAAAACCTTGATATTAACCTGCACACCTATGAACATATAATTTTTGACAAAGAAGCCAAAAATATACAATGGAAAAAAGAAAGTATCTTCAACAAATGGTGCTGGCATAACTGGATGTCAATATGTAGAAGGCTGCAAATGGATCCATATCTGTCACCATGCACAAAACTTAAGTCCAAGTGGATCAAAGACCTCAACATAAACCCACTTACTCTGAACCTGATAGAAGAGAAAGTAGGAAGTACTCTTTAATGCATTGGCACCAGAGATCACTTTCTAAATATAACACCAGTAGCACAGACACTGAGAGAAACAATCAATCAATGGGACCTGTTGAAACTGATAAGCTTTTGTAGAGCAAAGGACATGGTCCACAAGACAAAGCGACAGCCTACAGAATGGGTAAAGGTCTTCACCAACCCCACATCTGACAGAGGACTGATGTCCAGAATATATAAAGAACTCAAGAAATTAGACATCAAAACACCTAACAGTCCAATTAAGAAATGGGCTATAGAACTAAACAGAGAATTCTCCACAGAGGAAGTTCAAATGTCTGAAAGACATTTAAAGAATTGCTCAACATCCCTAATTATCTGGGAAATGCAAATCAAAATGACTCTAAGATACCACCTTACACCTGTCAGAGTGGCTAAGATCAAAAACACAGAAGACAACTTATGCTGGAGAGGATGTAGAGCAAAGGGAACTCTCCTCCACTGCTGGTAGGAATGCAAGCTTGTACAGCCACTTTGGAAATCAATATGGCGCTTCCTTTGAAACTTGGGACTCCATCTCCCCCAAGATCCAGCTGTAGCACTCTTGGGCATATATCCAAGGAATGCTCAATCATACCACAAGGGCATTTGCTCAGCTCTGTTCATATCAGCATTGTTTGTAATAGTCAGAACCTAGAAACAACCTAGATGCCCTTCAACTGAAGAATGGATAAAGAAAATATGGTACATAAACACAATGGAGTACTACTCAGCAGAGAAAAACAATGACATCATGAGGTTTGCAGGCAAATGGATGGATCTAGAAATAATCATCCTGGGTGAGGTACCCAGATTCAGAAGGACAAACATGGTATGTATTCACTCATAGAAGTATACTAGATATAAAACAAAGATGACTAGACTGCTATACAACTCCAGTGGGGCTACTTAGAAAACGGGACACTAGGAAAGACATAGGGATCCCCCAATGACAGAGAAATGGATGAGATCTACATGAACAACCTGGATAATAGTGGGAGTAATGAAGGGCAAGGTTTGATGGAAAGAAAGCTTAGGGGAGCAGGAGATCCCAGCTGGATCAAGAACAGAAAGGGAGAACAAGGAATAACAGACCATGATAAATGAAGACCACATGAGAACACGAATAGGCAGAGTGCTCGAGATTTCCCCTGAAATCCACAATGATACATCCTCTGTAGACTGCTGGCAATGGTTGAGAGAAAGCCTGATCTACCTAGTCTGGTGATCAGATGGCCAAACACCCTAACAGTCGTGCTTGAACTCTCATCCAATAACTGATGGAAGTAGATGCAGAGATCCTCAGCCAGGCCCTAGGTGGAGCTGCAGGTGTCCAATTGTGAAGAAAGAGGAGAGACTGTAAGGGCATGAACTGTTGAGCCCAAGATTGGAAAAAGCACAGGGACAAACAGTCAAACGAATGGAAGCACATGAATTATGAACCAAAGGCTGTAGAGCCCCCAGCTGGATCAGGCCCTCTGGATAAATGAAACAATTGAATAGCTTGAACTGTTTGGGAGGCATCCAGGCTGTGAGACACAAATATAATAATAATAACAAAAATAAATTATCTTTATAATGTTGATTTTAAGATCTTTTTCTTAGGCTTCTATTGTGTTGAAATATTCAGTGGTTGCTGTAGTAGGATAGTTGGGTTCTGGTGATGACACATTGCCTTGTCTATTGTTTCTTTTTTTATTTATTTATTTTTTTATTGTATTTGTTTTTTAATTTTACATATCAGCCATGGGTTCCCCTGTCCTCTCCCCTCCTGCCCCTGCCCCCACCTTCCATCCATCCCCTCCCCTCCATTCCCATCTCCTCCAGGGCCAAGACTCCCCTGGGGATTCATTTAAACCTGGTGGATTCAGTACAGGCAGGTCCAGTCCCCTCCTTCCAGGCTGAGCAAAGTGTCCCTGTGTAAGCCCAAGGTTCCAAACAGCCAACTCATGCACTAAGGACAGGTCCTGGTCCCACAGCCTGGATGCCTCCCAAACAGTTCAAGGTATTCAATTGTCTCAATTATCTAGAGGGCCTGATCCAGCTGGGGGATCCACAGCCTTTGGTTCATAATTCATGTGCTTCCATTTGTTTGGCTATTTGTCCCTGTGCCTCTCCAATCTTGGTCTCAACAATTCATGCTCTTACAGTCCCTCCTCTTTCTTGACAATTGGACTCCTGGAGCTCCACCTGGGGCCTGGCTGAGGATCTCTGCATCCACTTACATCATTTATTGGATGAGAGTTCCAGAACGACATTTAGGGTGTTCGGCCTTCTGATCACCAGACTAGGTCAGATCAGGCTTTCTCTTGGCCATTGCCAGCAGTCTACAGAGGATGTATCATTGTGGATTTCTGGAGACCTCTCCAGGCATCTGCCTATTCCTGTTCTCATATGGGCATCATTTATTATGGTCTGTTATTCCTTGTTCTCCCTTTCTGTTCTTGATACAGCTGGCATCTCTGGCCTCTAGACATATGGGTTTTGCATAATTAAAGGTCTAAGTACCTATTTCTGAATTTGTCTTTGTTGAGTGAGTGTTTTGTTAACTTAGGCTTTAAGAGCTAGTTAGTAACAAGCCTTAGCTCTCAGTTAGTCATTTATAATTAATATTAAGTCTCTGATTATTTGGGCATGACTGGTGTGACCAAGGTTGGTTTATGTTTCCTCTCTAGTTTTATGGTCTGTGTCCTGTGCTTTGTCCAGTCATTTTGGTCTTTGTGAGAGTGAGGAATCTCTGTTCTAGTTAGAGCCTGGGGAATGGCAAATAGTAGAGTACAGGACTGGAAGATATGGTGTGGGGACACTGAAATAGTGAGATAGTGGGGGCAGGAAATCTATCTGGACTTTGCCCAGTCTGTGTGGTCTGTGGTAGAGAGGGGAGTATAGTAGTATTTTCTCTTTGAGACCACCAGCTTACACATATTGACACAGAGACTTATTATTAATTATGAAAACTTGGCCTTATCTTAACTTTCCCCAACTGGCTCTTATAATTCACATTAACCTGCTTCTATTAATCTATGTTCTGCTATGTGACTCAGTTACCTTCCCTCTGTTCAGAATGTCTGATTTGTTCTATGTCTCACTGGTGTCTTCTACACACCCAGATTCATCTGTGTGATTTCCTTTCTCTCTCTCTACTAGAAATCCTGCCTATACTTTCCTGTTGATATTCAGGTATTTATTAAACCAATCAGAAGGCATCTTAGGCAGAGACACATAGTCACAGTGTACACAAATATCCCACAAGAAGGGAGTCTCTTCCCCATTTGGATGCCTGGCTATTGGTTGAATGCCTTGTCTCTGGCACAGCAGCGAATCTCTGTTCCAATCCGGGGCTGGAATAGGGCAAGTAGAATGGTGAGGGCCTGGGGATAGGGAAACAAAAGAGTAGGGTAGTTTGGCAGACTGGTAGCTTACCTGGACTTCTCTCAGTGTTTTTGGTCTCATAGAGTTATGAGTCTCTGTCCCTGCTGAAGGCTGGGCCACAGTAAGTAGGAGGGCCTGGGACTGGAGATAGGGTGTGGGGACACCAAGATAGTAAGAGAATGGGGAAGATTGTGGGCAGGCACCCTATGTGGGCTTCTCCCAGTTCACCATCATTATTCTAATGCACCATCATCTGTAATTAGGGGACTCAATTTTAGTTTGTACAAAAGAGTTCAAAATTCTTTTTCTGAAAACATACACTGGGAACTTCAGTAAAACTGTCAGAGTTAATAAAAATCTTTTTTTTTTTTTAATTTAACATATACCTAGATCTGGGCATGGTGCACTCCTACAATGTCAGCACTCTGGGGCAGGAAGATCACACATTCCAGGGCATACTGAGTAATGTGGCAAGAATAAGTCTCAAAATGAATAAATAAATAAACAACAAAAATCATACTTACATATATGAAATGTTTATGAAGTACTTGTAACTGAAGCATCCTACCTTTTCCCCCCCCATATTCTTTAAAGTTTTGTACCGACTAAAGCTATCACATCTAGAAACAAACAAACAAACAAAAAATAATTCTATGCCATTTTACATTTCTACTTTGGATCTTTTAAAGTTATGATTTGATTATTTTACCCATAGTGGAACACAGATATTAGAGCTCAGTCCAATGAATTTATGTTGTGCCAATTTGAATTCAACTTGGTGCCTTCTCATTCTCATTTCAGATACCCCTTCTCACCTACAGAGAGAGCCTATCCTATTGATTCCATCACTATAGGCTAGTCTGGTCCCCCTCTATATGGACTCATCCCCTAGGTACTGGTTGATATTTGACCACTTTCAACAGCAATTTAAACCATTAATCTTTGGTATATAAAATTAGTTCTTCCATTTCTGGGAAGTTGAGTTGTATGAAAACACAATTTATCAGTTATCTTCATAGATTTTTGGATGCTTCAAGTTTTGAGGCTTTATGAACAAGTTTCTTAGCAAAAGCCTAGTGAAAATCTTTTTGGTATGTCTGTTTTTTTTTATTTTCTCCAGTATCTCTCTAGAAGTACGATTATGGGTGTTGCATCTTTATAATTATATATAGTTGAACATTTATTTTGCCCTGGATATATCAGTTTGTTCTCTGCCTTCAACATATAAATGGTTAAGTTGTTCTATGACTTCAACCCTAGTTATTATTATTATTGCTGGTCATTTTACACTTTACTTCTACCAGTTAGATTGGTAGCAAATCATTCATATTTTTTGTTTTCATTCATATTTAATAGTGTAAGGCATCATAAAACTCATTGACTGTTGCTAGTTCTCTTATTATATATTTCATGCAACTCTTTGTTGACAGGGACTTTTCCATCTTCTTAAACTGATAATAGCCCCTATTTACTTAATCCAATTTTAGATATATTAATATTTTCCTGTGTGTATGTCTTTGCACATTTATATAGTGCAGAAAAGGCCAGTAAAGGACATTGAATCTCCTTGCACTGCAATTGCAGACACTTGGGAGTTGCTGTGTGGGTGTTAGAACTAAACCCTTTCTCCTGTAATAGTCACAAGTGTTCTCAACCATTGAGTCATCTCTCTAGGCTTTGATAATAGCTGTTCTTTATATGTGTATGCCCCCATTGAAAACATTTCCTCCAGTTTAGAATAAACTTGTATACCTTAATAATTGCAGCTTTATGGGCAAGATATTGATTTTCATGAAGTCTAATTTCAATTGTCTAATGAATGGTTGTTTAAAAATACTCTAACAATCTCTTCCTGTCTTAAAAATTATTAAACTATCCTTCTAGGTTTTCTTCTAGAAGCTTCATAGCTTCAAATTTGGGATTTTGCTCTATGATTGAAATACAATTAATTTTTCTATGTAGTATGAAGTGAGACCAAATTTTCCCTCAACTAATTCCTCCACAAAATAGCCATAGATTTTTTTCATTTATCCACAGAATTCCTTACATAATAAAATCAGTTTATGACATACCAGTATCAACCTCAATGTACTGTTTTCGTTTCATTGATTACTGGAATCCTTATATAAGTGCTAACTTCTGTAGACACGAAGCAATTCATGAAAGCAATTACAGTAAGCGATAAGCTTTTACAAGACTTGTTCAAGATTGTCTTAGATATTCTAGGCTCTATAGTTCATCATATAATCATGCAATAAACTTGTTCAGCCCTACATTTTAAAAACACTTTTCAGAATTTCTATTGGGACACATTGATTTTGTAAATGAACCTGAGGAGAATCAATGCATTTATATTGACTCTGCTAACTCATGTCCAGGTCAGTTTTGTATGTGTTTTGTCCTTGCTTCAATAACATTTTATATTTCTCAGCTTTCATATCTTCTTGTGTATCCAATTTTTATTCTTTTTTAATGCTATGGTAGTATACATTTTTTAATTTTCAAAAACTGCCTATTGATTGCATGTATATGTGTATTTATATACTAAAGTGAATTTTTATTCATGTCCCATCAAATTTACTTCTTTCTGTTCATTTCTTTATATATTATTTTTCTTTTACTTACTTTCACTGGCTTATTTTATTTAATTTTCTATTCTATTCTATTAAATATTATTTTTCTACTTTATTATACTCTATTAATAAGTGATCTCAGGACAATGTTGAATGAGAATAATCTTTGCCTTCTTTCTTATGTGTTTGGGAAACCATTTGATTTTTCACAATTAAAAGTGACATTAGCTTTAGGTAATTGGAAGTGTACCACATCTTATAGAAGTTTTACTTTTCCATTGATAGGTGTTTTCCTTACCATAATAAACACAGAGTTTTGTCAAGGGATTCTAACCATCTACTGACATATGAATTTTCAAAATACTCTGTAATATAGTGATTAATATGTTTTTGTACATTAATTTTGCTCTGCTTTCCTCACTTAATTGTAATATATTACCCAGCCTATGTATCCTGTCAATTCAGTTTGCTTATATTATTGAAAGATTTTTGGTTTATAAGTGATATTAATTTTCAGGTTTTACATTATATTTCAATATACTATACAATATTCAATATTTATATTTGTTTTAAAACATTTTTAGAATAGATTATATTAAATACAGATTTAATATAAAATATGTGAATGTGAGTATGTATTAAATATATTCAAATACTTTATTTTCTAGCCAAATAATCTAAACTGTTCAGACAGTTTTATTAGTCTGGATAAAGTGGCATTCCAATTATATCTTTGATAAATGTTTTATGAAGTTTGCTGGCTGAGTGGTGATGGTGCATGCCTTTTGTCCCAGCACTTGGGAGGCAAAGGCAGGTGGATCTCTGTGAGTTTTAGGCCAACCTGGGCTACAGAGTGAGATCCAGGACATGCACCAAAGCTGCACAGAGAAACCCTGTCTCAAAAAACAACAAAAAAAAGAAAGAAAGAAAGAAAAAAAGAAAGAAAGAATAAAATAAAGTTTGCTGACGTAGCCATTCTGACTCAGAAAATAATATATAGTAAAAATATGAGGAAGACAAACAAATCAAGTCACATGATACTTGGGAATTAAAGTAGCTTAGAAGTTTGAAATGAAACTTTTTATTACAGAAACTCTAGTTTATCTTAATCTTCAAACCTCTAATTGTGTGTGTGAGTGGATTTTTGGGTTTGTTTGTTTGTTTGTTTTTCATTATGTACCACTCTACACTAGCATAAAATATCAGGAACTATAAGCATTATGCCCAAGTTTAGGTCACCTGGCCTCTCTTTGTTAAGAGTGAGAGAAGAATGTCCGATGTTTGCATTTCCAAGAGATGTGCAATGTATAACTGAAGGACATGGATGTACAAGTGAACAAATAGTTTGGACATATAAAACAGATTTCCATCACACTCACTCATTGATTATGGAGTTTGTCTGTAGCTTCTGAAAAGGAAATTGAAATCTAGGTTTTAGGATAGGCATAAGTTCCTGAAATCTCTATTACAAGCTAAGTAAGTCATGTAATCCAAATACAGTTTGTGGATACAGGAAGATGGTCCACCAAAATCATCCATACATCTTGAATGACCAGTTTCTCTTCAACTGCATTTTTCAAACTTCATAGAGACTTATAAGTATCTCAATGTCACAAGTACCCATAGTTAATTATCTATTCACCTTTTTCATTAAAAATAAACAAAGACACCAAACACTAATTTTTTAACCCTCCATTAAGTTACAAGGATAGAGCACATGTAATCACTCAGTAGAAGAGAAAAATAATATGTCAAATCAATTCTTTATAGCTAAGAAGAAACTCACCCATTACCTAAGCTACATAGTAGTTCACAACATGCACAAATATTTTGTACATCTTATATAAGATATTTCTTAGGTCTTTCTAGGACTATAAAGTAGATTCCTCCATCAGAATTGAATAAAGATGTTTATTTCCTTTAGCAATTTGAACCATAGAAAACTATAAGGAACAAAAGTCAGTGATTTTAACATAATAAATAAAGTCAGCGGTAATAAAAGGAGACTTTGTGATGCTCAGAAGGACTTCTGCAAATGAGCAGAACACTTTGAAGTTCGTGTGTCCTGTCCATTGTTGTCTTCCCTGGTTCTTTCTCCATGATAAATACAAAACTCCCTTCAGGAGAGACACAGCAAATACTGTGGGCAAACACAGTTGAACCTGTTGAATGCCCCAGCATTATAAAATGTACTAGTGAAAGCATATCTTAGAGAGCATCCTAGGCAAAATTCTCATTTCAAAATTGATGGAGAAAGTCTAAAATATAAAAGATTTTCATTTTATTCAACTACTGTATTAAGAATTAAAAAATAGGGGTTGGGGATTTAGCTCAGTGGTAGAGCTCTTGCCTAGCAAGCGCAAGGCCCTGGGTTCGGTCCTCAACTCCAGTAGAAAAACAAATATTGATACTTTCTGTAAAATTCACTCCTCCCTCTCTCTGTATGGGTCATCAAATATTGCAAATGTCACCAGCATAAGAACAGTACTAAACAGTTGAGGGGATTGAATTAACTCTTTTTTTAAGACAGAGTTTCCTGGAACTCATTCTGTAAACCAGACTAGCCTTGAACTCACAGAGATCCACTTGCCTCTGCCTCCCAGGTGCTGGGATTAAAGGTGTTCACCATCACCACCTGGCTCTGAGTTAATTTCCTTAATAGTCTTTGGGGGACAGGACTCATGCACACATGTGTAGTTGGAGTTTTCCTGCCTGGCCCAGTCAGGACAAATCTCTCTTACCCGCCAGTCCCACAGTTGCTCAGACCCAACCAAGAAAGCACACAGAAACTTACATTGTTTAGAATCTTACATTGTTTAGATACTGTATGGCCATGGCAGGCTTCTTGTTATCTGTTTCTTCTATCTTAAATTAACCCATTTCTGTTAGTCTATACTTTGCCACATGGCTTGTGGCCTACCAGTGTCTTTACATGTTGCTTCTCATGGCGGCAGCAGCTGGTGGTGTTTCTCTCCAGTATTCTACTTCCCAGAATTCTCTTCTCTCTTGTCCCACCTATACTTCCTCCCTGGCCACTGGCCAATCAGAACTTTATTTACACAGAGCACTATCCACAGCACACATGTAAGGAGTATTCCTTTCATATTTTCTTTGTCTTGTGTGCATTTCCTCCACCAGCCCAGTGCTATTTACTCTCCCTTAAAGAATCTCTACTAACAGACATGAAACTTGGCTTTTAAACTCTAGCCTCTTACGAATGACTCAGGTGAAGCAGAAGGTTTCTAAGACTACCATATGACAATACCAGGCAGTTCTATGTTTTCATGGTATTTCTTATTTTTCAATTTATACTTAATTGAATTCAAGATTATACTTAATCTTGCTAAGGGACCATGGACTATTTCTTCATCTTAAGCCTTGCTCTTTAGAATGTTCTCCCTACACTAGAAACAATTGGAAACTCTTCATTTTTGATTAACTCCCAAGGTAGTATAAGCTGTAGAGTCAACAAAATTAAAAGTTATTTTAAAGATTATGAGTTTTAGTTTTATGATGGGGATTGATTTTTTTTTCCACTTAATGTTACCATCAGCCACAGAATTCCCTGCAACGATAAGACAGTCAACTGGTGGTTAATGAATGACTTATTAATCAAAATCAACAAACATTTAAAATTTACAGTTTATAGGCATATTTAACCAAAGGTATGCAATATAGAAACCATGTTATCAATTGCCTATTTCCACTTTCAAGGACTATGAAATAATTTTGTTTTGCTTCAATCTTATGACCTTTTTTATATTTCATTGGTTTATACTCTCCCACACTGTTCCTCGTGAACAAGTAGGGTCAGTATAGCTTGCTAGCTCTGCCCGTCCATATCCAGGTATCCTATTGAACAGAAATCCTGGGATCGTATATTTGATATTGAATTTTTCTCCTAAACTTGATTTATGACCCTACATCACTTCCAAACTTTTTAGTTATCATCAAAGCTATTTATTTTCTCATTTTATGATACCAGCATGAAACAAGGACAATGGAAATTGGCACTATGTTGAAATTTAAGAGAGAAAGTAATTATATTCTAGGATTCCTTCTGAACTTGAGGCATGAAAGCCAACATATGAGTAGATGGTTCTAGATGGTTCTTGGAAGTCACTTGTTGCAATCTCAATCTTAAACCTTTCCTTTTTCCTTCTGTCCTTACTTTCGTGTGTGTGTGTGTGTGTGTGTGTGTGTGTGTGTGTGTGTGTGTTATACATATTGAAGTGTGTGTGAGGAATATACATACATTGAGATGTATGTGCTGTGTGCAGGTTCTGTATGTATGCACATGTGCATGAGAGTGAGCACAAACCACACACACACAAACACACACACACACACACACACACACACACACACACACACACACACACACAGACACACACTGAATATGCTGGGCTGGAGAGAAGTTCTCCAGCTACACATGCATGTGCATCCAAGGAGACCGTAGCAAGAAATCACATTTTCTGTTCTATTGGGACTGATTCTGGAGCTCATTATTTTGGGACTTGGATTGTGTACAGCATTCACCTGCAATCCTGTTATCTTCTCCCTCCACAGTTGGGGTCACAAGTACACATGATCACAACCAGATTTTTACATGTATTCTAGAGATATGAACTCAGTACCTCTTGCTTGTGCTGCAAGTGTTTTTAACCACACACAGCAATCTCCCTGGCTCTGAAAAGTCTCCCTTCATGTATCAACTTTGTGATCAGTTTTTGACAATCAGTGCTTGTTAGAGGCTTACCATGTGAACTAATCAATCAGGACACCATCAGGGACAGATGATTTTCCAAGTGAGTAGGAGTTTTGAGTATAATTAGACATCCTTTCATTACTATAGCACATTGATGCTCTGATAATACAATGCAAAGTTGAATCATTCCTCACACCATAATTAGGCTAGTGTCTGTTCTTTCCTCATTTTTATCTCTGTCAATCTACCCACATTCCTACCTTATATCTACATTTGGCCATAATATTTGTAATGATTTTATGTCTTTTTAGTCTTTTTCTGTGATATATTTAGTGAAAGTGTTTCTGTTGGACCTTAATTTCAAACTTTAAGCTCTCAAGACAGATGAGAAGTTCAACAATATGATATGCTAAAAAACCATGTTGCTAGCTAGGGAGTCACCATGCAGACCATCTGAGACAAAGATCTTGAAGATGAACAACTTAGAGTTAATTTTTTCTCAGTGCTGTGGCATTTGGTTCATTGTTTCATGTGTTGTGGTTTCTCTCCAAGGAATCATCAGAGAAATAGAAGTTTATCACTAACATGATTCATTACTCATTAGAGTAAAATTCCAAGTAAGTCAGGTCCAAGGCACAACCAGTTTATAATGTGATATTCAAATAAGGCAAATGAAAATCAAAGTGCCAGAAACATGCAAAAAATTTACTTCTAATTACATAATTATAGATGACCCAAAAGTTGGATTTCCCAGTTTTTACCCCCTGACCCTGATTATTATTGGACAACAATAACTTCCATCATTTTGGATGATGGGTCCTGAGATTCTAAAACATAATATATCATCAGATTAAGGACCATTTTTGATTCTTTAACAGTTTCTGGAAATGATATATACTTTTTTGTTAAACCAAGCTTCCAAATGTTCCATTTTATATCTGAAATATATGAAATCTAATCAAATGTAATAGTAACAATTTTAAGGTGCAATTATGAGTCTATAAGAAATAGCCCTTTGATTCAAAGCTCAAGAAATCCCATGGAACATAATGGATTAATAAAATCAAACAATTGATCAAGAAAAGACTGAAAATGCATCTGGTCCAGATGGAAATCTTCAGCTTGCTCTCCAGCAGTGTCTAATCTTCCTAATTAAATGGCTTCATGCTTTTACCAAGAAGCTCTCCAGGAAAGAAATGATAAAAGCTTAATTTTATCCTCCTTGCCTGGACTTTAACACCTGGAAACTTTACATGTCCTTCTTTTTATCTGACTCAAGTCTCTCTTGTTGCCCATCCCTCTAGATAATAAACATGAAATGAAATTTTAAATCATCCCCTGAACTTTTAAGAAACATTGCTGAAATACCTGGCTGGCTGCATCTTGATAACATATCATTTGCAATAAATCATTGTTGTTCTTATAATTTTAGGCATAAAAGACTTATGACTGGGTCCTTAAGATGACTCTTTATTGAACATAAGGAAATTGAAATTGGAAATTGCTTTTATATATACACTTCAAAGAAGAATAGTACAAGCTACATTTATATATACAGTCCTTTGAAATACAGAAATCATTCTACTTGCATTATTTCATTAGATCTACAACATCAACCCTTTTAATTAGGTAGAAATGAAATGTTCATTTGCATTTTCATGATTATGTGAACTAAGTGTATTTATGGGAACTACTGTGCCTGGTAAATAAGCCAAACTGAAAATACTGGACCAAGGGCTGAGGATATGCCTCAGTCAGTAGAGTGCTTATTGTATAAGAATGAGATTCAAATCTGAATTTGAATCCCTACCACCCACATAAAAAGCTGGGTGTAGTATGTTCATGTAATCTCTGCTTCTATGAGGTAAATCCAGGAGGATCACAAAACATTGCTTATTATTCAGTTGAACCATCAGTGAGTTATTGGTTCAGTGATAGACTCTGTATCTAAAAAAAAAAACAGTGGTGAGCATTAAAAAAGGTATTAGATGCACACGTACACTCAAACACATATACACAATAGAATCTAGACCCCATAAATTGTATACTTTCACATGATATTTACTTTTTGACATTTTGTTTTCAGTGGCCTAACATATAGAGCCAGAAACAAGTACCCAGTTTTGACATTAGGAGAACTAATTTTATTATATTTGTAAATATTTTGCATAGTCCATATATCTGAAACATAATTCTCTCCATTGAGGGCATAGATTTTCTGACTTTAAATATCTACCTCATTCTTGGTACAGAGAGGTAAAGTATCATAAAGTAAAACAGTGGTAAATGATCATTTTAATCATTATTATGGAATGCTTAAGGAAAAGCTATATATAAGACATGTTGCACAGTAAATGTTCAATGACATCCGTTGATTCTATATCCCCTTTTGTTCTTCCCTTCATTTTAAACCTCCCTTTACAAAACTCCAATATATCTTCAAATCCATAGTCAACTACTTCCAGGACTGTCCATAAAGGAAACAGGTTTTTAAGGACTTGCCTTAAACTACACTAGGGTGAGTGCCAAGTCCTTAAAAAACTGTTTCTTTTACGAAAGTGAGTACCACATATAAACAACATCAGGACTCTCTAATATACTATCAATAACACAGCCTAAAGTTAGAATACATCACCAGCAGCCATTATAAATTTGAACTCTGTCTTCACGAACAAAGACATTTGAATTTTTAATACCACATTTGCTGCTCTTGGAGATATTTTAGAAGTTGATGTTGAGACCCATGTGTTAGCACTCATTTAAGTCCTGCAAATGTTGACTGAGCTCCCAGCACATGCCAAAGCCCCTCAAAGTATTCCACCTGCTAGTCTTACTTAGGCTATGCATATATCACTATTGTGGATACTATTTGGCTGCATCTTGTTACACAGGTTTCATAAGTTAGAAGAATTAGTCTCCAAGGTGGCAGTGTTGGGAGATGATGCTGAACTTCCAAGAGGTAGAACCTAGAGGAATGTCTTTAGTTACTGAGAGTGAATTCAGAAAGTTTCAGGAAGAATTAAGGTATGATGTCACATATACGCAGAGGGCCTAGGACAGTCTGATACAGGTTCCATGGTTGTGAGCTCAGTCCCTGTGAGCTCCTAAGAGCCCAAACTTTAGAAATTACTCCAAAGTATTGTGTTGTCCAATATGTCCATACAGACAGTGGTACACTGGACAGGTTCTGGGCTATGGAGTGTGGCTGCTTTGGTTGGAGTCCTCAATCTTTTACACTTACTGCATGACATTGGGAAGATTTTTTTGTAACTCTGGGAAAATGTTTTTAATGAAATAATAATGGCCCCAATCTTGGGGTCTTAGAAGGATCAGCTCTTCAATGAAGATAAAACTTAGCAAAGTAAATATTGCCATGTGAATAATGCATCCCCCCCCCCATTTCTATGTGTTGAAATTGTAGGTCACTTTCCCTTGGTTTGTTTTCTTTTTTTGTTTTGTTTGTCTTGTTTTGTTTTATCATTTTTCCTTTCCCAGAAAAATTGCACTCTTTTTTCTTTGGAGTAGGAGATATAACCTTGATATCAGAGCTCACAGATAATGTCCTGGAAGGCATGAGGTATTTTTATTCATTATTTTCCCAACCTATTTCAAACGCCCTTCATTCTTCCTAGTGTTCTTCCAAATGCCTGTAGACCTGACTATTCATTGAAGCTACTTTCTCCTGAGAAAGCATTGCTCCTCTTGAAATAGAAAGCAAGGTGTCTATGAGAATAATGCACATGGGAACGACAACAGACTGTTCCCGAGAGGGAAAGATCCCCTTTATTAGAAATAGAGTAAAGACAAAAAAAATCAATCTTACAAGGTCTTGAAAATATGGGAGACACTAAAGTTGATTTACTCATTTAAGATTTATACCCAGTCTACTTTCATGAAGGATTCAAAGTGGTGGCAGATGAGACTAAAATCATTTTCTTGAACTGTGTTTCAGACCAGAATTATAAGTTTGCATCCTAGCAGATGAAGTTAAGCTGATTATGGCAAATGAGCTATTGGAAATCAATAGCATATAACCATTCTATTAGTACCTGTAAAATCACCTCAGGATTATAGGTAATATTTATACTTTCAAACATTGACATTTTAAGGAAATCAGGTACTGAGCATTTGCATGGACACACTCTCCAGTGGTTGCCTGGTTCTAATGATTAAAACAAGTTGTGAATGGATCTAATGCTATTTTGTATATGCCCAGTTATAGCTCTCTGTTCTCAAAGGAGGAATGGAACCTGGTTCCTGTAGCACTTGCTGAAGGTAAGAGAAGATTCTGGGTTTTTGACATATTCATTGTCACAGGGGAACAAACAAATTTAAGTGATGGTATTATGGTTAAGTTTCTCCTGTGGAATGGAATGAACACACACACACACACACACACACACACATACGCATACACTTTAAAAATAACCTTGGTCAGATATACACAGATTCATTATTCTGGAGAAGTAGGATGATGCCTAGGATGTGCGCTAAGCAATCAAGGTTAATCTGAGAAAAATCATGACTTTGACATGAAATGATAGTAAAACTTTGGGTAGATAGAAAACTGTAAGTTGCAAAAATTGCAAAAATTTGAAGCTGTACATTTTTGAAAATGGAGATCTACTAAATGAAGAAGTATCTGTCAATCACTTATTGAAGTATACATAGCACAAAGAAAAATAACTTATTTTACCATTAGCAAACACCATATATCCTAATAAGCTTTCCAATTTTATTATCTCACTTAACTAACACCTAGGTCCATGCCAAGGGCCATCTTTCTTCTTAGTATACATGTTCATCCACAGTATATATGTGTATGTGTGTGAGTGTGTGTGTGTGTGTGTGTATACGTGTGTGTGTGTGTGTGTGTGTGTGTGTGTGTGTGTGTTTCCTTAAAATGAAAGATGCCAGGATCATTCTGCCCTTTGTTAATCAGCCTATTATAGTGTGGTCTATATTTTGATGTTTGATGTCCTCTCTGTTGCTTGCTTCTTCAGTCTAAATCTTTTTGTTTGTTTTGTTCCTGTCACACTCCAGGAATCTATAAGAGTCACTTTGGGTGTTTTCATCCCTTCAGGGTCCAGTGTTAACATAAACTCTCCATCTCTAGTAATTCTTTCAAGGAAGTTAAACGTTAACTGTGTGAAGGAAAGCAAGCAAGGGCCACAGGCTAGTTAATCCTCTTGGTTAGCACATCTGTTTTCTCTACTGGGATTAACAAGATACATTTCCAATGCATATTTACTGGGAAATGGTACAAACATTGGCCAGTGGCCCATTATTAAGTTCTACAAGAGACTTATATTCTCTGTGAGTGAAAGCTAAATAACTTATATCCATTTGACTGTGCTAAAATATGCTGTTACTATTGTGACCCTGGTCTTTTATCCTTCAAGTAAAGCAATTGTAGCTTTTGAAAACCTTTTATGTAATATAAATTCAGACATTCCCAGCTGACAGAGTTGGTGCTGGAGTACTGCTGCTGAGTTTTGCTACTAAATTTTCAATTTCTGGGATAGATTGATGGCGTAGAATAAGCATGAGTGTTTGCAGGAACTGAGGATAGAAGTTTGAATCCTGACTTTTCTATTCATGAGTAGTACACGTGATAGTTTATTTTTAAACTCCTTAAACTTCTTTACCATGAGTGAATGGGGCTAATCATACCTAATTTCAGGTTTGCAGCTATGGATATTAGACATAATGCATGCAGTTACTTGGCCAAGTCATTATTATATATAATTATTATAATTAAGATTCCTAGAGAAATACTTGTATTGATTCAGTAATGCATAAAGGGGGAGCCTAATTAGTCCTCTTCCAAAGAACTGTTTGATTACTTATCAGGTTATAATGATAGAGGCTTCAGCAAGGACGCAGATGCCGTACACTACTGTAGAAAATAAGCACAAGATTTATGCACAAGAGGACTGACTGGTCAGAGACTCACAGGTCACTTGAGCTACTAAATATTTATATGCTGCATCACAAGAAGTTCAAAACCTAATAATTAAAAAAATAATGATTTTCCCCCATAATTCTGTGGGTGAGCTATTTATGCTGAGATGACAGAAGTCACCTTTTCCTGGGGCTCGACATGTGGGTGACTTGGGAGACTGAACGGAATTGTTCTTCCCTGATGGTGTCATCTGACATGTCTATACATTATTTTCTGTTAAGCAGGCTAGTCTCTCCTTATGGCCATGTATCCTCAGGCAGTAAACAGGCTTCCTTATAGTGGAATCTCATGGTTGCATGAAGGCAGGGGCAGACGATAAAGACTTCTGAGTGCCAAGGCTTTGCAATTTCTGTTAAAAATGTTATAAATATTACATTCTGCTAGACAAAGCAAGAGTTAAATTCAGGCCATACTAATGGGATGAGAAAATAGTCTGCCTCTGTATTGGAAGTCAAACATGGCATATTACATAGGGGCATTCATACAAGAATGGAGGAAAAAAATGCACACATCTATTCAAGCAATCTGTCACACAACAAGAGTAAAGGGTTAAGGACTGTAATAGAATTATAAAATTAAATGCTTTCCAAAAAGCAATGTTGGTAGAATAAAAACCAGACAAATGAAAGTCTTCCAACCACCTCTTACTCTACCAATTACAGGCCACTGTACACTAATAGTCCCATAGAGTTGGAAATCAGAGGGAAAAAAGGAATTACTTAGCATATCTTACCCATAATTCTCACAATACAGAGGGAAAAGCTAAGAAAACTGAATAAACTTGGAGGAATAAGTAGATGATATTCAATATAGAAAGGGGGTCAGCCCATTATGGTGGCTACAGGATGTATTTTATATTTGGGCATATTGGAGTTAAACTCCTGGCTTGTCACTTTTCCCTCATAGTGATGACTTGTGAAACATTTCTATTATTTCAGCTTTGGCTCTGTGTTTTTTAATAAGTAATATGAGAAATACCTTCCTTGTCAGGTTATTACAAGAAGTGGTTGAAAAATACATATAATGTGCAAATGCCTACATTAGCTCAGTAAACAATGGTGCTTGGCTAGCAATCAATTAGGGAGTCATGTGTCAACAGCTGCTAGAAGAAGCCAGTGTATATTGCTTTTGCTAAAATCAACGTCTTGTGACTTGGTTAGGACTTAATTTTCTGGTTAATTGTTTCACTTCTCTTTTGCACTTTACATGAGCAAGCAATTATCGAGAAGCCCCTCGGGTCCGTTTCAAGCCTGTCTAAGAGTCTATGGACCATTCTGGGCTGCTCAATTCTTGGGTATATATCCTTTAGTAAAGGAAGTTGTTGCTCCCCCAACAATGGTTACAGGAGCTGGCAAACTGTGTCTTTATATAATCACATTTGCCCAAAATGTCACAGGTGCTTCATTTGCTAGAATTTTTTTTTTATATTAGCCTCCTCCTACACATGAAGGGAATACATAGTTCTGAAGGACAGAGGCAATGCAGATGCTACAGCTGGAAAAAAATACGAGGAGGCTAAGACAGAGGAGACACTTCTTTGTATGACTTGGTCCCAGAGAAATGGACTGTCCCTGTAGACTATTCAGCCTGCACTCATGGCTCTCAATGCTAATAAATCAAACTGTCCTTTTTGACAGCAGAAAAAAAATCTATAACTAGTGATCAGTCTATTAACAAGGAATGTTTCCACATGCCAAAGCCACCTTATCTCTTCTCATGAGAATCCAAATATTGTATGTTACTTGGAGTTATGACCTCATCTTATTGAATATTCTTACCTGGGTTTTTTTGGGCTATTACATAGTGAAATTTTTACACATTTATTCCAAAATATTTAATATGATCAAAATGACTTTGGATATATTAGATTAGACCAAGATATTAATTTATTGATTTCAGGACTTCTAAGAGTCTTCAGATTAATGAAAGTCTTTCATGAAAACTCTGTGAAGAAGACAAAGCAGTGTGCACTAAATAAAACTGGCCAGGGAAGATGTCTTTTGAGATAAGTCTTCATTTATTATTCCCTAGACAGCATTTTCAAATAAATAAACATCATTAATATATACTTCCAATTTGCATAGCATAATACATTTTTTTAATTCTCCATATCTGATACTGAGTTCTTGAGGGTAAAGGACTCATCGACAAGTTGTTGAAGATTCCAAACAAGTAGGTATTCATATGATAATTTTACGTCAACTCATTGTAGTGAATTAAAATTCAAGAAGTTTGAGTGCTCATGTCTCTTATGCAACACTTCTTCCAGTTCTGTAAAGGCAAGACATGTGCTTTGAGTTGAGTTATTTTCTAATAGAAATATCTGAGTTGTATATAAACTCATAATCCCTGACCTTGTGCATTCTTGGTCTAATCATTTTTTTTTTTTAACTTTGAAATGCAAAGATTTGTAGGAAGCATTAGCTACATTTCCTACACAGTTGAAACAAATGGCAGGTCATAGGATACAACAATACAATAATGGTCTCATGCTTTAATGGAACTTATAACTTCATATAATACTTTCATATATTATATACATATTTTTGCTCATGAAATCTCTTTATCAGGAACTATAGAGACAAAGCTAATTCCTTAAACATTAAATATTTGCTGTACAAAAACCATAATAAAAGGTCTGCACATAGAGTTAGATACTTATTGATCCTAATGCTTGATTTTACGATTTCTTTAAATGTGCATGTTTGAACTTACATAAGTCCTTTGCATGAAAATCAGTACAAAGACTGACAATA
The DNA here is from genome assembly GCF_903995425.1 of Onychomys torridus. Classification (NCBI taxonomy): domain Eukaryota; kingdom Metazoa; phylum Chordata; class Mammalia; order Rodentia; family Cricetidae; genus Onychomys; species Onychomys torridus. The sequence continues at coordinate 94,841,863 of NC_050445.1, read as the reverse complement.
AAAATGAGGGATGATTCAAAATATGTAAGGTCTGTTCCTCAAAAATTCATAATGTATTTTACAATACTAAGGGTCTCCAAAACACTTTAGGAAGTGAATACAGTTGAACTGACTAAGGTTAATTTATTTTACTAAGAGAGCCATGTTTCTTTCATATCATTTGAGAGCAGGATGTTTGGAGATACAAGTCTCTTCAACATGAATCAAAATTATCAATGGACATAAGAGAAAGAAAGTAAAGTAGAACATTGCTTCAACACCTACCCTGGTGTAAGTGAGCGACCTGCATTGCCTCCTTGACCTACTTCACCAGTCTAAAATGACTGACAGTGGTGATTATTCCATAAAGAGGCTTGTTTTTCAATATTACCATACAGAATGTTGACAGACTCACAAACAGATCTGTTTTGTGTAAGGATAGGGAGTTTCTGCTTGTTGGGGACTGCCCCAAACATTTAAACATTTCCTTCAAATACCATCAAAATTTATTTTTCAGGAGAAACTGCTCATCTCTTCAGTTGCTGCCCTAGCTTATTGCCATTTATTTTGTTTTTGCTGCTTTTTTTTTTTCATCTTGCCACCTACCTACTTATCACTTATTATCTGTCCACTAGTTTGCCTTTCTAGATTTTTCATACCTAAGTCATAAAGTATTTCACTATCTTTAATGATGAGAGTTATAAGTACTCACAGCCTTTTAAAGGAAAATGGATATATGTGCACACAGAGAAAATAAATCCATAAGCTACAATCAACTGGCCACCTGTGGATGGCTGTAATTTCTCTTAAATGTTACTCTTTTCAGTATCCTTTTAGCATCTGGAGAAGCAGGCTAAATACACACTACTTAGTCATCCATTCAGGGTCTGGAGAGTTGGCTCAAACATTTAGAAGCACTTGTTGCTCTTTCAGAGGACTCGTTTAATTTTTAACACTCACATGGTGGTTCATAGTCAACCAAAACTCCTGTTCCAGAGAATCTGGTGCTCTCTTCTGGCTTCCACAAGCACCAAGCACACACATAGTCTACAGACACCCCCCTACAGACACACACACACACACACACACACATGTGTGTGTGACACCCCCCTACACACACACACACACACACACACACACATGTGTGTGTGTGTTATATACATTTATATCATTTATATTTAAATATATATATATATATATATATATATATATATATAGGCAAAAAAACCCATGTAAAATATATAAATCTCATTAACATTTTAATAATAGTATATTGCTATCAATTATATCTGCATTTTTTCATTACACTAAAAGCTCAATAGTTTCAAAAACAATGCAGAACAAACATTGTTGACAGATGTATATATGTACCCACAGGACTACGCACCTATTTAGTTACATATTTATATCTATGTTACAACTATTTACACACACACACACACACACACACAGAGAGAGAGAGAGAGAGAGAGAGAGAGAGAGAGAGAGAGAGGGATTTCTATGTGCCTATCCATTGACAGTGTAAACTTAGCAAGTTTCTTAATTCATCCTACTAGTTCCATACTACTGCTATGCCCTGCAATCACAAACACCTAGCATTGGTCTAACTGAACTTAATCAAAATTTGGGGAGGCTGCACTTCTTTTAGAGACTTTCGAGGATACTCAGTTTAGTTTCCTTCTCTGATAGAGCCCGCACACCTGCCATAGGTTGTGGATCATTAACCATTCTTCAAAGACTGCAATAGTCCACCTAATCTTTATTTTATCACCTCACAGTGAGCTTGAAGCTAAATCTGGACTCATCTTTATGGCACTTTATACTTTGGCATTTTAGTAAACTAAGATATTCTCCATGTAAGATTCCTTAGTCGGCTCTTCAAAATTCCATTGACCATGCAAAACAACATATTCAGAGAGTCTGGGTATTAGAAACTGGGTTTCTCTGAAAGACACTATTATGTCTACAGTGTAATTTCCTAAAATACCCTATTATCTAAATACAAAGACCTAGAACCATAATTCATGTCTAAGAGCAATAGAAGACATGAGAAAATATCTGATATACTTTACACAAAAAGAAAATATAAAATCATGGTGTTATGACATCTTTTAAAAATACGGCCATGGAATAATTTTAAAATGCACTAAAATATTTAGTGAAAATCAAAACCACAGGGGCTATGTGAGTACTTTAGTCAACGTCAGATACTGTGGCAATACAGATTACTAACTCAAGGGGGGAATAGTTTGTTTTGACTCATAGTTTCAAAGCTTTCAGCCCCTGCAAAATTGCTGTGTTGAACAATACAACACTGAGGACGTTGGACTAGAAACTGCTCAGGTCATGACCTCTAGTAAGGGAAAGAAAGAAAAAGAGCCACAGTAATACTGTCCACTCCAGAGTATGCCCACAATGTCCCAACTTCTTTTCAGTAAAATTTACTTCCTTTAGGTTCTACCCCCTCTCAACATTACCACCATTGTGATCAAGCTTGCAATACCAGAGCCACCACAGCATTAAATGCAGATTCCCCCAAACTGGTAAATCTGAAGTTATAAATCACAGTTTCTCACATCTGTTCATCAGCCTGCCCCCAGGAAACTAAGAAAAGTCTTGTTGATCATATCCATGTTTCTCTTTTCTTATTTTAACATTTACATTTTAAATGACAATGTGTGTCACCTAAAATGTACCCAAACGACCAGGAAAACAACCATGCAAATAGAAACCTTTCTCTTTGCCTGTCTATCTTCTTACTTTGCTGCATATTCCTCAAAGCATACTGTGTTCCCTGCATGTTAGTCATGCTGAAGAATATATAATACACGATTAATTCGTCAGCATATAATGGAAACAGAAAAAAATATAGTTTAAAAAACCAAGTATAAAAGTCTATGATAGAGATGTTGCAGGGAGCACAATGGACTGAGAGAGTTGTGTGCTTACTTTCAGGAACAGGAGGGCAGCTGCTAACCCAGAAATTCCTGACTTGTAGATGCCATTTCCCAGCAGCCAAAGGACATACATGGTCCTGTCCCCAAGGAAAGAGACAGCAGGGACACTTTGTTCAACCTGGAAGGAGGGGACTGGACCTGCCTATAATGAATCTACCAGGTTGAGCTGAATGCCCAGGGGAGTCTTTGTCCTGGGGGAGATGGGAATGGGGGGGAGGGACTGGGGGGAAGGTGGGGGTGGGGGTGTGGGGGGAAGGACAGGGGAACCCATGACTGATATGTAAAATTAAAACACAAATATAATTTTTTTAAAAAGAGGAAAAATGCCAAAAAAAAATAGTTACTCAGTTCCTCTAAGACCACTAATGAGAGATAGGAAACGCAGTTAAAAATTAAATGAATTGTTGCCTTTTCATTTTGCAATTACATTAGTTCTAATTATTTGGTCTGATGAGATGGCTCAGTGGCTCATTAAATTCTTTTTGAAAGACTGAAGACCTGGAGTTGGTATTTGGAAGCCATGTTGAAAGGAGAAAATTGACTGCTTAAAACTGTCCTCTGAGTTCCACATGTTCACTGTGTCATGCACATGTCCTCACACATGTGTACATATACATACAACAATAATTAAAATATAAAAACTAAATAGAAGAACCTAAACAGTTTTGCTATATAAAACTATTAATATAAGGCGTGTGGTGGTGGTGGTTAATACCTTTAATCCAAACACTCAGAGGCAGGTGGAATTCTGTGAGTTCAAGGCCAGTGTGGTCTACAGAATGAGTTCCTAGTCAGCCAACACTACACACAGAAAAACCCAAAACCAAACCAAATCAAAACAAAACTAAACTAAACCCAGAAACAAAAAAAAAAAGCAAGCCTACTAATATCCATTTTCTTTTTTTTTTCAATATGAAAATAAAGTGGTATTTTCTGATTCTGTTTTATTATATTTTTAATATTATATTTTAAATAAAATTGTATCTATCCCTTACTTTTGTACAATGTGAACATGTATGAAGATACATTGGCTAACTGACATATTCACTACAGTATACAGTTATTTTTTGATGGTATTATATCTATTTTCTTAACTCTTTTCAAAAATTCAATTTATTACCCTTAGTTCTCATGCATGCCTAGATCTCCTGCACTACTTTTTTTCCACAAAACTGAAATCTTAGGCTCTTTGATCAATGTTTCTTCAACTCTAAGCTCCTTCCTTTCAATAACAATCACAGCACATGTTAACTAGCAGTATATATCCACCCCCAGGGAAATCAACATTTTCAGATTCCACAGGTGAGACACATGCAGTGCTTTTTTCCAATGCATGACTTTTCCCACTCAGTACAGTGCTCGCTAGATTTTTTTTTACAACTGGAATGATGTTCTTCTTTATTTCTGAAGAATGTTCCACTGAGTCAACCACAAAGGACTATACCCTTTAAGAAAACTGATTCCTCTCCCAGCATCTTTCAGCAGTTAGTAGTTCATTACCTAAGGGTGGGGATTTATGCCTACATTTTCTCTCCAAGCCAGTATTTTTTCCTGGCTTGTGCCTACTCAGATCTTGTGTATGTTGTCACAACTACACACTCTAAATTTGTATGTGCAACTGCCCTGCTGTGTCCAGAAATCTTGGTCTTTTTCTAGTCATCCACAGCCAAAGGCTCTTGTAGACTTTCCACTCCTTTCCAACAGTGATCTCTAGAGTATAACTAAACTAATCTTTTCCATTTTATAGGCCCAATCCCTTTTATTTTCAATTCTTAGAAAAATCCATTTCTCCAGCTAGATAGTTCTACCCACCCAACAAAGGCATCTTGAATTGCTCTCCATCTTAATGCCTTTGTTATTTCTCATGAACAAGCACGTTTATCACAGGTTGTGATACTTTGTAAAGGGGAAAATAGCTGCTTGATTGGTTTTATACTCCCATGTTTAGTAGCATGCCTCTCCTCTATCTGTCTGTCTGTCTGTTTGTCTACCTAGCCTGTCTGTCTGTCTATCTATCTACATCAGGTCTAGTATAATGTGTACAATAACAGCAAAGAAGCAATGTTTTAGTAACTTGGTGAATTATAAGTGTTTATCAGTTCTATAAGAAGTCCTGAGGCTACTGACCATTGTATGAGCCAAAGATAGAGTTTTAAAGGAAAAAATTCTTATAATTATAGCCATACATTCTCATTTTGCATAAATGTTCCATTTTTTTTTTTACATTAAATTGTCACAGTTCACAAGAGCTACAATGAAGTGTTTATGGAGATGAATGGAAAGCAGTACACAGTGGAAAACTATGACAATATTATTAAGCTATAAACAACACACAGCGACATTAAGAACTGGCATAATTAACATGACTCCAGAAAGAAACTATGCTGACAGGCTTATTTGAGAGTCAGTATGACACTTTATCCGAAAAGTAAACGCAAGTCTATGAACCATTCAGTTCTTCTTTACATTTTTAACACTTTGCAATGCTGACTCTTTTCAGAACGTATTTTGTGCATTCCTTTGAACAGCACTCCATGGTTTGCAGTTAGTAGGTGGGTCATTCTTACTTTGTGCATGAAGAAAATGAATGGAGTTGAGAGTAAACACAAGTCTTGTTAAATTAATATAATTTGGATTTATAAGCCCATAGTTGGTAGACCACAGCATGATGTTATACTATGTATATATATGTGTGTGTGTGTGTGTGTGTGTGTGTGTGTGTGTGTGTGTGTGTGTATGTGTGTGTGTGTATATATATATGTATATATATAGTGTAAGAAATGACAGGGCTCAAATTAAAATGGACCATGCAAGCTGGAAGGTAAGAATGAAGAAAGAAAATAGACTTTGTCTCCAAGGAAACTCATCAATAGGTTATTTAATTAGCGCCACATAGGAAGGCAGCCCAGAATAACCCCCAGGAAAGGCTGATTCACCTGACAAGTAAATATTTCAGCCATCAAATAAATAGATATTGCTGGCATCTCAACTGCTTGGGACTGACATTCATCTTGGTTTGAATGTGAATATTTGTGATTTCTGTAATGCCCCAGAACTATACTTTCTCCTTTTTTTTTTTTTCCAGAAAGGTCTTTATGTGTTCTGAATGATCAGAAATAAAGCTGATTGATTCTTGCAGTGTGACACAAGGAAGTTACACATACAAACATGAAATCAGAGTTCAGTGTCACATATGTCAATCTTACTAGAGGAGGATTAAGTTGGTTCATTTAATACTTAAGAATGACAGGTTGCTAACATTTCATTCTCATGTGGTTAAGCACATGAACTTTAATTAACCTGGAGTTATAATTTGGATCCTGGAATGAGCCATATAAGTTCATGACAGTACCCCGGTTGCTTCACTACTTAATTATATAATTACGATAGTCTTATTTCAAAAATACATATTTTAGTTTTTTTTCTGTTTATTTCAAAGTTGGGTAAAGAAATTCTCCTTTCATAATAGCTTCAAGTAAAAAAAAAAAAACACCATACTTCAAAAACTGTTTGAATACCAGAAGGTTTTAGAACAAATGAAATATTTTGGTAGGCATGATGAGGCACACTTGTTATCCTAGCACTTCAGGTACTGAAGTAGAAGAATCAAAAGTTCAAACCCAATCTGTTCTCTGCAGTAGGTCTGTGGTCATTCTGTGCATCTAGAGCAGTGTTCCTATGCCATAAAAATGGGATAGAAAATAAATAACAAAATACAGTGTCCTATAATGCAGCAAACTGGAGCATAATATAGCATGCTATAACAAAAAGCATTATGATTTCAGGTGAAGATTGTAAATTAATTTCAGACATACAAATGTAGTATGCTCACTGTTTTTCTCATCTGTGAAGTTGGTATTCATTTTCCTTCTATTTGTAGACTATTATGTTGGTTTTCAAAATTGTTTTTAGTTACAACTTTTTTGTCTATTGCCTGATTGGACATATTAATTCCATACGTAACCCAAAATAAATTGAGATATGTCCTTGCATTTGAGAGTCTCTGTTTAATAACCTCTGAAGACTTCACTTTCTAAAGCATTTAGAATTAGAAAATAGCTACTGAGTAGTTTTCAAATATAAATAGTATTACAATTTACATGCCAACTCTTACTTTTAAATAGATATGGAAATTATCTGATTGAGAAGGCTGGAATTCAATTACACTTTCCTATCAACACAAACAGACTGAAATTACCCTGCTCAGATTTGCTAAGGTAGATCTTATAACTACTGCACTTAAGGCAATACAAGTTGCCTAATGTAATTATTGTAACTATCTAAAAAGCTTAAGCATACTTGAAGTCTGATATGAGCATATACACCAATCATTTAAGGAGAAAAATTTGTTACTGTGACATTTCCTTTATAAGCTGAAAACTCAACCATAAATACACAAAGATTACTTCAGGTTTGAATTAAAATTATTTAGTCTATGCAAGCTATTAAGAATTCATCTAAAATTTCAGTTTATTCAAATTATTGCCTTTCAAGTCTCCCAATTACTGTGTTCTTTCAGACACAGTCCCTGGCCTCAGACACTAGTGCATGTGTATCCGAAGTGCCATTGCAAAACGTCAATATACCTCTGGGGAAAAAAACACCATAATAAAAATTATTAGAATTTATGTCAAACTCTTCATCTTCAAAGTGACTTATAAATATTAATTATTACTGGCTGAGAATAGGACCCAACAGAGTATTTACTTCCAGGAATAACATTTCAAACTTGCAAATATTTCAGACCAACAAACTTCTCTGATGGGAGTGTGGGGTAGAAAACTTTGACATCAGCATTTCCTTTCTATATCCTTGTTAAACAGTATGCTTTCAGCTCTCATTCAAAGAGTTTTCAGAGCCAGGAGGTGGTGGTGCACGCCTGTAATCCCAGCACTCGGGAGGCAGAGGCAGGTGGATCTCTGTGAGTTTGAGGCCAGCCTGGTCTACAGAGATAGTCCAGGACAGGCTCCAAAGGTACAGAGAAACCTTGTCTCGAAAAACAAAAAACAAAAAAAAAAAAAATGAGTTTTCAGATTTCCTCCTATCTAAACTTTATGCTGAACAGAATACACATCACCAGAGACGTATCTATATGCTTTGAAAAATAGCAAAATAACATTGCTAATACTTTCTGAAATAATTCAGTATTCCCAGAATTTGACTTGTCTTATTTGTTCTCTCTACTGTTTGTTCACCTAAATCTGGAGCTACTATTAGCTTACTACCTCAGACTTAGAAAAGAATTTCTCTTTCTAAAGCTAATGAAGGGACAGCAAATTGCCTGAACAATTGGCTGCATGAATCTTTTCAAAAGTGCATTGTTTTAGTAGAAGTCAGGGGTGTCACTATTTTTCCTACTATTGGAACACTTTCTGCCCCTACTGGGTTGCTTCTTTCAGCCTTGACATGAAGGTTTGTGCCTAGGCTTACTGTAACTTGTGATCCTGTGTTCTGTTGATATCCTTGGTAGGCCTGTTCTTTTCTGAAGGGAAACTAAGAAGGAGTGAACAGAGGAGAGGGGAGGTATGGGGAGATTGTGAGGAGTGGAAGGAATGGATATTGCAGTCCAGATTTAATGAGTGAGAAAAGATTTTTTTTTTTAAATGCACTATACAATATATGAAAGGTAATTTGGGAAAATTTTATTCAGGGAAGTAATTAGGTATAAATGTCCATTGTACAAACAAACGTATCACATTGCTAGAAGTTATTAGAGCAACATGATTCCAAAAAGTTTCTAGTTCTATCATGAGGTGATAGTGAGTTTCTATGGATTCCTAAATCCACCTGTGCATTCACATGATTGTTGGCATAGATACCAATGGGAATGGTTATATTTGAAGGTGAATCATTTGCCTTCCTAAAAAAGCTTGTAAAATCCTGAAAAAAATAGGAGAAACTTGTTTTCCTTTCAGTAATAGTGATTTTGCTGTCTAGGAAGGAAAGTCAAACAACCACCATAGAAAATTTGCTTAACTTAGAAAATTTATAACAAACACAAGTATAAATAATGTTTTGACAACTTTTGAGAAAATAAAAGTATCAGGATATCCACACACCTTTAATTCTAGCACTTAAAAGACAGGGGCAGGCAGATCTCCGTGATATCAAAGCCAGCCATTTCAAAGCCACTCACAATCTACATAGTGAGTTCCAGGGCAGCCAGGGTATCTAAAGACACTCTATCTCAATAAACAAACAAACAAATAAATAAATAATATCAGATGTTCACATTTTATTTTCATTATTATTTTAATTACAGTAAGTACTGCTATGAATGCTAGGTCATATTATCTATACTCATGGCTGATCTAGTGAACACAAGTTGTAATTGTAGACACCTCAGAACTTGGGTGGTAAAGGGATAAAATAACATCTTTACACACTCATCTAAGTCAATATTTTACAAATCATTCATTATGTGATGTTAACTGAACTAATTGAATTTTTATTTTATGTTTTTTACATCAAGACACTTTTAATCACAGAAACACTGCTATAACTATTTGAATGTACCATAAGGCCCTGGGAGATGGGCTTGATTCTCTGAGTTTCTTACATAATTTGAAAAAATATACCCAAACATTTTAATGTGAGCTATGAAACCTCAATGAAATCATTGTAGATACAGGAACACATGTGAACACACATCATGAAATCTTGGGTTGTTCAGGACTATGCAACACTGTTTTGTGACAGAAACTGTCGCACTGACTGCCTTAAAATTATCAGGTCTATTGGTCCTCTGAGGACTAGTGATGCAACATTTCACTTTAAATATTATTACCTGAGAGAAACATTTAATCATTTCATTTCCCATATAGATATAATTACAATAAAATCGATCAATGGTAGCAAAAGGATAACTGAGTGACTCACTTATATGAGAGGACTCTTCTGGGTCCTTTGATTCCTGAGGTATTGATTAAATATGAATTGGACTGTGTCTGTATTTTGTTCCTGGGTAGTTGCAATTTAGGCTAGTAGGCCCAATAAACCAGATTCCCTTTCCTAGTGTGAGTGGGTGTAGGTGGGCCTCACCCTACCCATTGAAGGCCAAAAGATGAGCCCAAACTGGGCTGTATCAAATTCTTTTGGTCCACATTGCCACCAGGGCACTGGAGCCTTGTTCTCCTAGCAATCAGACTGGAATTCATGGCATAGGTTCTGCTGGGTCTTAGACTTTGACTTGGTGGGCACTTCATATAGACAAAAAGACACCTTCCTTATTCAATGCACTTCCTTGAGATCCTTAATGAGTCCAACAGAAACACAAGAAACCCCATAATTCTAGGACAAAACCCACAAAACTTTGTTTTAATATGCATATGTTTCATCCCACATTGCCTAGAGTGTATAAAATTCTGGGTTCCATTAATAGTTCTGCATGAAACTAGGATATGCTGGCGTCATCTATGATTCTAGAATTCTGTAGTAAAAGCCAGGAGGAGCAAAAATTCAAAGACATCCTTGACCATAAAGCAAGTCTAAATAAATAAACAACTACAATGCCTTGTATTACACATTGATGGTAATGAGTAGGTCACTACATTTGAGCTCCTTGTGTATTTGAAGATTAGCTTTCACCATGTGGATCTATCTGCTTTTAAATGGAGCTGGCCTGCTCTCCTACATACCACTCTCTCCTATATGAATATCTAATATTCTAATGTGCAGAGCTAGAAGGAACATATAGTTAAGTCTGACAATGGTATTATCTGGGAACATTATCTTAGCTTTAGTCACTTTTCTCCTGTGTCAAGTTGCCTAATCCTTCTTTTAGGCTCCCTTTCTGCCTGTTTCCAGGAAATATGTCATATTAGCCTTCTCATGTAAAATATAAAAATGAGTTATAATGTCCAGGACAGTTTATGAAAATAGATTTTCAGTTTATTGAAGAATCTATTGAAAACCCTTTCCACTCATGAAATAAGGACAGGCATTAAAGAGAATGTCTTTCTGAAATGGACTCATCCAATACATGCTGGCTTCATTTCTAGCCATTTCATATCAAGTGGGTGGACAACTCCTTTTTTTTCTTCAAGATATGTTCGTTTCTCATATAAAAACACTGTAAAGGCAAGTGTCACATTTTAAAGGGTTTGTTTTGTGCTTTTTTTTTTAGATTTTATTTATTATGTATACAGTGTTTTGCACATATGCTTGCACACCAAATGAGGGCATCAGATCTCATTGCGGATGGCTGTAAACCACCATGTGTTTGTTGGAAATCAAACTCAGGATCTCTGGAAGAGCAGCCAATGCTCTTAACCTCTGAGCCACCTCTCTAGCCTCAAGTATCACATTTTATTACATACACTGAGTCTGTATTTACTGTGTGTGTGTGTGTGTGTGTGTGTGTGTGTGTGTGTATTCATGTGACATGAAAGCAGGAAGGGGGCAGTTTCATGGAAGAAAAGTGATCAGCTAACCAGCTGGGGAAGAGAATTGAGAAGTGGAGCTAACAGAGGACACATATGAGCAAAGTATAATAATAGATATGTATATAAAAAGTCACAATGAGCCGGGCATTGGTGGTGCACAGCTTTAATCCCAGCACTAGGGAGGCAGAGGCAGATGGATCTCTGTGAGTTTGAGGTCAGACTGGGCTACAGATTGAGTTCTAGGAAAGGCTCAAAGCTACACAGAGAAACCCTGTCTCAAGAAACTTAAAAAAATAAAAGTCACAATGAAACTACACTGTATTCTAACTAAAACAATACAAAATTTAGAGGTGAGTGCCTGGGGTTATAGCCAGAGAGGCAAGTGCCCTTGGATCCCACCACTGGACACAGGCCACTCCAAGAGGACCTGACCAACTTGGCCCCAGTTTTCAGTCAATCAGCGGGCCCTGCTCCCCTTTTCCAAGACTGCAGGCAGACACTGCAGTCTCCACACCCTGCCCCCACACACATTGGCCCAAGACCCCAGCCACTTCCTGAGACTCAGAGACCAGCCCCCAGCTTCTGTCCACCCCAGAACTCCCATCTGGACAAGAGGTGAGTAACTGGGTCATAGTCAGAAAGGCAACTGCACCTGGGTCCCACCGCTGGACACAGGCCACCCCGGAAGGACCTGACCAACTTGGCACTGCAGGAAGGAATCCCTTTTCCAGGACTGCAGGCAGACACTGCAGTCTCCACACCCTGCCACCACACCCATCTGCTGGAGACCCCAGCCACTTCCTGAGACTCAGAGACCAGCCCCCAGCTTACATCCTGCCCTGGAACTCCCATCTGGACCAGAGACCAGAGGAACTCCCATATGGACAAGAGGAGCTCCCATCTGGACAAAATAAGGAGACACCAGGGACTTCCCCAGACTCAGAGTCCAGCCCCCCAGCTCCTATCCAGACAGCACTCTCATCTGGACTAGCGCTCCCATCAGGCCCAGAGCTTCCATCTGGACCAGAGAGAGGCTCCCTAAATCTGTCAACTCTCTCTGGACCAAGTACACTGTTAAGACCAAGAACGAACACAAGAGGAGATGGGCAGACGTCAAGGCAGAAGTACATACAACAGAATAAAGAGCAATACAGCATCACCAGAACCTAGCCTTTCTCTAACAGCTAGACCTGAACATCACAGAATGGAAGAAGAAGAAGAAAACAACCTTATAAGTAACATCATGAAGAGGCTAGAGCCTTACATAGAAGAAATAAAAAATAAAGTAGAGGAAGAAACAAACAAAAAATGGGAAGAACGCTATAAAAAACTAGAGGAAAGGACAATTAAATCAGAAGAAAACAATAAATCCTTGAATGAAAAAGCAAGGGAGACAATCCAAGACCTGAAGACGAAAATAGAAAAAATGAAGAAGACACTAGCAGAAGGAATGCTGGAAATAGAAAATCTGAGTAAACAAACAAGAACTTCAGATACAAATATAACCAACAGAATGCAAGAGATGGAAGAGAGGATCTCTGGTGTTGAAGATATGGTAGAAGAAATACATTCATCAAAGAAAACACTAAAACCAACAAAGTCATGACCCAAAATGTCCAAGAAATTTGGGACACCATGAGAAGACCAAACCTATAAATAATAGGGATACAGGAAGGAGAAGAATACCAACTCAAAGGCACAGAAAGTATATTTAACAAGATCATAGAAGAAAACTTTCCCAACTTAAAGAAGGAAATGCCTATGAAGATATAAGAAGCCTATAGAACACCAAACAGACTAGACCCCCCCCAAAAAGTCCCCTCGCCACATAATAATTAAACAACTAAATGTACAGAATAAAAAAAGAATATTAAGGGCCGCTAAGGAAAAAGGCCAAGTGACTTATAAAGGCACTGCCATTAGAATAACACACGATTTCTCAATGGAGACTTTGAAAGCCAGAAGGACCTGGACAGATATAATGCAGACACTAAGAGACCATGGATGCCAGCCTAGACTAATATACCCAGCAAAACTTTCAATCATCATAGATGGAGTGAACAAGAACTTCCAAGACAAAACAAGATTTAAACAATACTTATCCACAAACCCAGCCCTACAGAAAGCACTAGAAGGAAAATTCCAACCTAAGGAAGGCAGATACACCCATGAAAACACAGGCAATAGATAACACCACAGCAATAAACCCCAAAGAAGAGAAGTACACACATACTACAACCAAAAAATAAAAATAACAACAGGAACAAACAATCACTGGTCATTAATATCCCTTAATATCAATGGACTTAATTCACATATAAAAAGACACAGACTAACAGAATGGATATGAAAACAGGACCCATCTTTCTGCTCCATACAAGAAACACAACTCAAATTCAAAGACAGACACCTCCTCAGAATAAAAGGCTGAGAAAAGACTTTCCAATCAAATGGTCTTAAGAAGCAAGCTGGTGTATCCAGCAAAATAGACTTCAAAATAAAATCAATCAAAAGAGATGATGAAGGACATTACATACTCATCGCAGGAAAGATCCACCAAGAGGAAGTTTCAATTCTGAACATTTATGCCCCAAACACAAGGGCACCCACATATGTAAAATAAACATTACTAAAGCATAAATCACAGATAAAACCCCACACATTAATAATGGGAGACTTCAACATCCCACTTTCACCTCTGGAGAGATTGGCCAAATTGAAACTTAACAGAGACATAATGGACTTAACTGATGTTATGGCTCAAATGGGCTTAATCGATATCTACAGAACATTCAACACAAACAAAAAAGAATATATCTTCTTCTCAGCACCCCATGGAACCTTCTCTAAAGTTGACCACATACTTGGCCACAAAGTAAATCTCAACATATACAAAACTATTGGAATAACCTCCTGTGTTCTATCAGACCACAATGGTTTAAAGTTAGATTTCAACAACAGAAAAAAACTACAGAAATCCTACAATCTCATAGAAACTGAATAATGCTCAACTGAATCACCAATGGGTTAAGGAAGAAATAAAGAAAGAAATTAAAGACTTCCTAGAGATCAATGAAAATGAATACACCACATACCCAAACTTATGGGATACTATGAAAGCAGTGTTAAGAGGGAAATGCATAGCACTGAATGCCCACATAAAGAAGCTGGATAAATCTCAAGCTAGTGACTTGACAGCACACTTGAAAGCCCTTGAACAGGAAGAAGCAAAGTCTCCAAGGAGGAACAGACACCAGGAAATTATCAAATTGAGAGCTGAAAGCAATAAAATAGAAATAAAGAGAACAATACAAAGGATTAATGAAACAAAGAGTTGGTTCTTTGAGAACATCAACAAGATAGACAAGCCCTTATCCAAACAAACCAAAGGACAGAGAGAGAGCATCCAAATTAACAAAATCACAAATGAAAAGGGGGACACAACAACAGACAATGAGGAAATCCAAAGAATCATCAGGTCATACTTCAAAAACCTCTACTCCACAAAACTGGAAAATCTAAAAGAAATGGATAATTTTCTGGATAGGTACCACATACTTAAGTTAAATCAAGACCAGATAAACCATTTAAATAGTCCAATAACCCCTAAGGAAATAGGATCAGTCACTAAAAGTCTCCCAACCAAAAAAAGCCTTGGACCAGATGCTTTCACTGCAGAATTCTACCAGATCTTCAAAGAAGACTTAATACCAATAATCTTTAAATTGTTCTACACAATAGAAGAAGAAGGTATATTACCAAACTCCTTCTATGAGGCTACAATTACCCTGATCCTAAACCAAACAAAGATGCAACAAAGAAAGGGAACTACAGACCAATCTCCCTCATGAACATGGATGCAAAAATACTCAATAAAATTCTGGCAAACAGACTGCAAGAACACATCAAAACAATTATCCACCATGATCAAGTAGGCTTCATCCCAGGGATGCAAGGGTGGTTCAACATATGAAAGTCCCTTAATGCAATACACCATATAAACAAACTCAAGGAAAAAAACCACATGATCATCTCACTAGATGCAGTAAAGTCATTTGACAAAATCCAACACCCCTTCATGATAAAGGTCTTGGAGCGATTAGGAATACAGGGAACATACCTAAACATAATAAAGGCAATCTACAGCAAGCCAACAGCCAACATCAAATTAAATGGAGAGAAACTCAAAGCAATACCACTAAAATCAGGAACAAGTCAAGGACGTCCCCTCTCCCAATACTTATTCAATACAGTACTTGAATTTCTAGCCAGAGCTATAAGACAACATAAAGAGATTAAGGGGATACAAATTGGAAAGAAAGAAGTCAAGCTCTCCCTATTTGCAGATGACATGTTAGTATACATGAGTGACCCCAAAAATTCAACCAAGGACCTGATACAGCTAAAAAAAAAAAAAAACCTTCAGCAACATTGCAGGATACAAGATGAATTTAAAAAAATCAGTAGCCCTTCTATATACACTAGACAATCAGGCTGAGAAGGAAATCAGAGATACATCACCCTTTACAATAGCCACAAAAGTTCTAAAATATCTTGGGGTTACTCTAATTAAGCATGTGAAGGACTTATATGACAAGAACTTTAAGTCCTTGAAAAAAGAAATTGAAGAAGATGTCAGAAAATGGAAAGATCTCCCATGCTCACGGATAGGAAGGATTAACATAGTAAAAATGGCGATCTTACCAAAAGCAATCTACAGATTCAATGAAATTCCCATCAAATTACCAACACAATTCTTCACAGATCTGGAAAGAATAATACTCAACTTCATATGGAAAAACAAAAAACCCAGGATAGCCAAAAGAATCCTGTACAATAAAACAACCTCTGGAGGCATCACAATCCCCAACCTCAAGCTCTACTATAGAGCTACCATAATAAAAACAGCTTGGTACTGGCATAAAAACCAACATGTGGACCAATGGAATCGAATTGAAGACCCTGACATTAACCTGCACACCTATGAACATATAATTTTTGACAAAGAAGCCAAAAATGTACAATGGAAAAAAGAAAGCATCTTCAACAAATGGTGCTGGCATAACTGGATGTCAATGTGTAGAAGGCTGCAAATAGATCCATATCTGTCACCATGCACAAAACTTAAATCCAAGTGGATCAAAGACCTCAATATAAATCCAGCTACTCTGTACCTGATAGTAGAGATAGTAGGAAGTACTCTTGAATGCATTGGCACCAGAGATCTCTTCTAGATATAACACCAATAGCACAGACACTGAGAGAAACAATCAAACAATGGGACCTCTTGAAACTGATAATCTTTTGTAGAGGAAAGGACACAGTCAACAAGACAAATCAACAGCCTACAGAATGCGAAAAGTCTTCACCAACCCCACATCTGACAGAGAGCTGATATCCAGAATATATAAAGAACGCAAGAAATTAGACATCAAAATGCCCAACAGTCCAATTAAGAAATGGGCTATAAAACTAAACAGAGAATTCTCCACAGAGGAAATTCAAATGGCTGAAAGACATTTAAGGAATTGCTCAACATCCCTAATTATCCGGGAAATGCAAATCAAAATGACTCTGAGATACCACCTTACACCTGTCAGAATGGCTAAGATCAAAAGCACAGAAGACAGCTTATGCTGGAGAGGATGTGGAGCATGGGGAACTCTCCTCCACTGCTGGTGGGAATGCAAGCTTGTACAGCCACTTTGGAAATCAATATGGCGCTTCCTTAGAAAATTGGGAATCCATCTCTCCCAAGACCCAGCTATAGCACTCTTGGGCATATACCCAAGGAATGCTCAATCATACCACAAGGGCATTTTCTCAGCTATGTTTGTGTCAGCTTTGTTTGTAATAGCCAGAACCTGGAAACAACCTAGATGCCCTTCAACTGAAGAATGGATAAAGAAAATATGGTACATATACACAATGGAGTGCTATTCAGCAGAGAAAAAACAATGACATCACAAGGTTTGCAGGCAAATGGATGGATCTAGAAAAAATCATCCTGAGTGAGGTAACCCAGACTCAGAAGGACAAACACGGTATATACTCACTCATAGGAGGAAACTAGATGTAAAACAAAGATGACTAGACTGCTACATAACTCCAGGGAGGCTACCTAGAAAACGGGACCCTAGGAAAGACACAAGGATCACCCAATGACAGAGAAATGGATGAGATCTACATGAACAACCTGGATGACAGTGGGAGTATTTAAGGGCAAGATTTGAGGGAAAGAAAGCTTAGGGGAGCAGGAGATCCCAGCTACATCAAGAACAGAAAGGGAGAATGAGGAATAACAGACCATGATAAATGAAGACCACATGAGAACAGGAATAGGAAGAGTGCTTGAGAGGTTCCCAGAAATCCACAATGATATATCCTCTGTAGTCTGTTGGCAATGGTCGAGAGAAAGCCTGACCTGACCTAGTCTGGTGATCACATGACTAAACACCCTAACAGTCGTTTTGGAACTCTCATCCAATAACTGATGGAAGTGGATGCAGAGATCCTCAGCCAGGCCCCAGGTGGAGCTCCAGGTGTCCAACTGTCTAGAGAGAGGAAGGTCTGCAAGAGCATGAATTGTTGAATCCAAGATTGCAAAAAGCACAGGGACAAATAGCCAATTGAATGGAAGCACATAAATTATGAACCAATGGCTGTGGAGCCCGCAGCTGGATCAGGCCCTCTGGATAAGTGAGACAATTGAATAGCTTGATCTGCTTGGGAGGCACCCAGTCTGTGGGACCAGGATCTGTCCTTAGTGCATGAGCTGGCTGTTTGAAACCTTGGGCTTACACAGGGACACTTTACTCAGTCAGGAAAGAGGTGACAGGACCTGCCTGTACTGAATCCACCAGGTATCAATGCAATGAATCCCCAGGGGTGCCTTGATCCTGGAGGACATGGGAATGGAGGGGAGGAGCTGGGGGGAAGGTGGGGGTGGGTGCGGGAGGGGGGAGGAAAGGGGAACCCATGGCTGATGTATAAAATTTAAAACACATAAAAATAAAGAAAAATATTTTAAAAAATACAAAATTTAATTTTTTAACATGAACAAAGACTTGATTTTTTTCATGGGATTATGCCTACTGAATTTAAAACTCTACCTCACTAAGTGTTCATTTTTCAGTTGCAGATAATTTTTTCATCTATGACCAACTTAGAATCATCTTCCAAGCACATCAAGTATTTCATTTTTATTGTGTCCTATAATCTTTCAAATTTTTGTTGCATTTATTTATTTAGTCTATGTGTTCAAGTATGTGCTACAGTTTATATATCTCTATACAAATACAATCCACAGGGATTTGGTTTCGCCTTTCATCTGCTGTGGGATGTACTTTATGTTGTGAATAAATAAAATGCCGATTGGCCAGTAGCCAGGCAGGAAGTATGGGATAGATGGGACAAACAGAGAGGAGAGGCTGGGAGGTGGAAGTCTGGAGGAGATGCCAGCCTGCCATCCAGGGAACAGCTTGTAAAGGCAACAGGTAAAGCCATGGAACACTTGGCGACATATAGATTAACAAAAATGGGCTGAGTATAAGAGTTAAGAGCTAGACAATGGTAGGCCTGAGCTAACAACTGAGCAGTTTAAATAATATAAGCATCTGTATGTTTATTTTATAAGTGGGCTATGGGACTGCCAGGTTTGGCAGGACCTTGGGAGAAAAACTCTAGCTACATTCATCCTGTGGCTCCTAGGGATTATGTCAAAGTTGGCAACAATCAACTCTAACTTGTAGAGATTTCTCACTGACTCATGATCTATAATCTTGATATAAGCACAGTGAAGCTAAATAGTGTCTCTTCCTTCAAATAGTAGAGATTTGAATAAATCCCAAAGGCATGTTACTTATGATGAATTCAAAATTATATTCTAATATTGAAAGCCACACATCCAAGAATGTATAGATAGGACAAATTGGACTCAACATAATTAAAAACATGAAAGAGAATACAAAATTGGGTGGGAAGGGAAGAGCATGAATCTTGGGGAGTTAGTGAATGGAGAGAATATAATCAAAACACAATGTATGAAACTCTTGAAGAAAAAAAAAGAAAAGAAAAAGGAGAATTAAGATTTGAAGAAGATATAAATGTTAGTGATACATCATACTTTTGATCGTCCAGAAATTATGAATGAAAGCCATATTATGAAAACATATTTAAGAAAAAAATATTGATATACCTTCTAAAGTAAAATATAAATAACTATATGTCTAATTTTCTGGGTAAGTAGACACAAACCTCATAGTAAATTTAGTTCTCAACCTCTGCTTGGGAGGAAGATGTTAATTTTGTTTCTAAAGTTAAACCATTCAGAACACATGTGTAGTGATATTTTATTTGTATGTTAATGAATAATACCTGGAGATAAGAGGTAATAGCAAGCCATTAACACAAAAATCAGGCAGTGGTGGCAACACAACCTTGTGTGTTCAAGAGCACACTAGGAAACTCCCAAGCATGGTAACTCATGCCTTTCATCTCAGTACCAAACATAGACACCTGGAGGTCTGAGGTCTGTACAGACTGGCAGTGACAAGAAAGTGAGGTAGCTGGGCTAAGAGCCAAGAAGAGGGCAAAACAGCAAGGCAATAAAAGCCTGGGTATATAAGAAGTAGCTCTCTTGGGAAGCTATGGCAGTGTGGTGAGTTAAAGGTAGCTGGTGACTCTCACTATTTCCTTGATCTCTAAGACATTCACCCTATATTTGGGTCTGTGTTTCTTTTTTAATAAGACTATTTAGTAATTCATCTACACACATGCTAGAGAAATACAGATGTATCTTTGAGAGGCAGCTGTTAATAGTCAAACAGTAGTTTTCATTACTTGTTTTGCTCCATAAAAGCACAGCTAGCTCTTGTTGCAATGGAAATAATGGAGTTCTTATTTTGGATATGAGGTACTTACTATTCAGATAAGGTGAAAACTCTATAGGAGGTTGTTGTCCACCTGCTGCTGACTACATGAGGGCATTTTTAGCAATTTTGAAGTATTTTAGAAAGATCATAATAGTCAGAGGCTGTGGGTGTCTTCAGAAAAACAGAATTTGCTAGACATGAGAGCCATCACACACAAGAACTAAGTAGCTGGCTTTGACTGCTGTAGCAGGAATCTTAAAAAGTTCTTATTAAAGAGCTCAAACCTGGAGCCAGGTATTGGGGTTAATGCTGGAAGATCAGAGAAGCAGAACAAGCCACAGCTACCTCACCTCGCCAATTACTCAGCTGATCCTGTTTCCTCAGACTGTGTGTCCTCATCTGAATGGGTCTCAGCTGAACTGCTGCTCGAAAGCCTGAATGTGTAACCAGCCAAAAGCTTCTAGTTTTTAGTCTTCACACCTTATATACCTTTCTACTTTCTACCATCACTCCCTGGGATTAAAGGCTCGCTTTTTGGGTTTAAAAGCGTGAGTTACCATGCTTGGCTGTATCCTAGGATTAAAGCTGTGTGCTACCACTGCCTATCCTCTATGGTAGCTGTTCCACCTCTGATCCCAGATAAGTTTATTAGGGTTCACAATATTTCAGGGAACACAATACCACCACAGACTGCATGTACCAAACCTGAACAAAATGAAGCCAGTCAAATTCCCAGCATGAATGGCAAAGGGGCTCTTGAGTCCCACCCCTAGCTTAGAAGATATTGGCAATTAATACTACTGTGTACTTCCTGTACCCATTCATATACAAGCAGCACTTAATGAACTCAGTGGGCTTAAAGAAAAAAGATGGAGACACATGAAATTGGAAAAAAAATGGTGATGGAATATTGGGAAAGAATTGGAGAGGAGGGAATTGGGATCATTTTGATCAAAACACTTTATATACACATACGAAAATTCAATAATAAAACATATATAAACATACATTATTTTGAGGAATATGTGATTTGGGGACTGTGAGTAAAATTCAAATACTTTTCCAATAAAACCTTGAATCATGTTTAAAAGGTAAATCCAGGCCCGCAGAATGAAAATGAATGGAGCAAGCCAACAGCAGAACAAAATCTGTCATTTTAGTGACTGATATGGAAAGATCCAAAGAAACACATTCACTTTCTATTTCTCTCTGGACTCTGCTTTTGTAGCACATGGGGCTGCTGGCTGAAATAGGTTAACCCTAGAGAAGAGTTACCCCACAAAATCTTACTAGATCCAGATTCACATGTTTATTACTTTCTTTTCAAGATTATTTATAATTACAGAGGTTTGATTAAAACGCACACACAAACACACATACACACACACACACACACACACAAACACACACACACTGACCAAAATGTAGAAAATCTGATCAAATAAATGTTTCCAGATTTTTTTATTGTATAAAAATAAGGCCATGTGAATAACTATCAGTTTATAAGAAAGAGCTGGCATTTATTCACAAACTTTAATTTAGGCATCTATAGTTTCTGCTAAAAAGTAAACTCTGTTATGGGAACTTGCTTACTAAATATCAGAATTATTTTCAGTGAGTACTGATTTCTCTTCAATTCTGTTTCCTTGACTAACCCCCCCACCCCGCTCTTTTCTCATCAAGACTTCTAAAACCTGAGAAAAGATGATCTTCATGCATACTGACATGTTTTCAAATATGAATATTCTTCCAGTTGGATTCAGAAATTACAGCAACATGACTTGGAAAATCTGATACCTGGGAGACTTCCAACTATAAACAAATGATTGTATTTTGTTCCAAATTGGGCTAGGAGGTAAATAGTGAAGTATATTATCTGGAGCACATAAAATGGATATGAATTTACACCTGTCCCATATCTATGATCATTAATTGAGTCACCTAAGAGAGGCAGCAGTTTTATATCCCCCAGATTAATTTAGCGCCCTCAAATGTGTAATGATGTGTGAAGATTAAAATTCAAAGTGTTTCAAAGTGTTTAAAACCATTTTATTAATGTACCACAGATATTTACAAGATCTTAGTAATATACATTTTTTTCTTTCCAAACAAGTCTGTAAATAAGAATACTTGTGATGGAGGTTGGGGAATATATTTACAGAATGATTTGCTTTCAGAAAATTTCCAAATGTCCATGGATTGATTCATTGTAAAAGTGGTTGAATAGCAAAACAGTAAAAAATCCCAACCATGGACAGGAACTGGGTACTGGGCCTTAAAACCCGAACTCCAGAAGAACTCAAACCTGGAAAACACAAACATCAAATAATGACCTCACATAACACAGAAGGCTTACTGGATAAATAACTCAAGAGAGAAACTAGACAGTCGTGTTTGTCTTCGAATAATATTTTATTATATTGTATTTATTTATTTATTTATTGTTGTTGTTTTTTGTTTTTTGAGACAGGGTTTCTCAGTGTTGCTTTGGCTGTCCTTGAACTCACTCTGTAGACCAGGCTGACCTTGAACGCAGAGATCCGCCTGCCTCTGCCTCCTGAATGCTAGGTCAGTTTTCTTTTTTCTTTTTGGTTTTTTGAGACAGGGTTTCTCTGTGTAGCTTTGCGCCTTTCCTGGAACTCACTCTGTAGCCCAGGCTGGCCTCAAACTCACAGAGATCTGCCTCGCTCTGCCTCCCAAGTGCTGGGATTAAAGGCATGCACCACCATGGCCCGACCATTGTATTTAATTTTAAGAAATGACTCCTTCTATTTTAAAATGCCATTTCAAATGAAAAATTGAAAAAAGAAAAATAGCCAAGTTGGTGAAGCCTATTTAAAGTATATTAAAACTAGCCAATATTTGGTGGCCAGTGACTGCTACTAAGAAGCTTTATGCAGACAAGAGCTTGATACTTCTAAAGCAAAACAGTATTACTTGGTATCTCTAGGACTGGCCTACTTGGAAAATGTGATTGAGAAGGCTTCACCTCAGTCTAAATGCTACAATTGATTAGTGATGTCTGCCACAGACATACAAAGAAGAGCATAGGCATACCTACTTCAATTTCACTGTTCCTACTTTGAAACAATTGACCATTTGTGAAAAAACAAAAAGTCCTAAATTTTGTGCCATCCCCTTTGTTCTTTTCTTCTCTTCTTCTTTTTGTACTTCCTTCCTTCATTTCTTTCTTCCTTGGTTTGATTTTTTTTTCCATTTTCAAATGAGGAAATAGAACCTTGTAAAAATTCATGTCCATTGTTAAATTTGACAGGTGATTTAAGGAAACACTGGTTTGTCACCTCCAGCTCACAATTGTAAATGGAAACAAAGACCTTTTAGTTTGTCACTCAACATTTACACAATAATTAGAAAGTCCCTGGGAACTTTCATGATGCAACTGCCTAGATTAAAAGTCTGTGCCAGAAATAGCAACTCAACTTACTTGACATTTTTGGAATTCTTATTTCCTCGCTGCTGCTTCCATCTCCACCATCACTGACAGTTCTTATTTCAATCAAGTAGTCTTCTTCAAATGGGACCAGAAGCTCAGCAGATGTATTATTTGTTTCCAAAATATGAGTTTTACTCTGTCTGTTTTGCCGATAGAGAATCTGTATAAAAGGAAGAGTCAAGTTAATATGAGGCTGGAGTTTGTTAAAGGTTCAGCTGCTGTATGGAGAGGGATAAGAAACATGTTATAACAATGCTGTCATCTATAATGAGAGTGTCATTACCAATATCATACTCCTCATGTGCAAACATCCAGGGTTGCCTTATCAAAAAATTTATTTTTATAAAACAATGTTTCACTGGGATCCATGTTCCTGGGATAGGAGAGATTTTTCCTAAGTATGGAGTCTGAATCAATTAGCTCCAGGGCTTACTATGATAAGTCACTGTTCAGTTTGGACCCACTACAAATGTCTGAATACACATGTGTGCTCAGAGTTAATTGCCATTACCACTACAGGAGGTTACTTGCCCTGGACATTCAGAGATGCTCTTGCTACTCAATGATGTTCATATGAGATTCCTTCTATGCTGTTAAGAACCTATATCACACTGTATCCTAATTTCTAAAGTTCTATTTAAATTAATTCTTTGACATCAATCATGTATCACACATACAAGTCCAAGGAATTGTTATTTCTTGATAGCAATGGCAATAGCATGAAGATTTAAAAAGGTTCATACTGCAGGATTTGGATTTCCCACTGTCGATCTCACATTATTCCATGTACATTACTGAACCTAGAACACAGAACCTTTTTAATGAAAAATTGAAGTCAGCAAGGGTATTTTCAACCATTTTTAAAAATATCCTAATAAACCCACGTGCAGAAACTTTGTTTCTATCTGATTATAACATTGCTTTTTAATAACATAATTGATATGATTGAATAGAAAACTAAATACTTACCTTATAGCCCAGAACTTCAGACTCATTTTCCATGGTCTTTACATGCTCCCAGTTCAGGCATAATTTAGAATTTGACAGCTTCCACGCAATGTTTGCTGGTGGTTGGCTTGGAGCTTTAGAATACAAGCAGCCAAATGAATGTTAATCAGTTCATAGGACAATGCAGGAACATGAAAAGAAATAATAAGTCCCCATCATTAGCATAAAAGAAGCAAAGATGTTATATTTTCATTTTAAATGTAGGGATTCTAATCACAGCAAGCAAATTTATTAAAATTCTGGTCATTTGAGAATGTCTCTGTGACAGGTTTATGAATCAATAACATTTTTCTGAGTGTCCAGTATTAATTTATTAATGATTATAGTTGAGTTTGCTTACTTTATAATATAGAAAAGGATGGATTGTTTGCTTATTTACTTTTGGAGTTGGATATTAATCAATGAACAAGTTCACTAAATTCAAGTTGGAAACATTCTATATCCATATACAGACACATACATACTGGTGTTCATTCCTTATACTTTTTTGTTGTTGTTGTTGTTTTTTGAGACAGGGTTTCAAAACCTGCCTGTTCTGGATCTTGCTTTATAGGCCAGGCTAGCCTCGAACTCACAGAGATCTGCCTGGCTCTGCCACATGAGTGCTGGGATTAAAAGTATGCATCATGTTTGTCCTTCTGAGTCTGGGTTACCTCACTCAGGATGGATGATTTTTTTCTAGATCCATCCATTTGCCTGCAAACCTTGTGATGTCATTGTTTTTTCTCTGGTGAATAGTACTCCATTGTGTATATGTACCATATTTTCTTTATCCATTCTTCAGTTGAAGGGCATCTAGGTTGTTTCCAGGTTCTGGCTATTACAAACAAAGCTGACACAAACATAGCTGAGAAAATGCCCTTGTGGTATGATTGAGAATTCCTTGGGTATATGCCCAAGAGTGCTACAGCTGGATCTTGGGGGAGATGGATTACCAATTTTCTAAGGAAGTGCCATATTGATTTCCAAAGTGGCTGTACAAGCTTGCATTCCCACCAGCAGTGCTGGAGGAAAGTTCCCCATGCTCCACATCCTCTCCAACATAAGCTGTCTTCTGTGCTTTTGATCTTAGCCATTCTGACAGGTGTAAGGTGGTATCTCAGAGTCATTTTGATTTGCATTTCCCGGATAATTAGGGATGTTGAGCAATTCCTTAAATGTCTTTCAGCCATTTGAATTTCCTCTGTGGAGAATTCTCTGTTTAGTTCTATAGCCCATTTCTTAATTGGACTGTTGGGCATTTTGATGTCTAATTTCTTGTGTTTTTTATATATTCTGGATATCAGCTCTCTGTCAGATGTGGGGTTGGTGAAGACCTTTTCCCATTCTGTAGGCTGTCGCTTTGTCTTGTTGACCGTGTCCTTTGCTCTACAAAAGCTTCTCAGTTTCAGAAGGACAAACATAGTATGTACTCACTCATAGGAGGATACTAGATGTAAAACAAAAATGACTAGACTGCTATACAACTCCAGGGAGACTACCTAGAAAATGGGACCCTAGGAAAGACACAAGGATCACCCAATGACAGAGAAATGGATGAGATCTACATGAACAACCTGGATGACAGTGGGAGTATTGAAGGGCAAGATTTGAGGGAAAGAAAGCTTAGGGGAGCAGGAGATCCCAGCTACATCAAGAACAGAAAGGGAGAATGAGGAATAACAGACCATGATAAATGAAGACCACATGAGAACAGGAATAGGAAGAGTGCTGGAGAGGTCCCCCAAAATCCACAATGATACATCCTCTGTAGACGGCTGGCAATGGTCGAGAGAAAGCCTGATTTGACCTAGTCTGGTGATCAGTTGGCTAAACACCATAACTGTCGTGCTGGAACTCTCATCCAATAACTGATGGAAGTGGATGCAGAGATCCTCAGCCAGGCCCCAGGTGGAGCTCCAGGTGTCCAACTGTCTAGAGAGAGGAAGGTCTGCAAGAGCGTGAATTGTTGAATCCAAGATTGCAAAAAGCACAGGGACAAATAGCCAAATGAATGGAAGTACATGAATTATGAACCAAAGGCTGTGGAGCCCGCAGCTGGATCAGGCCCTCTGGATAAGTGAGACAATTGAATAGCTTGATCTGCTTGGGAGGCACTCAGTCTGTGGGACCAGGATCTGTCCTTAGTGCATGAGCTGGCTGTTTGAAACCTTGGGCTTACACAGGGACACTTTACTCAGCCTGGAAGGAGGGGACTGGACCTGCCTGTATTGAATCCATCAGGTTTAAATGAATACCCAGGAGTGTCTTGATCCTGGAGGACATGGGAATGGAGGGGAGGGGCTGGAGGGAGGATGGGGGTGCGGGAGGTGGGAGGAAAGGGGAACCCATGGCTGATGTATAAAATTTAAAACACATAATAATAAAGAAAAAAAGCGTGCATCACCACTACACAGCTCATTCCTAATACTTTTATAATATTTAATGTTGTATTCCTATTTTTAACTGTAGTTAACACAACCAACTCAAGCTATTTCAAGCAAAATGAAACTAATAAAATATGAGACATATAGGATAATTTCTTAGAACCCTACCAGGATGTGGTAGAGCCTTAAGAGAAATAGTATCATCAAGTGAACACATTCCCTCTCCCCTCTTATTACAGGGCCATGTTACCTGGCCAGCTTGCCATAGACTACCTTTTCGTCACTCAATATGAGTGTCAGAAATCACAACTGTGCACAGTGCTTAAAGTTTGAAATTTCCTGTACATGAAGATAACCAGAATAGAAATCCTAAAGGAAATCTGGTAGTTTGTCATTTATGTGAGGAGAGACATTAATTTGGACACTTGTCTATGTTAGTTCAATCTGGGGTGGCTGTTCACTGAAAAAAAAAAAGTGTCATTTATATTATAAATGTCTTGGGAGCCAGGTGGTGGTGGTGCACACCTTTAATCCCAGCACTTGGGAGGCAGAGCCAGGCAAATCTCTGTGAGTTCAAGGCTAGCCTGGGCTACCTCATCCTCCTCCTTCTCCTCCTCCTCCTCCTCCTCCTTCTTCTCTTTGTATATCTGAATTGTCATTTTATCAATATTTGAACCATGCACTGTGCTATCTGTTAACAATACAGAGTAGAAAAGGATACATGCCCTCAAAAATTTATTTAAAATATGCAAAAAATAGCTATCTTTCAAGGAAATGAAGCTATAATAAATAATAATTGGACTTCATGATACTATTGGGTAAATACTTCTCTAGCTGTCACACACCAAATTTGACAACAAGGTTAGGTAATCAAGACTGAGCTTGTGGAGGCCATAAGCAATGTCCCTAGTTCAGCATGTTGAACATACTCAAGTGACATATAAGACATTAGACAGAAGTTGTTTCAAAATGCTCTAGAAGTCACATCTGTTTTTCTTGTTGCTCTGAGTTAAATGCCAGGCTCACTCAGCACTTCACAATCAGAACAGAAGCATCTTTCCGGGCAGTTTTATCTCTGCCTCAACCTTACATGAAATATTTTAAATCTCTTCTTAATTGTTTTCAATCTCAAAGAAAAATCATGTGGACTCTTTGAGTAGCAACATGTTGTCATGCTGAACCCATTGGACAGGAACCAAGAAACCAAGATTCTGTTCGGACTCAGCTACTTGCTAGCTGTGCACTTAGAGAAGACTAACTTCCTACTCTACAAATCACATTATCATTCTCATATGCAAACTGTTGAAGTTGAACTGTATTATTTATTTCAGAATAGTAGTTCTACATCCTCTCTTCCATATGCACTACTCTTTCTCTCCAACACAGCATTAATTTCAAAGGACCGAGACCTCCAGTTTGGTTCATAATACCTGTTATTTGGAGTGATCAATGTACCTGTTAATATTTTTCCTATGATTGTGTTCCCAAGACATTTTTTAAATTTTTTTTGTTTTTTTTCAAAACAGGGTTTCTCTATGTAGCTTTGCGCCTTTGCTGAAACTCACTCTGTAGACCAGGCTGGCCTCGAACTCACAAAGATCCACCTAGCTCTGCCTACCGAGTTCTGGGATTAAAGGCATGCATCACCACTGCCCGGCTATGAACATGTTTCTTCATAATAATTCATCAACACTAACAAAATCTTATAGTCAACAGAGAACATGTACAGATTCAGATCTTCAATGTTACTGATAGACTTTTTTCTGCATATTCATTCATTGCTGTGTTTTTTGTTTGTTCAACTGTTTTAAAATAAAAGGATTCCCTTCAATACTGAGTCCACTGTTAAAGTAACATACAAGGAAGCAGGGAGCTTGAAAGACATATAGCTGTGACTTTGGCAATAACCTTGTGATTGATATGTATACATTTGTTTCTTCAAAGCAAATAGCAAAACATCCCATGGCCACATCATGGGAAGGCTTCCTTGGAATGTATGACCAATTACATGGATTACTTGGAATGTCCGGCTTCTCTTGCTGTCTGGACGATAGGAAGACTCTGATTTTGAGGTCAAAGAGCTGTTGTTGTACCCAAGAGCCCTAGTTTTATTATAATGAGAATCATAATTCCTGGTTTATAAAGTTTTCAGTTCATATGAAATATATTAGGAAGCCTTCTTCACTTTGACAGTGGTTCATATTAAGGTCGCAATGACTGTTACTAGTCTCTTGTAAGTACAATGGTTCTCCACTGTCCTGTTATGAAATAATCAATTTTCAGTTGTGTTGAAAGTGGTTTGCCACTAATAATATGATTCTAACATTTGCAAATGTTTCATTACTTAAATATAATTAGCATAATTTGAAGATCAGTCACTTGTGACAGTGCTCTTGAGTTCACTACATACATATGAAAGGAAAATGCTCTGAAAGGGTTGCAGCTAATTCCTGGGAAGTTATGCTTTATGAACATTTTTGTCTTGATTTTATCTTCATTTATAAGCATAGGTGTCAGTGTCATCTATCTGACCTCAGAACCAACAACAACAACAAAAACAACAACCAAAAACTTCTAAAAGTTTTGAAGACTATCACCTTAATAATTACACTCTTAACAGTCCAGGTTTGATATGGACAATAAAAACATAGAGCAAATCTTTTTAATGAAATTAAAAGTTCTGATACCTTAAGAAAGCAAAAACATTTGTCACATGAACATTTGTTGCATAAATCTTACAAAATAAGTTGTGTTGTTTGTATCACACTCATGAATGGTAAACTCAACAAGCAAACACTTTTTCTACTTTGTTTTAATTTTTACAGGCAGTCTCCAAAAACCAAAATCATGTTCTCTTAATCAAGTGACAGAGTGGCAGTAAACTAGCCCTTCACAGCTCTAATGGTTTCCCTGTGATCAATTTTTCTGTAGATGGCATTTATATTCAGCTGTAGTTCACACTGTGAACCCAATTCAAAAACAACTTCTTATGTTACACTTCTAAGTAACAGCATGGGGTTGACATTTGGGCAAGAGAGAAAGAACATAAGTGCAAGATGGAATAAAAGCTTAATGCTTCCTTTATGTCTAAATATGGATTGATTGCATATTTACAGCAAGAAAGAATCCAGTACAGAGTGCTAGTCAGTCAACGTCCAGGTCCAAATCGAGCCAAAATTTACAAACACTTTCTGTGGTAGTGTTTGAAAATGACTTTCTCCAACAGACACAGTGCTTTGTTTATACTTTTCTTTTCCTCTTGCAATTGATGTAAACATTTTCTTCTTTTCTTTGTAAATCTGAATCCTATCGATGTGACACCTGTGCTGATCTCAAGTGTGTTTGCTGTGCCTCTTGCATATCTTAGAAATACATTATTTATTACTAAGGTGTAGTACTTAAAATTATATTATTGGGAAATAACCATCTAACCATCATCATCACCACTATTATTAGCTTAAATAGAAATAATAATGTACTTATGAAGCTTTATATACATCTGTAAATGTACAGGCATATACATACAGATATAGAGATCTTTTGACCTCTAACCCTTAATATTGTGCATATTTACTCAAATATATCCTTCTCCATATTCTTTCTTATGTGTATCTTAGCCTCTTGTTTTCTTACTGGTATTTCTTGTTTGTTTTGTTTTGTTTTTATTTATTTTTGTTTGTTTGTTTTGTTTTTCAAGAGAGGTTTTCTCTGTGTAATTTTGGTGCCTGTCCTGGATCTCACTTTATAGACCAGGCTGGCCTGGAACTCACAGAGATCTGCTTAGCTCTGCCTCCCCAGTGCTGGGATTAAAGGTGTGCTACCTGGTTATCTTCCTGGTATTTCTTACAACGTGTAGGAGTGTTATTTGTCTTTCTCTTATTCTAGATTGTTTACCCAGAAAGAGAGAAATTTTCAGCAGGCAAGCATACATCAGAACGTAAGACTGTATGTGGCTCATGGTAGCACTATTCACTGAGTAGACAACAGAATCTTAATATTAAAAAAAAAGTAATAAAGTTCTGTCCTCTCCTCAGGTTTGTACCTCATGATAGCAAATCACAAGAAGCAGAGATTTTGGCAAATGTGAGTTCTCATTTCTCAGACTTCACAATGAAAGAGCAAGTCCCAAATTGAAAATCTAGATGGTGACAGTTTCATTGTGTGATGGATGAAGATTTTTTTTTTTTTCTGCTACCAGTATTCAGAGGTAATCTTGATGTTACCTCAAGGACACAGAAAATCAAAGCTAAATCCAAGGATGCCTCTTAGAATCAGGGCTGCCTTCAATGTTTCATTAAGGCCACTTCACCTCTAACACTTTGGGTATCCTTTTGTGGCCCCTGATGAAAATTTCTCTAAAAAATTTCACAAAAAGAAAGTAAAAAGTAGCAGTACTTTTGTTTCTTTTAAAATGGGAAAACATTAAAATAAAATTATGGGCAAAGTGGTGTAGTACACTTTGCCATGCAATGAGCCCTCACTGTATCTTAAGTCATTGGGTTCCCTTTAAGTATGTTATATTCTTAGGTCTCCTAACAACCCCCAGAAGTAGGCATCATCCCTAGCTCTGCTTTTCAGGTACAAACATATATTCATAATTATCAAGTAAAACAACTTCGGCTCAGAAGTTAGCTCAGCTGGTAAAGTGTTTCTTCACAAACATGAGTTCAATTCTCAGGATTTAAAAATGCCAGATGTGGCACTGCATAACTTGTACTCTGTACTCTGGAAGATGAAAAACTGAGGCCCCATGGTCTTGCTGGCCAGCATCTCTAGCCTGTATTCATTTTTTAAAACATAGATCAATGAGACACTGTCTTAGTTAGGGTCTCTATTCCTTTGACAAAACACCATGACCAAACAGCAAGTTGGGGAGGACAGGTTTTATTGGCTTGCCCTTCTACATTGCTGTTCATCATTGAGAGAAGTCAGGACAGGAACTTAAACAGAGCAGGAATCTGGAGGCAGGAGCTAATGCAGAGGCCATGGAGAAGTGCTGCTTATTGGCTGGCATTCCCTGGCTTGCTCAGTCTGCTTTCTTATAGAACCCAGGACCACCAACCCAGGGACATCACTACCCACCATGGGCTGGGCCTTCTCCCATTAATCATTAATTGAGAAAATGCCTTACAGCTGGATCTCATGGAGGCATTTCCTCAAATGAGACTCTTCCCTCTCTTTTCACACTAGCTTGTGTCAGAAGTTGGATATATTTCTGAGCTTGTCCTTTGGCTTTCATAGAAGCATGAATAGATGTACATAATCCTCACACATACCTGTAACTCCAGAAACATACACATAATAAACATATTTACACAAGTTAAAATAATAGTGTATGGATGAGTTAGAATTTCTGCCTCCACTTCCCTCACCCTGGAGTCCTATTGTTATTCTTTGAACAGTTTCACAATAGCCCAAATATATGTGATTTCTCCTCAGGTACAAAGGTATTGAAGAAGGGAGTTGATAGAGGTGTAAAGAGGACATTTTCTTATTATAAATATCAGGGGCAGTCTAAATTGAGGGTCTACTTAAAGACAGATAAAAAAAAAAAAAAAAAACAGTTGTAGATTTACCATAATGGTGTGGGCACCACTAGATCACTTGCCCTCGGCAACTATTTCACCTGTGTTTTTTCTGTAGTGGTTTTCATCTGTTTCAAAGAGAACTTTCTTTGATAAGGGAGGAAAACTGCACTGAACTGTGGTGATAAATATTAATATTTAGAATGTAGTCAGGAATTACAATTGTGTTGTAAAATGGTGGGTGTAAGTTCTCCTGCAAGATCCATTACTTCACTAGCCTTAGGAGTTGGTTAGGTTTACAATACAAGCACAGCTCTTACACCTGAGGCCCCAGGGATCATTACAGAAGAGTGGGGAGAATTAATAAGACACACAACAGGAAGTCTGCTGTGAGACTGTGTCTCCTAGAAATATGGAAGAGGCTACACCCATGATGTACAATCAGCATGGTTGCCTAAAGAAGACATGAAGCATAATTAAAAATGAAGGACATGCTAATACAAAGGAGAAAGTGGAGTATCATGCCTAGACAGAGAAGGACAGGAAACTGGGGGATGCTTATAGTGAGAAAATTGGTCTTCCACAGGGATGAGTCCCATCTGATATTGGTTATCCAGTATCAAATGGTTAGCCCCAAATCATATACCTATAAATCAAAGGGCAATGAATACAGACTTGTGACTGCCCAAGATGCTAAATGAGATGATTGTGGGCTTAGCCTTAAATAAGTAATACATACCACATCCTCTAAGGCTCATAGAACATTATGAAAAATGAATTAGGAATATTTAATAACTGAAAGATACCAAGAAGAGCTGTGAAATGGCATGCTCTAATATCCATAGTCAATGCAAACTTTAATTCATGACAATTGCAGTTATCTACAATAGATCCATATAAGATAGGCTTTGTCAGTCATCAGTCATAGAAGGGGTAAGGGTTTAGTAGGCCTTACCCTTTACTGCTGACTTATTGACTAGTGATGCATTCTAGAAGATGGGGATCAAGGTCTTCAATTTTTTACCCTCTGATGATCATACAAGTATCCAAGGGGAAGCTCTACACCCATGATTACAATGATGACCTGATCAAATTTATTTGCTGTGGGTATTGGTCTGTATGGTATGAATGAGTTGCTCTGATTTGGTTGATACATGAAACACTGATTGGCCAGTAGCCAGGCAGGAAATATAGTATAGGCGGGACAAGCACTGAGGAGAATGGTGGAAATAAGAAATCAGAGTGAGGAGTCACCAGCCAGAGAGGAAGCAAGATGTAAAAGTCACGAGCCACGTGGCAACTTATAGATTAATAAAAATGGGTTGATTTAAAATATAAGAACTAGATAGCAAGAAGCCTGCCATGGCCATACAGTTTATAAGTAATATAAATCTCTGTGTGTTTACTTGGGTCTAAGTGGCTGCAGGAGCTGGGTGGACACAGGAAAACTTCAGCTACATTTAGTTGGTCAGAAAATCAAATGAACAGACTTGAATGTGTGAGAGAGATTTGTGGGGAGAATAGATTAGGAAAGGATGGTAAGTTATGGGAGGCAATATGGGTGAGAGTGGTCAACATGCATTGTGCATAGATGTGAAATTGTCTAAGAAACATTTTAATGAATAAAAACATTTTTAATTCTAAAATAAGAAAGACAGAAATAAAAAATACCCAAGGACACACACACATACACATGCATACACACAGGCCTTCATACACACACATGTACACATACACATACGCACAAACACACATAAACACACACAGAGGCGGGGGGGCTTCCAGGCTCAATCTACCTTAACCTGGTCAATTTGATTACAAATCAAATTTAAGTGAGTATTCGCTCAGTAGCTACAGTAAAATGTTTCTAGCCCTCTTACCTTATTTACATATGCATATTTGTGGTCTTTTCAATACTAATCATATACATTTCTAATAAGCCTGAGCTTGATTTTGCCTGAGCTAACAACTGAACTATAACCATCCATTCCCCTATACTTTGGTTCCTCTCAATCAGAGAGAATGAATGCCTGTATAAGAAAGAACAAATACAGGTATCAGGAAGTCCAAGCCCATCTTTGGGCACTTCTATGAACTTCAGGCTTTGATGGTGGAAACATTGGGGAAAGGAGCAAGAAGTTTGAACATATAAGGTTTGGACTGAGTCCTGATTCAAGAGTTATAGTAAAATGTCTCTCACCTTCTCATCTTAATGTAATACATATCTTTGGGGTCTTTTTACTATAATTCATATACATTTCTAGTAATCCTTGATTTTATCTGAGCTAGCAAGTTAACCATATACATCTTCCCTCAAGGAACAGTAGACTGCAATGGGGCAGATTTTTCCACTAAATACAGACAATTGTATGTTATAGCTGAGGTTGTACACTGGAGCAGGAGCAATTATTTTATGGAAATGAACTTGTTAGCTGTTTTTTAGTTATGAAAACTCAGAATTTACTAAAATTTGAACTAGCCCTTCATTATTAATTATCTCTTTGACCTTGACCAAATTCTATGAGAATACAAATACTGTTGCTTTTTCATCCTTATACAGGTGAGATGATGGAGACTCTGAAGACGAATTAAACTATTTGTCTTCAAAGAAGAGAGGTCAGTATTTTAGTGTATTTTTTAGGAAGCAATAAAGATCCTGGTCTTAAGAACTATTCTCTTATTATGGATGTTAGCAAACTCCTTCCTTTTTAGAATTCCAAAAATAGCAAAGTGACATATTTTAATTAGTGCCACATAATGTCCAAAATTATCTGTAGTTAAGTCACAAACCAAATCACCAAATCAACAGTAAAACCTCGTGGTGGGAAGGATTAAATGGCCACAGAGTACAGGAAAGATTAGCTACTCACAGATTAGTGTCATGACCTGGATTGCTACATATACTTACGGGACTTTTTGGTGGTGACATTGACTGGGGGACTTGAGGGTCCTGTCCCTGCAGTGTTGTAGGCTCTCACAGAGGCAAAGTAAATCGTATTAGCTCTTAGACCTGTGATATTCTTGGTTGTGACATTTCCACTGACTCTAATTTTACCAATCATAGATTCTTTGGAGTTGTCTGTCCAGTATAAGACCTGAGTGGTAAAACCAAATGATGAAGAAGTTATTGTTTTCTGAAAAATATCAATCACTGTAGTATGGTAAATGACACATGTATAAATGATAAAGTATGTTTAATTAAAATGGACACACATCCATAACAAAATAAATATCTAATAACTATAGAGATTAAACCAGAAATATTTACTGTGAAAGAAGAGAACATGAGTATTTTTAGGTTACCCAGCTCATTAATGAATTCTCTAAAGGTTATCAGCTTTAACAAATGGCATAAAATAATTTCAGACTAAAACAAATTCCATGCCATCAATCAAAATTTCAGTTCTGATGTTTTGGTATTACCATTTCTTTCAGAATTCTTGGAGTCCCAGGATAATTAATAACTGGATTCACTGTGATCTTTTGCTATGCAATAACATTGTTTCAGACACACTGAAACAAGACAAAATAAAATAAAATACAGTACCAGCCCTTAAGCCCCCTAGTTGGAAACTATATGTGTAAAGAATCCATAGGATGAATTCCAAAGAAATCGAAGTGGAAACAGCTGGTCTTAGAATTTGAAATAAAAGCAATGTCAGTCAGTGAGGAGTTTAGAGATTAGATAAATACAAGGGCTTGCTGTTGCTGCAGACCACCGGAATATATCATAAGAACTCAGCTGGTTATGGCAAAGTCACTACCTGGAGGAATAGGGAATTTCTCCAGAGGAAGCCAAATCCCAAGGAGTTTTTGGTGTCACTTGGCTTGTTATATATCAGCTGTCTTCTATTATGAAAATCATGTGTGCCTTCATAGTTTTCCCAAATGATTTTTCTGAAAGAAGGGCTAACAGTGTGGACTGATCACTCTCTGGACATGCACATTCCAGGAATTTGGAGAGGAGCATCAGGAAAGGCTTTCTCTAGAATCAGATATCTCCCTTAGCCACTTTCAAGGACCACAGGAAACACCACCCAGGTGGGCGCCCAACTTCCAAGGACTAACAATAACAGTCCATATGCAAGTCTCCTGACTTAAATTCCACAAGGAGACACCACCCAGGTAGGCGCCCAACTTTCAAGGACTAACAGTGATAGCAGCCCACATACAAGTCTCCTGACTTAAGGTAAATTCCACAAGGGGACACCGCCTAGGTCAGGTGGACATTAAGTAATAGCTTTATACATTTTAGCTCAGACCCTCCCTTTATATACCAGGACTTCCAGGGCACAGGACAGAGAAGAGAAAGGAGAATGGAAGAACTAGGTGGATAAGAACTTGAGAGGAACATACTGAGATGGGGAAGAACTAGATTGAAGGGATAGAAGAGAGTATTAGAGGAACAAGATGGAAGACGAGGAAGAGTCAGATGGGAAAGTCCTAGCTGGGTAAGAACAAGGTGAGAAGGACCTAGATGAGGAAGAATTAAGACTAGAGAATTAAGATGGAACTTAAGAGGAAGCAGTAGATAACAGAGAGAAATCAGGCAAGAAAGGAACTAGGCATGAGAACAGGACTGAAGCTGTGTGTAAAGGATGTTATGCCAGAGGAATTAAAGCAAGTGGACTATAGAGCTCGGTGTGCTGAGATTGTATTTCCTGAAAATAGTCCTTGCTGTTAGTAATTCTTTCTCCTGAGCTCCTGGGATATATAATATTGAGGCTGGTCCTTCTAATATTATACAAGATGCTGTAAGAAGTTTGATATTCTAGGCATGACATTTCAAAAAACATCTGTCATGTGAGCATAAGGTTTTGTTTCTTTCAGAGAGATCATGGGAGAAGGGGAGACAAAGTGCAAAGAGAAAATACAGATTTAGAAAGGCATTGTTCTATAAAAGACAAAATATCCATGCCCTGATTCATTGGACTTACAAGATGAAGAACAATAAGCAATTACTGGTGTTCCCTTTGCTCACCCTCAATCCTTGAACTTTGTGAAACAAAATCCTACAAAAGTGATTTACCTCATTCTGTAGAGTTTAAATGAAAAAAAAAAATTGAGGAAAAATTCTGTTTTATTTTCTCTTTGTTACTTTGGTCCCTTGACCTTGATGATTAAAACCTTTTCAAGTCATATTCTAAATAAATTTCTCAATAAAATGGTGTAAGATCTACAAAGGTTTAACTTTCCCCCTCTGTAAGAATACAATGCCTATACTTTGAATAATTAAATAATTTACTTTCGTGATCATTTGAAAGAAAGTTATTGTGTTAAGAACACTTCACATGAGCTCTGTCCTCTTAACAGATTTTTATCTATTATTTTTGATGTATACCTGCAATGTTGTAAGACATTCATCTTACTTAATTGCAACTATATACCTACTAAATTGAATATTTTATAATGCTAAATTTGTTTGCATAGGACTACCTGGAAACATTCCTATGTCCTCATGTCTGTCTTGAGTTGAAATTTTGGAGCTTGGATCTGCAATGCTACTCAAAAAACTACTGTATTGAAAGAGTCGTTGGTCATGAGCCAGTGAAATTACAGGGAGGTAGAGGATTCTTGAAGAGGTGGTGCCTTCTAAGGAGAATTAAATCATTGAGGTCACACCATTGAAAGAGATAATGTGACACTGAACTTGTCCTATATCATTGATTTCTGGCTGCGATGGCAAGCATTTTCCCCTTTTAGTTGTTCTCACAGCTAACAGGTCCTCACTCTGACCCCCAAATCAATAAGCCAATTATATAATGGAGCTCTGTAACTATGAGCCAAAATAAATTATCTATGCTTTTATTTATAAAAAAATTTTTTTTGGTGTATGTATGCAACTGTGTGGATGTATGTGTACTTGTGTGTGTAACCATGTGCATCTTTGCATGTAGAGGCCAGAAAAGAGCAGAAATCCATCTTGCCAGCATTCCCACACCCCCATTTCCCACATTCTTTTTTTAAAATAGATTCTCTTAGCTGTTTGGGTACATTAGTATAAAGCAGAGTAACAACAGATGCACTGTTACATGACAGGAAATAGGGCATCATAACAAACTCCTGTGCAAAAGCTATTGTGTAGTGAGTTGCTGCATATATATGCAGAGTGAAGACAATTAAATTACCTCATAGCCTAGCACTCTTCCAGTATTTCTATTCCAAGCAATGGCATTCCAGGAAACCTCCATTTCAGAAGCTGAAAAACTCTGGACAGAAGTTCCTCTTGGGGCCAGCTGAGGTTCTACCATCAAGGAAAATACATCACCTTTAATAGAGAGCCTCAAAGAAGACAAAACCAAGAGAGAGAGAGAGAGAGAGAGAGAGAGAGAGAGAGAGAGAGAGAGAGAGAGAGAGAGAGAGAGTTGTACATAGTTACAAGGTAAAGTATCCCAGCACTAAAGGTAACTTACCATCTTCTCCAGAGTAGACAATGGACACAGTACTCAGGGACCCTTCTCCTTCATTGTTGTACACTCCTACTTTGACTTCAAAGGGAGACAGGGGCATGATGCTTTCATTTCTGTAAATGAACCTTGATGATTCAACAAGTGCTACCCTTTCTTTCATCCAGGATGTTGAGCCCACTGGCC
The DNA here is from genome assembly GCF_903995425.1 of Onychomys torridus. Taxonomy (NCBI): domain Eukaryota; kingdom Metazoa; phylum Chordata; class Mammalia; order Rodentia; family Cricetidae; genus Onychomys; species Onychomys torridus. Next base: position 94,802,724 of record NC_050445.1, on the reverse strand, counting down.
GGAACATGATGATGTATCCGAATCCCTCTCCATTCTGCAGTTCCTCTGGAATGGACTTGGGCAAAATGCAATTAACCACTGAGTCATCCTAACCAAATCTTTTGAACTACTATTATATTTGTTGATTACCCGATGTTTCCTAGCTAATCAATAAAATGGTACCCAATCCACCTAGTCATAATTACAATACTACTGACCACCACTCAGCAAATACTGATACTGCTTTTTTTATATGTGCAATAATTTTTTCTGAGTTAGTCATATTCTCTTACTTTAATAGAAATTTAAATAGAAATAATACTACCTCTTAATAATTTATTGTTAGGGTAATGTGCATTTTTCCCTGGATATTTATATATTTTCTATAGCAATCAAATAAAGCTTTGTTGTTTTTCTGTGTTCTCCCTGGCTAGCTAAGTGTTTCTCCTTCAAAAATAACTTAGTCCGACAGAAAATTACCTCCCACGTAATGACGAGTTCCGATCTGCTTCCACCACCTCCATTGATAATTACTGGTGCCACCGTCGGGACTGCAGACAACCAAGAAAAATGTGGATGGTTAGGATGAAAGAAATAACTTCATCAAGAAGAGTTCTGTTTGGGAGGGTTTCACCTTTCAAAGCTCTCACCCTGGCAGACTGAGAAAGTGTTGAATTTTTAATGAACATAAATGATGTTTACACACATCCAAATTTCTAAGAGAGAGGACACAATTTTGTTTGATACATGGGCACCTTGGCTCCAAAATTAATTAAAAATCAAGTAACATCGTGTGTTTGACATTATTATGCATCATCTCCTAATTGGCAAAATGATGTTGCATTCAGATGGTAACGGTGACACTGCTGATTTAGTGCCTAATTATACAGTTGTGCTGTAAACAACTTACTCAGGCAGTACATTAATTAATTATTTTTTGTCAATAAACAAGCTGGATGTTTTTTCTTTCTCAACCATCAGGATATTTTAACATTTAAATTTAAATCCTTGTACAAAAATTACTCTGGAGAAAATGAGAGTAATTTTTAACTTTTCACTTGTAAAGTCAGATTTTTTTTTTCCTGTAAAGAAACTCACTGAGGGGCTATGACTTCAGCCTACTCTTTGGATCTAAGACCAAGACACCGATAATACTGATGTAAGAAGATAAATAATGTTATTCTACTCCAAGTCTATGAGGACTACAGTGGTAAACATGGCTCAAGGTAAATTGTAAACATAAAAAATGCTAGACTGGGTAGTCAGAATACAGATTTTATCACATACTTAGAAGGATTAAAAATACTCCTCTTGACATAATAGCAAAAGCAATTACTAAATCTGTAATAATGGGTAAAGCTGCTGGGATTAAGATCTTGGATACAGTTGAGGATTTCAGTTGAAGATGAAAGTATAAATGAGTGTGTGTGTGTGTGTGTGTGTGTGTGTGTGTGTATGTGTGTGTGTGTGTGTGTGTTGGGTGGCGCTCATGTCAGTTTCCTTTCAGACTATTGTAATTGTGACTACCTAAAGAACCCCAGGTTGTTCACTTCATTCTTTTATGCAGATGGATTAGCTCTATTAATAAGAGAGTGGTATGACAATCTCTAGTTCCTTCTTCAGATAGTATTTGTCCACCATACATTTTAAGGTGCAATTTACCATTCATTTTGTTTGCTTATGATTTTCCTGAAGTTCAGGTGAACATAAGTCATACTGTAGAAGTGTTGTCATTCATTTTTTCAAAAGCAGCATGATCAGGGTAATGTCGACAGAGTTACTGGATATATAGTACTGACAGCTTCACATATATTCAAGACTTTCCATAGTCAGTTACCTAAGTAATATTTTTATTTTAATTAATATATTTAATAATTAATTAATAAAAATGGTGTGTTTATAGTTTCCAATCTAATGAGAAGCAGAAAAATACTTTTAAAGATGTATTTTTTAAAATTCATGTATATTTAGGTTTGTGTAAATATGGAGCATACCTTTGCAGGTGCTTGTGGAAATCAGATGAGGGGGCTAGAACTGGAAATACAGGTAGCTGTGAGCCGCTCAATCTGCATTACAAATGTGAAAACTAGAGACCCTAACTCATCAACACTAATTTTGTTCTTATATTTCTATAGGACACACAGAATCTATTCTTTAAGAACTATTACAGAAAGGATCTTCTATGTCTGCAGTAAACATTGATTTCTTTCTTACCTGATGCTTTGGTTCTCAGCAATTCTGAAGGTTTGCTTGGCTCTCCAATCCCAATGTTGTTACCAGCAACAACACGAAATTCATATTCCACCCAAGGACTCAAACCAACTACTGTTGCATTATATGTCTGTCCATTGAGAATTTCAGGAACTAATGCAAACAAGCAAAAATCTAAACTGAGCATTTAAGGTCATGAATAGGCACTGGTTAAGAACTCAGTTATTTCTATTGTTTGCATTTGTTTTCATATGAAGCTAAAATTATTATTTTTTCAATTTCTGTGAATTATTATGTGGAAACTTTGATAAAATTCAATATGTTGATTGCTTCTGGTAGACTGGACATTTTCATGAAGCTAATCCTTTTGATCAATAAGCATGGGGGTGCAGTCTTTCCATGCTCTGAAGACTTCTTCAATTTCTTTCTTCAAAGTCTTATAGATTTTATTATATAAATGTTAGACTTTCTTAGAGTTATTGTAATATATTTTAATTTTCAAGGCTATTATAAAATGTAATGTTTCCATCTTTTCTTTCCAGGTCCATATGTCATTTGAATATAGAAGGGCTACTTATTTTTGTGTGTTAATTTTGTACCTTGTTACTTTGTTGAAAGCATTTATCAGCTATAGGAATGTCCTGCTGGAGTCTTTAGGGACTTTTATGAATAATACTATAACATCTGCAAACAAACAGTCTCTGACTTCTTCCTTTCCTATTTGTATTCCCCTAATGCCCTTCAGTTGTCTAATCATTGTATTGAACATGTATGGAAAGAGTGAACGTTCTTATATTCTTAATCTTAATGCAAATGTTTTGAGTTGCTCTCCATTTAGAAGGATAATGGATATTGGCTTGCTGTAAGTTGCCTTTATTATGATTAGGAATGACCTATCCCTGGTCTTCATATCACCAGTCTCTCTAAGATTTTTAACATGAAGGAATAAGAGATTTTTTTCAAATGTCTTCTCTGCATCTAATGAAATGAACATGTAGTTTCTGTCTTTTAGACTGTTTATGTGATAGATTACATTTATTGATTTACATATCTTTACCATCCCTGAGTCTATTTAATGAAGTGACTGTGATTATGGTGGATAAACTTTTTAATTTTTTCTTAAATTTTGTTTGCAAACGTTGTATTGAAAATTTCTACAACTATGTTTATAAGGAATGTTGAGATATGATTTCCTTTTTTGTTTATTTTTTATTTTTGTTGAGTCATTATGTAGTTTGGGCATTATGCAATAGTGGCTTCATAAAAAAAGATGTGGAAATATTGGTTCAGTTTATATCTTCCAGAATAATTTGTGAAATATTAGCATTAGTTCTTTTTTGAAGGTCTTGTACCAATCTGCACTGAATCTGTCTGGCTCTAGATGCTGCTGTTGTTAGGATATTTTTAATTACTATTTAATTAATTTAATTTAATTAATATTTAATTACTATTTAACTATGGTTTGGGGGTCAGTTTAAATTGTTTATTTCATTTTGACTTAACTTTGGTATGCTCTACATATCAAGAAATTAATTCATTTCTTTTAGGTTTTCCAGTTTGGTAGAATAATGATTGCTAAATTATATCCTTATGAGTCTCTGCATTTCCTCATTGTTTGTTGGAATGTCTTTTTCACTTCTCAAATTTGAATCCTCTTTCTCTTTACTTTAGTTATTTTTGTTAAAAAAATTATTTTTCAAAGAACCAACTCTTTATTTTATTGATATTTTCTATTGCACATTTTGTTATTTTTTATTGCATTAATTTCAGCCCTGAGTTCATTTCTTCCTATCTACTCTTATTTATTCTTGTTTATCTTTAGGGCTACCAGGTGTATCATTAAGTTAATATGAGATATCTCTAGTTTGGGGATGTAGGTAATAATTTATATTATTAAAATTATAAAATATGTTTATTAGGGCTATCAAATTAAAATATTATTTCCATGAGAATCATTATTAGACTGTCATCACACTATGTAAGTCATGTACCTGTTGCAACAGCTTGCCAGCCCACAGAAAAGGGTGTCCTAGTCTGAATAGTAAATATTTGAATGGGGCTGTTATTATCAGGACCAGGTCTCCAGCTCAGCTTGGAGGTAGTACTTGAGATGTGCTCCACTTTTACATCTTCTGGAGGACCAGGGGGACCTGGAAAATATCATTTATGACAACTATGTTGGAAATGTTTAAACACATCAGTTAAGGATTAGAATGGCTTAGTTTACTTTCAATACATAGAAAATAAATTACTGAATATGAACTAGTGGTTGTAGGTTAAATATTAACAATCTGTCATACTCAGATAACACATTACCTTAGAAATGCCATCTCTAAAGACTAAGGAATACTAATCATGAATTTATTGAATAGCATATAACAATGAGCTGGTTTCAAAATTAATTCATCATTAATATCCATTCTCTCTCAAATGTAACTTAAGTAAATATAACTAATATGGACAAATGTAAAATCCTATATAGTTTATTCTGCTCTGACAGTAATGCCTAATTACAAATACAAGGCTAGTCTAAATTTTAGGAATTAGTACTTTGTGCTAAGCACAGTCATTTATTGGCCATAACTACAGAACCCATAATATGGACTCTTGGAATTTACAGAACAGGAAATTACTTGTGGTTTTCTCTCATCCCCTTATACCCATTTAATTCCTCAAACAGCTACCATTTATATATGGACATTTCTGATTATGAATAAAAGATCGAACCCCTCTTTCATCATTTCTGCTCACCTCTCACAATGATATCAGCTACAGCAGACAAGTGTTCTAGTGTTGTTTGCACTGTGCATAGATATTTTCCTGAATGTCCTAATTGAATATTCCTTATCATCAAATCCCCAACAGATTCCTGAAGACAGAAAGGGGGAGCTGGATGAGAGCATAATCACACACAGCGGGTCCCATTTTCTTTACAGCTGGGTGGATATTAACCGTAAGACAGTTTTGAAATTAGAAGATATACTAAGATTATTATAATTTTCTATAATTGATCCCTTTTATTATCCCCTTTACTCTAATTGCATCTAGAAAACAAGCATTTCTGAGAAATACATAAAATAAAGCAAAACAAAAACAGATGCAGCTTTATTCACAGATAGTGATTATGCCTGTAAATAAAGACAGAGAGAATGATTATGAACTACGTGGATTAATGTAAAACATGCTTTGTTTTATTAAGAAGTAAAGAATTTCAGATACTTACTCCCCCAATTCTTTCAAAATGTGCCACTCCTTTCTTTAAGTCTATGACATCTCCATTAAAGTACCAAACAAATACAACTTCCATGGTGGGATCATGAGACACTTGGCATGGTAAAACAATGCTCTCACCAACTGTAACATCCATTTTAGATGGTGGTATTGTAATGACAGTTCTCTCTGTTGAGGAAAGACTACTTTTTACAAGCTTAGAAATGTTACCCTGTGGTTATAAAACACATATTTTTTAAAGTTATGGTATTGTTTTATGAAAAGGGAAAACAAAAGAAAAAAAACAAAACACCATTGCATTTAGTATGAAAAAAATTCTTTCTGTTTTCAAACATCTTGTACTTACCATTTTGTGACTTAAAGTTATAGACAAATGAGTCATCTGTATCACCCTCTCCCCCAAACCTCAGGGAACAGAGCAAAAGGGGGGCAGAAAAATGATCAGAGACCAAGATTGGGAGGCCTGAAGAGAAGCAGTGTTTTCTAGATATGACATGGCTGCTTCACTGATGACCTCATAGCAGCTGTGGCTGTTTGCAGCCATCAAGCCAGTCAACAATGTAGCATAGATCATGAAGGGCTTCATGAGCCCACCTGTGATGAGAGAACTATGGGTACTTGATCATTTTGGGAGGAAGGAGAGTCAGATTTTTTGTTGTAGTTTGTTTTTATTTTTTAAGGTTGTGGTCGCTGGTAGATTGAGAATAACCCAGTAAACTGTCCAATATTCAAGAGCACATAGGAAAAAGGTGATTTCCTATGGATTTTTAAAAATGCTTTAGTGTGATTTGTCCTTTCCCATATTCCTGCCTTTACTCTGCCTTTCCATTCTTCTCCCCATTTAATCCTCTTATTCCAATTTCTTCATTATCTCTTTATAAAGCTATATGCTATTTTCCCTTTCTTGGAAGACCTACCTTGTCCTTCCAGCCCCTTACTAGCTTCCAAATTTCTGTTTATTCTAGTTGAAGCATATATATATATATATAAAGTATAAAAGCTAGCAATTGCATCTAAGAGAAAACAGGTAGTATTTGTTCTTTGGGTTCTAAGTTACCTCAGGCAGGATGATTGCTTCTAGCTCCTTCTATTTCCCTGTGTATATTTACCACATTTCTATTCTCCACTTATCAGCTAATGAGTGTCTAGCTATTTCCCATCTCTGGCTATTCTGAATAGAGTGACAATGAACACAAATGAAGAAGCATCTCTGTAGTCAGAGGGAGACGCCTTTGAGTTTGTGCCCAAAAATGATATAGCTGGATCTCGTGGTAGATGGATTTTAAGCTTTTGAGTAACCTCACATGAATTTCCAAAGTGACTGTACTAATTTTCCCTCCCATCAACAATGAGTAGGTGTTGCCACTTTTCCTCATCCTCATCAACATGTGTGGGTGGTGGTATTGTGTTCCCCAAAATATTGTGCACCCTAATAAATTTTTTCTGGGGTCAGAGAACAGACAGCCACTAGATACAGAGGCTAGAACATGGTGGCACTCACGCCTTTAATCCTAGCATTCCAGAGACAGAAATCCTTCTGGATCTCTGTGAGTTCAAGGCCACATTGGAAACAGCCAGGCTTGGTGACACACACCTTTAATCCCAGAAAGTGAGCCTTTAATCCCAGGGAGTGATAGTAGAAAGTAGAAAGATATATAAGGCATGAAGACCAGAAATTAGAAGCATTTGGCTGGTTAAGCTTTTAGGCTTTGGAGCAGCACAGTTCAGCTGAGATCCATTTGGATAAGGATTCAGAGACTTCCAGTCTGAGAAAACAGGATCAGCTGAGGTACTGGCAAGGCGAGGTGGCTGTAGTTTGTTCTGATTCTCTGATCTTCCAGCATTCACCTCAGTCCTTGCCTCCAGGTTTGTTTTTATTTGCAAAACCTGTTAAGATTCCTGCTACATCTAGCACCCAACGTTCATGGTATGCATTCACCATAAAGCCTCTTGCCTATGGCCTTGCAGGCCCCAGCTCAGGCCTGAACTATACTTAGCCAGTTGTGGTGGCACAAACCAGTAGGATTTACTGAAGGAGACAGAGGCAGGAAGATCCAGAGTCTGAGGCCAGCCTATGAGGCTTGCTAAAGAGAAGCTTCAGCCAGAGCCCAGCAACAAACGGTGGCAGTGGGATCATGGAGGCAGCAGCTTTACTCTGAGTTAATGGCTTCTCATCATCATGTTGGTGACTACGGTGATGCTACTACCTGGGACAAAGGGTTTACTGCTGCTTGTTCAGAGAAGAATTGCCTGGACCATCCTGTTACAGGACTTGACTGTACTGAATCTACCAGGTTGAGCTGAATCCCCAGGGGAGTCTTTGCCCTGGAGGAGATGGGAATAGGGGGGAAGAGCTGGGGGGAAGGCAGGGGCAGGGGCAGGAGGGGAGAGGACAGGGGAACCCATGGCTGATTGTAAAATTGAAACACAAATATCCATATAAAATTTTGAAATAAAAAAAAAAAGAAAGCATCGGCAAAGGTCAGTTTGGAAAAGTTTGGCAAGGCAAATGGTGGGGAAAAATTGCTGTGAAGATTTTCTTTTCTTGGGAAGAACATTTGTGGTTCCCAGAGACAGACATTTATCAGACTGTGATTGCTCCAAAACGCAGAGGAGACACACACACACACACACACACACACACACACACACACACACACACACACACACACACACAAAGTCTGCAGGGAACCATGACCACACTTGCTTCAAACAGTGACTTTAAAATCTTCAAAAAGGTGACAGGGTCCCACAATGATGATTCCACATGGACTATGTTAAAGCCATTAAGCTGATTAACACCATGGAAAGATCGACTTTGGACTACAAACTGGTAAAGACAATTTCAAGGTGACTAGCTGATATGATTCAACCTGACAGACCACTCAAACAAGGACTTGTGACAAGCCCTGAACTTTCCTATTATGCAGAGACTGAACAAATGATACAGGACTCGACAATTAACCTAAAAATTTTCTTTTCAGGAGTTCCCTAAAGATGTCTTCACCTTCAGAAAGCAGGAAGTAACTTTAAGAAAACTATGCTCACATTCCCAAGAGGTGGGATGGGAGGTTTTTGGTAGTTTAATGAGTTATGGATATTATCATTGTTTATGATGGCTGGTTACAAGTTGTTAATTGTTAATGGTCAGGAAAAAAAGCTGAACAAGGATATTAAATTCAGAGTTTTTGTTTAAAAAAGAAAAAGGAGAATATATATATGAGGTACATCACTGAATCTACCCTGAGAAAAAAGATAAAGAAATAATAAGATAAATGGGTAGATAATTGAATCTACTCTAAAAAGAAAAAGGGGAAGATATAAAAATGACAAAAGATAGATTACTGAATCTATTATGAAAAGAAAAAATACTTTTAAAAAGGAACTACTTGTTTTAACATAGGATAAGTAACAATTTTTTTTTTTTTTTTGTCTGAGTCTATCAAATGTTACTGGACTGGACATTGTTAATATATATAATGGAGTTTTTATCAGAATTTGTCAAATGTTAATGGACTAGACAGTTTTAATGTAATTCTTGACTGTATATATTGTATATACTTATTGGATAGTTTTTCTTGTATTAGTTATAAGCTTTTTTTAATTTTAGACAAAAAAGGGGAAATGTGTTTCTCAAAATATTGTGCACCTTAATAAATTTATCTGGGGTCAAAGAACAGACAGCCACTGGATTCAGAGGCTAGAAAATGGTGATACTCATGCCTTTAATCCTAGCATTCCAGAGATTAAAATCCCTCTGGATCTCTGTGAGTTCAAGGCCACATTGGAAACAACTAGGCATGGTGACACATGCCTTTAATTCCAGGGAGTGATGGTAGAAAATAGAAAGATATATAAGGCCTGAAGACCAGAAATTAGAAGCATTTGGCTGGTTAAGGTTTTAGGCTTTGGAGCAGTACAGTTCATTTGAGATTCATTCTGGATTAGGACTCAGAGGCTTCCAGTCTAAGGAAATAGGATCAACTGAGGAACTGGTGAGGTGAGGTAGCTGTGACTTGTTCTGCTCCTCTGATATTCCAGCATTCACCCCAATACCTGGCTCAGGTTTGATTTTATTAACATGTACCTTTAAGAGTCATGCTACAAACATGAGCTTTCACTTGTTTTAATGATCTTGGCCATTATGACTGGTGTGAGATAAAAATCTTAAAGTAGTTTAAATTTACATTTCTCTTCTGGGTAAGGAGGATGAACATTTTTTAAAGCATTTATCTGATGCTTGGGTATCTTTGGAGAACACTGTTTAATTCTATACTCTATTTTTAAAAATTAGGTTCTTCTTTTTTCCTTGATTGCTCAGGGATTTCAGTTTGTTTAATTTTCATTTTTGGTTTTTTGCTTTGTTTTATTTTTCTCTTCCTCATAATTCTAGGTTAATCCTCTATAAAATATGTAAAATATAAATTATTACAGATTTTTCCCATTCTATAGGCTGCTGGTTTGCACAAACACTGCTGTTCTTTGCTATACAAAAGGTTTATTTATTTATTTATTTTGCTACCTGGGTCCCATTGATTAATCATTGGTCTTCATACCTGTGCTATCAGTGTTCTGAATAGTCATTCTTTTCTGTGCCATATGCTTTCCTTTGCTCATGAGAACAAGCCTATTCCCAACTTTCACTTCTTTCAGATTCAGGGTGTCTGGTCTTATATTGAGCTCCTTGTTCTATAGAGACCTATTAATATAGAAGCTTCTTAAAATATAAACATATATGAAAGGAATTTAAATGGAGCTACAATATAATGGGGGAGACAATGCTCCAATCAGATATCTTATACCACCATTTATAATCCCTCATACCATACCAAGAATAAGTTATATCTTATTGAGTCATTGGCCAATGGAGCTCTATAGAACCCCCTAACCAGTATAGTTTATTGCCAAGGTTATTAGTTACCCTACAAATCTAATGGTAAGTCTCTATTGAAAAACACAAACTTACTTACATCATCAAACATGGAGAAACTGAGCCAGTACTCAACTATAACCTTCACCCCTACTGACTAGCATTGTGGTGATAGATGGTACTTTGCACATTACAAGAGGGAAATTTAATGACTAATATCACCCAACTATAAACCCTGTGACCTACAACAGTGAGCTTCCCGCAAGGTATACTAATATAATAGTGATACAAATGTTATGGGAGTAACCAAGCACTTTTTGATTGTATATAAGGTCCCTTCCATGAGGTGGAAACCATACTTGACCCTGCTTAAATTTACAAGAACCTGAAACTAGATAAGGTCATGGGCCTAAGAGAAGACCCACTACTATTATTCTGCTAAATGAACATATATATATATATATATAATTCCCGATGACATACTGCTATGTCCAAAGATCAGAGAATCAACTCTTATCAAAGAAGCTTCTTCTAGCACTAAATGGGAACTAACAAAGAGGTCTACATCTTAACAGTGAGAGACTTTAGAAGACTCAGCCCTAAATGACATGGTTTTTAATAAAACCTCTCCCCTCAACTCAAGGTCCTACAGGGAAGAAAAGGCAGAAAGAAGAGATAGAGGTAGAAGATGGCTCCAAGGAAACAGTGTCCAGTGTCTTTCAGACACAACAGGACTGACAGACATATGAATTCATAGAGACTGGCATAATCACAAGACCAGCATAAGTTAAAAACAGACAAAATCCCATCATGTAGCAGGTGAAATAGAAATGTCCTACCCCTTACCAAGAAGCTACTTATAAGAAGATACCTGTTTTCAATAAGAAAATCAGATTTACCTTCTAATGGGGTGACACTGGGTATATGAACCACACTCCAAGGTAGACACCATGCCCAGGAGTGAGTAGTGGAAAACACAAAATAAATTCCATGTCTTTTGTGTGCTTTTTGTTTTGTTTTGGTATTTTTTATCTTATTGTTTCTTTTTACTTTGTTATTTTTATTTTTTTGTTTTTCTCTATATGAGAGAGAAAGAACATGGAATTGAGTGGTTAGGAATGTGGGGAAGATCTAGAAGGAGTTGGGAGTGGAGAATATAATCAAAACTCATTTTATTTTAAAAATTTCACAAAAAAAGTAAAAAGATGATATGAAGTAATTAGGGTAGAGAGGATGGGTGGATCTGGGAGACATTAAGAAGATGAAGTGAGTGAGTCTGAGGCAGATGGGTATAATCAAAACACATGGAATTCTCAAAAAATAATAATACATTTCTTAAATTATACACTGATTTCTTCCTAATTCATGTGGAAATAAGTTAAAGATCTCAAAGAACAACATTCCATACATAGCAAGCCACATTATTTTTAGAGTTTACTCTAAATACCCAGCTATAGTAGTAAATAAAAATATGTAGCTACCACTCTAAATAATTCATTAGTTTAAGAATCCACAAGACCAACTGCATTTCTAAGATTATATACATCACAATTTGTGGACTTATATAAATTCATGCTTTTATATTTAAAAGTATGAAGGAAACATTTTATATTTTGGGAATGCGTGTGATGATCTTTTTTTTTTTTCTTTTGACTAAACTTGTCACATGAACAGGGAAGATGGAAGTCTCTACTTGTACATCCACACTTTTCTATCTCAAAATGTGCAGCTGTTATAGAAACCTCCTCTTTATAAACAATTTCCAAAGGCCAGTGTTTGTTACACAAGTCCCAATACATCACTGCATATAACTTCAAAGTCATTTCTAAGACTAATCCACGTTTACTTGAGTTCTAACAAACAGTAACAACCATAGGCATTTTACTTACTTACTATAGTAAAATATACAGCTTTAATTTCAGAGCATTGAGATCCATCATTTCTTTCTTTGTGGTTAATTTTTTCATACAATCTATAGTAATAATGATTCCACCTCCCTCAACTTTTCACAGATTTCCCCTACCTCTTCACCCACACAAATCCACATCTTTTCTTGCTCTGTTTCTTACTAGAAAACAAGCAAGTATGTAAAAAAAAAGACAAAAGAATAAAATAAGATGAAATAAAAGTAAAGAAACATGGTTAGGACAAAACCAACATACAGAGAAAGAAAATGAATGAAGAAAAACCACAAGAAACACAAAGAGACAAAGAGATCTATTCAGTGGAACACACAGAAATCCCCTGAAATCACAAGATTTGTAGCTAGAATATACATAAGCAAAAGATCTGTTGGGAAGAGGGAGAAGAAGGAGTAGGAAGAGGAGGAGGAAGAGGAGGGGGAGGATAAAGGAAGAAGGAGGGGAGGAGGTGAAAAATAAGAAGGAGAAGGAGGAGAAAGTGGAGGACAAGAAGAAACTCAGACAAAGCCTTAAAATAAAAATAGATCCAAAAATACCATTGAGTTCAGTTTGTTTTGCTTTCTATTGCCATGCATGGGGTCAGGCATTAAGGCTGGTGTGTATACCTAGAAAGACTCCATTAGAGAAAACCAATAATTCATTTTTTTCTGGAGGAACCCTGTATATACATTTAAATTAACATATTCCCTAACTTGGCACCAAGAAGCAGTTCCATTTTTGAGGGCATTTGCTATATAGCACTCAAATAAGTTGGGAATCCCACAAAAATCTGTAACTCTAGCTCTCAGGAATGAGACACACTCTACTGTCTTCAGTGTGTGCCTGCAAGCATGTTTACATACACTCACACAGACACATACACACATGTACAAGTAAATAAAATAAACCAACAAAAGCAAACTTAAAATCACAAATCATTCCCTTCATATCAAAACTAAAATCACTGAAGGAATAGATGTGCAAGAATAAAAGTTTAAGGCAATAATCACAAAAATATATGAAGACATTTAAAAATAGTTAAATTACTATGGCAAATCCATACAGAAAAGTTGAGCTGTCTAAAGATAGATCATTAGCTTCCATGCATTCTGGCTTCTTTTCTCTAGTTAACAAACCAAACCAGCACTGAGATTATATTTATATTATCAGATGATTAGTGTTTACTACTGTATTGAATGTTTCCACCACAACTTATTGACTTTTGTTCACCATCATAAGGGAAGATGTAGATTTAGATGAAACATTTATGAAGCAATCATCAGGTAGTGAAGATTCATTCTTCATGAATAGATCAATACATTGTAAGAGTCATGAGTCTGTGGGTTATTTTCTGAGTGGGCCTGTTACAAAAGTCATCGCTGACTCTGGTCCACATTCCTTTTGTCATCAGTACCATGTGCCTTCTGTGAGCTCTGAATTATCCCACCTGCAAACAGGGTCTCTCCAGAAGTACCCCTTGAACCTTAAACCTATGAGCACCAGTGATTAAAGAGAGAATTCTATCCCTTATAAATTATACAGACTATTGATGTTAGTTGTAACAAAAGGAACAAACTGAAACAATGCATCGCTCAATTTTACCTACTGAAGGTAAAACTGTTATTTTATATAGAAACATCTTAGTGGCAAGGACACAGCTGTGGAATATAGGAAGTAATAATTGTGGGTTTTAAGGTTCGATAAAGCAGTTACGGTAAAGATGGAAAAGAGCCTTATATGTCTGAAAATAATGGAGAGAATGTGACTCAAAAACAAAAGCCCTAACTATATTAGATACATTCTATTATATTATAAGCAGGGAGAAGTCTGAAGAGAGGACTTGATAACTGTCTCCATTCACAATTTCAAATATTCCTTACATATTTCCTTATCTAATATTTTGATGAAATTTTAGTAATAGGAAAATGTTTTTCTCTAGCAGTTTCTTTGAAAAAAATCACTACTATTTTACTTATATTGGTGGGCAGATGAGTTGGCTAATTAGATGTGGTGGTAAAGTCAAACTGTCCCTATTTAAGTTTTTAGATCATGCATTTAAACTAATTTTCAAGCATTAAACATGACAACCACTTTTTCCATTTAAGATACTGCACAGTGGTAAAATTAGACTAATTATTCCATTTATGCATTGCTCATTGGCCATACAATGATGACTAAAGCTTCATGAATAAAAAATGATCAGAGTATGACATATAATTGTTAAACTTTCACTAAAATGTTTCAGCTTTTAGATTTATGACAAATATTATTGAGGACCTTTTACCTCTCCATCCTACTGTTAAGTAATAGACATATAATTATTTGGTATGGGATGTAAAACAAAGTGCCAAGTAACACTGCATGTTTGGCTTCACAATGTGTCAACAGAGGGAGGCTGTCATGTATGAGATTGCACTATTGTATACATCTCCAAAACTGTGGCATCCCATGTGTGCGAAGTAATTCCATTAGCATGTTCTACTATTGAGGGATTAGTTTGTGGGAAAGAGATTGCTTTAACATAGAAGTTCATGGCAATTAAGAGTAACCTGTGACAAGCTCAGATGTAGCAAGAAAGAGCCACATGCCCTGTTGTGAAGGACATTTAGAAGATATCTGTATAAAAAGGCCAATTTGGTAGGCAGAAGGAAATTATTTTGCTAGAAAGTTCTGGATGAGCCAAGTGGAAGACAGGAGTGGAAGTGGGAACAAAGATGAAGTGCCCTGACAGTAATAGACATAGAAAGACTTCACTCTCGTCAAGCCAGTTAACTAGTGAGTCCTGCTGGAAGATAAAACATAAGCTTAGTTCAAAAGACATGGGAAGATTGCTTTTGAAACTATTAAAGATCATTTTTCTTTAAAATATTTCTTATTAAGGAAATTTTTCCATTCATTTTACATATTAACTTTTATAAAATTTGATAAGAGTGATATTGATACATGAGTGGTTCAATCAATTTATATGTACTAAAACACATACTTTGGGAGTCATAATTTCATATAAAACACAATTTAAATACTTTGTTGAACTTTTATCTTGATTATTAGATCTTTCTTACTTGCTTTTCTGAAAACTCATCAGACCACTGGAATCTATATTTTTAGCAGCTTCATTTTCAATTGAGGTAATTACTTGGGCTATGTTACTGCTCTTTGCAAGTGCATGATAAACACTTTTTTTTTTTTTGATGCATTTATTTTCCAAAGGACCTTTAAGGCCAATAACATTTTCAGAGCTACTCACTGCAGTTTTAGACAGCAAAATTGCTGTGAACTTCTGACAAAACACTTTTGAAATGTAAATTTTACAACATTTAGAGCTGTTAATAACACATAAACATGGAGTATTTTTTATTCTAAAATAATTTAATCTTTTGTCACTGAAAAATCTATTTTATGCAAGTTTTTATTTAACTTTTCAGGTAAATGTATATGAGAGAATGCTGATGTTTGTTCTGATTCGGGCTGTAACCCTTATATATTGTATAGGAAGCGTAGGTGACTTTATGATTTGTGTATTGGTTTAAAATGTCACTTATTCAGTCCATTGTGACTTTTTCAATTATAAAAAAAACATTAATAATTGGTCTACCTGAAGCTTTGTACAAAAATAGAGTTCTTCTCCTGGAATCAAATAATCTTCAAATTAAATTTTTATTTCTAGCCCTGTGGATATTAGCTCTGCCATGTTTCAGAATTGTTCAAAACTCATAGGTTTTTTAAACTCTTGGAAGAATTCATGCAACTGTGTGATATGCATTACTGCACTGCCCAAACATAAAAATATGCTTTATTTGTAATAATTTGCTGGGTGCCTGTCTACTACCAGCTCTGTTCCTGAGACTGGAGAGTTGACACTTCTGAAAATGACACAGCAAGAGGTGAGTGAGCTGGCCTGCTCTTACTCTCAAGGCAGATGCTGCTGACTCTCAAAATCCTTTTCTCTGCAGCATATGTGCTGTCCAGGGCTGCTTTGTGCTGCTACTTCCACTATCTCACCCATCCACATGGATGTGTTTGCTAATGTCCCTACCTACCCACTTGGCAATCAAGGTCCCCTAACAGTCATTAGGCATGACCATGTACACTGCACAATGGGCCACTTTCTCACGTGTTCTGCTCAAGAGTACAGTCATGCCCACATGTTCATGTACCTGCTACATCACACCACTAGACATTAGTACAAAACAAGTTTGGTGATAGGTAGATGAAGAACTTCAAGACAATGGTGGTATATGAAACCAAATACAGGGCATGCTTTAGCAAGAGAAAATATGAGACTGGGTAAAGTGCCTAAGGAGCATTGGCTGTAAACCACATAAATAAGTATACTCTTACATATGAGTAAAGTAGAAGCAAACAGGGTTACCAAAGAATGATGGGATGGAAAAGATGGGAAAAGAACAAGATGTTCAAAGGGAATAAAATTTCATCTGGATAGGAAGATGATGTTTGAATGTTTATTAAACAGCAGGATGAACAGTTAATAATAATATATCACATACTCAAATTTTCTGAATCAAACTAGAATAGTTTTATTTCAAAAGCAATAAGTATGTTACATGACTAATATGTTAGTTAGTTTAATTTAATAACATAACAAAGAAAATATCATACTGTGCTCTACAGATACATGCTATCTTACTTTATTAAAGTTTTTTTGAAGAAATGGGTACTTTTAAAAGATATGTGAAATATTGGAAGTATGGAGTAAAGATGTGGTCTAATCGGATACCTGTATCATGGGTGGTTATTATGAGGTTAATCTGCATATTGCCAATTTGAATAGATTTGGAATCACTTGGGAGACACACTTCTGAGCATGTATTTGAGAGTAATTTAAAATAGGTGAAATGAGGGACAATGAATCCTGAATGTAGGTGCTACTAAAACGTGGGCAGAGTTCCAAGACTAAATAAAAAAGAGGAAATGAAGAAGTCAGGCAAATACTGGTATTTGTTGGTCTCTGCTTTCTGACTAATGACACGAGGTGATTTGTGTCTTTATACTTCTTTTCCCATGCCTTCCCCAACATAATGAACTACACCTTCTCAAACTGTGGCCATAACAAATGTTTTCTTCCTTAAGTTGATTATGTCAAGTATTTTATCACAGCAGTGAGAAAAGTAACTACCCTGTACACACAGACAGTAACTGTATAGGCAGGCACATTATCCAAGAAAATGTAAAGCTTGGGTAGCTGGGCATAGCATCGCCTGTAAGTATCCACCTTTGCAGACAAAACAATGCTTAGGTCTCTTGTTCCCCTCTCCAAATTGCATGAGGACCAACATAATGCTGTATATGTAACTTTCAAACCATCATGAAGCACTGATTATCTTCTTAGAGAGATCACTTTGCAGATGTACACAGCACCAGAGGAAAACTCAGTGTATGTATATTAGAAGAACAAGATCACATTTGCAGAAATGAAGAGTGATACTTGAGCTAAACAAATATGCAAAGTCTTTAAGACTACTTGCAGGGGGGGAAAGAGGACTTTGTTATTTTTTAATTCATTAATTTCCTTATTTGCATAATCTTCAAAGTGTTAATAAAGTCAAGCATCTGAAAGTTTTCTTCAACCCATTCAGACTTAAAAATAAAAGGAATGTGCATGTTTTCATATATTCTCATTCTTTCCTAAGTGTGGGTATATTCCAAATAGAGAAGTTTATGTTACCTGAGGTTTATTAATGTTGAAACATTTCTTGCAATTTATTAATAAAGGTAGCATTGGAGCCTGAATTATACAAATTAAGTGAAGGGAAGTGGACTGTGGTAGATTATCATTAACCATCTACATCTTGAAACAAAGAGGATAAAATAATTCATTTCACATTATTTTATTCTCTTTCATATACAGTCTATGTTCATTGAATGTCTAGGCCAGTGATTCTAAAATTTCAGCATACACAAGAATTTCTTGTCGAATGTTTTTGAAATATAAATTTCTCAATCCCCACATAAAATACTGATTCAGTATATTTCAAGGGAGATCCTTAGTAAAATGCTGTTAGTCCAAAAAATTTCAGATGTAAACATGATGGTCCAACATTCCTAGGAATTAATTTTATGAATTGAACACATTCTTAGAGCTCCATAGTAGAGTTTATTGTAAAGAAAGCTCCAAAATTCCTAGGTTTAAATACACACTAATTTAAGAATTCCTATATCTGATAGATATGGAATATTTTCATTTTGTTTAATACTTCATAATATGTCTTGTGAAATATGGAGTGTATAGATACATCTGTATATACAGTACTTATGGTGAATGCACATATTTTAATATTTATGAAATTATCATGAAAACTGGAACCTAATATTAGAGAAAATGCTGCTAATTTTTAAGATAGTAACTCTATTTTTGTTTTATGCTAAACAAACATTCCTTAATGTTTCTAAAACACATTCAGATGTGCTTACAGATAAAGTATGTTATATAGAATTTGCTTCCAACTAATAGGATAAGTGTTGGGGAAGTAGTCAAGGGTCTACAAGAAAAAAAATTAGATATCAGTTGTTTAATGTGCACATAAGACTCTGTATTATTTCCTCTAGTTCTATTGTGTTTTTAAATTTTTTTCTACAATAGAAGATAACCATAAAATGCTAGAGGGAATGAACGTTGTTCTACAGAATACAGAGCAATAGTTTCCACATAGTATCTAAAGTAATAAAAACTAACTACTTTTTAAAACATATCCCACATACAAATGAAGAAGTTTGAAATACCCATATTAACTTTTTTTAAAATCTACATTGGCAACACAAAGTCATCCCATCAAAATAGTTTCACATACTCATCTTACTTTTCAGATATGTAAGGAGAAATTTTATACAATTCAGTACCCTTTAGAGATTTACTCAAACTTAAAGTCATAATTGCAAATACATTTCTATAAGTTATCTTCAGTTATGAACTTGCTAGTAGACAGGAAAACTAATCATATAAAAATCTATCAGAGTTTGTGTATTTCCACTAGTTTGGCTATTTGTCCCTGTGCTTTTTCCAATCATGATCTCAACAATTCTCATTCATACAATCCCTCCTCTTTCTTGTCGATTGGACTCTCAGAGCTCCACCTGGAGCGTGACCATGGATCTCTTCATCTGCTTCCATCAGTCATTGGATGAGAGCTCTAGCACGACAGTTAGGGTGTTTAGCCAACCAGATCACCAGAGTAGGTCAGTTAGTGCTTTCTCTCGACCACTTCCAGAAGTCTATTGTGAAGGTATCTTTGTGGGTTTCTGGGAACCTCTCTAGTACTTTATTTCTTCCTGTTCTCATGGGGTCTTCATTAATTGTGGTCTCTTTTTCCTTGTTCTCCATCTCTGTTCTTGATCCAGCTGGGATCTCCTACTCCCCTAAGCTCTCTTTCCCTTGTCCTTCATTACCCGCCCCCCATGTCCAGTTCGCTCATTTAGATCTCATCCATTTCTCTGTCACTGGGCGATCCCTGTGTCTTTCTTTCTTAGGGTCCCATTTTCTAGGTAGCCTCCCTGGAGTTGTGAGTACCAGTCTAGTCATCCTTTGTTTTACATCTACTATCCTCCTATGAGTGAGTACAAACCATGTTTGTCTTTCTGAGTCTAGGTTACCTCACTCAGGATGATTTTTTTCTAGATCCATTCATTTGCCTGCAAACCTTAGATCAGGCCCTCTGGATAAGTGAGACAGTTGATAAAATTGAACAGTTTGGGAGGCCCCCAGGCAATGGGACCTAGTCCTGTCCTTAGTGTATGAGCTAGCTGTTTGGAACCTGGGGCCTATGCAGGGACACTTTGCTCAGCCTAGGCAGATGGGACTGGACCTGCCTTGATTGAATCTACCAGGCTGAGCTGAATCCCCAGGGGAGTCCTTGCCCTGGAGGGGGTGGGAATGGGGGTTAGGCTGTGGGGAGGGTGGTGGTGTAGGGGGCTGGAGGAGGGAGGACAGGGAAATCTGTTGCTGATATGTAAAATTAAATTAAATTACTAAATAAATTTTAAAAATCTGTCAGAAACATAAAATCTCTTCTATATCAGTGGCCAAGGACACTATTACATATGATGATTTATAGAACATTTTAGAACCCAAAATCGGTTAGCAAATGTGTCTAATATCATTAACCATAATGAATCTAATACTTTTTAAAATTCTGTTTTGATTCTTTTACACTAATGGGATGCTTTAAATCTTTATTTGTGAGTGGTAATCTTTCAAAGGTTACTGCTTGAAGCTAACAACTCTACCTCAAGGTCCACAATGTACAAAATACATTATCAGCCTGTTCTCTCCATACAAACATGGGGCTATGTCTTCATATATTTATAACATGACAGGAAGTGTTGCTAAGATACAAATATAAAGTATTCTAGCATATAAATAACACTTCAAATAGGTGATATTATTGTATTTTTTTTACAAAATAACTTGTGAAGACTAGAAACATTAAAATATGCTTTGAAAGTTTGAGCCCTCCTCTAAGTTCCTGAATATCTCTGATTTCTAATCTGCTTAACCTTTTCTATTTCTCTTTCTGTATCTACATGCTTCTATTGGAACTGTTTTTCTTTTAACAATAAAAGCTTTATTAGCATGATAGTAGTTCAGCTTGCAAGTAAATACACATTTTCCCCAAAGAAAACATATAAATGCCCAAGAGTATCTATGAAGATACTTAACACTCCTAATCAAGGAAATGCAAATCAAAAACTCACACCTTTTAGAAGAGCTTTTAGCAAAAAGACAAGAAATAAGTGTTGGTAAGCCTGTGAAGCAAAGGTAACACATACTTTCTTAATGATATTGTTAATTAGATAAAGCCATTAGGAAAAAAATAAAGCCAATATGGAAGTTCCATAAAAACATAAAATGAGAACTTTCATATTGTACAGCATTCAACAGAGTTCTATTGAAATATTATTCAGCCCAATGATCAAAGAAAGGCATTTTCATTTCTGCCAGCACAGATCTGCCAGGATGACATGAGAAATAAGTCATAATATGCTATAAGGACTATTTTCATGAACAGAAAAATTATTATATGAACTAATTTACATGTAGATTCTAAGATTCCTTTATACATAAAAACATTGTGTGCAATGGTGGATACCAGGGAGAGGATGGGTGGGGGCAATGCAGAGGCACTGGCCAGTGGTAACAAAAGTAGGCAGTTATTATAAGAGTAAGCACAGAGCACTAATAGCCTGCAGAATGGCATGGTTGTCCACACTGTACTATATGCTCTGGAAATTAGATAAGAGACTTAGCTTTGGGTATTCTCTCCACAAATGGAAGCACTATAAAGAGGGATATAGAAAGGCATGCTAATATTTTACATTAGTAATAAGTTGCTATGTGTAAGAGCACACAGAAAAACATGTGCATCTCACATTTTTTATAACTTTTATTTGAGAAAATTATGGCAGCCCTCTCAGATTGTTTGAAAGGGTATTTTTAAATGCCTTTATTTTATTATTTGTGGGGTTATTTGATTGAGAAAATAAGGATCATTGCCAGAGTGATCACCCTGAATGTGAAAGGAAATCAGATGCAGGATGGTGATGAAGAGTATTCATAATCTATTAACTCCCAAACTATGATTCATTCATTGCTGATCATATTTTAAGAAAGAACTTCATTTTGCTATGTGATAGATAGTTTTTTCAGGGCATCATAAAATTTCATCATAAACATCATAAAATTTCTGGAGTGATGATTTCAATCCAGATTTGTATTTCCAAGCAAACCATTAATCAAGGGAAATCATAGAATAAAGGCAATTTCTAAGTTGTTTCTTTATTTAATTAATTTTCAGAAACTACTGCCAAAATAAAAGTATATATTTAACAAAAGAAAAGGATGGTATTCAAACAACACAGTATTGATACCCAGGAGCAGTTATATTGACATGAAAGGGAGGAACTGAGATAGACATGGAACTGAATTATTGTCATGTACACAGGACACCAAGCAAACAAATAAGGTCAAGAAAACACCGAAAACTCAAAGCTAATGCTCCTCAAAAATGCTTAGAGCAAAACAAACAGCAGAAATCAGTATGATGTAGAATTTATTTCTCTAATTCAAACTAATTGGAAATGTAAATTTGAATTGTTACTTATCATACTTTTACTCCTCATGCATGCAAACAATAAAACTAGAATTTTAGCATATTTTGGGACACACTAAGGTTATCTACTAAAGTATGTTTACTATACACACATTACATGCACTGCTTTAATTATTTTCTACCATAAGGTAGGTTGGATATTCTTTAATTTCAAAGCCCAAAGTAATCATGGTGATCACAGCCCATATAATCCAGTATACTTGAAGTCACCATTAGCCATTTATCTTTTATAATAATACTTTAGAAATCCAGAAAAAATAGCAAATAATGGTAGCGTTAATAAACCAAACAAAAATAGAATTATGCAAGAGATATCAGAGACATATACATAGTACATAGGTATAGGAACTATGAATGGTTATATGAAATACTTTATCAGAAAGTAAGGATGACAAATTAAATATAGATCTCTATGTGAACTAATAAGCAAAGCAGAAATTCATTTATTCAGAAATTCTGCACTGCAGATTCTATACAATGAATAAGACATGACAACTACTCAGTTTCAAAGCTCTTTATGTTTAGTGGGCTATTACTGTACTTACGTTATCAAACTAATATGTCTTATAAAGACCCCATGTCACTTGTCTTTTCAATTGTAACTTTCCAGTGGGCATTACAGAATAGAAGAGCTTTGCAGTTCTATAGATGATAGAAAATGATACATGTTTTTGGTTGTGATTAGTTAACGTTTTTATTACTGTGAAAAGACGCTGTGACCACAGCTCTAGCACGAATCTTAAATGTCATTAATAAAATCAAACCTGAGGCCAGGTATTGGAGTGAATGCTGGAAGGTCAGAGAGACAGAAAAAGCCACAGCTACCTCACCTTGCCAGTTTCTCAGCTGATCCTATTTCCTCAGACTGGAAACCTCTGAGTCCTCATCCGAATGGGTCTCAGCTGAACTGTGCTGCTCAAAACCTGAAAGCTTAACCAAATGCTTAACCAGCCAAATGCTTCTAGTTTCTGGTCTTCCACGCCTTATGTATCTTTCTCTTTCTGCCACCACTTCCTGGGATTAAAGGCACCTGTCATCATGCCTGGCTGTTTCCAATGTAGCCTTGAATTTACAGAGATCCAGAGGGATTTCTGTCTCTGGAATGCTAGGATTAAAGGCGTGAGTGCCACAATTTTCTAGCCTCCGTATCTAGTGGCTGTCTGTTCTCTGACCCCAGATAAATTTATTAGGGTGCATAATATTTTGGGGAACACAATACTACCACACACAGCAACTCTTATAAAGGGAAACATTTAATTGAGGCTGACTTACAGTTTTGGAGAGTTAGTCTATTATTGTCATAATTGTAGTCATGGCATTTTGCAGGCAGATATGTTACTGGAAAAGGAGTTGAGAGTTCTTCATCTGTCTCCACAGGCAACAGGAAAAGACTTCCTCCTCTGAGCCTGACTTGAGCATTAGAGACCTCAAAGCCCACTCCCAGTGACACATTCCAAAGAGACCACAAGTCTTAATAGTGCCATTACCTATGAGCCTATGAGGGCCATTTTCTTTCAAACCACCAGTTTCTACAATTGCACTTGAAAAATTGTAAGAATCAAGTATTTGAGGACCAAGAATCCACTCCAACATTAATTGTGGTATTGACAGAAAAATAAAGAAGTTATCCTGATCAGTATTTATATATATATATGTGTGTGTGTGTGTGTGTGTGTGTGTGTATACACACATATATATATACATATATATAAATATATATAATATATATATTTCATCTTCTATCTTCCAAAATAATTTCCTCATCAATACTTTATAATTAAAAAATGTCTGTACTAAAATTAATATTTTGAGTGAGATGATCATACAGAAAATTTCATTGATATTCTCTCAATCTCTACAGTATGACACATGTGATCCAACATCCTGTCATTTCTCTGAGACTATGGATTTGGTTTATTCAAACAAGCTGGGGTTTATGATAAACGTGGGATAAAACACCTCAAAGCCTCTACATTGCTGTTTAAATCCACAAAGCCTCCAATTATCTGCTGCCTTGGGTATGCATTCCTCTCAGTAATGCTGACCAATCTTGGAGAGTGCTCTCATTCTGCTTGAGAAAAAGCAGAGGCCATTCTGTACGTGGGTATAATAAAGACTTCTATCACAAAGAATAAACAACTAAATGAGCAGCAATAAACTTAATTTGCACATTAGATATGCTTTTCCAAGTTCCGACATTTCAGTTGAAAATAATGCTGAAGCAATGAGGCCTATAATTGAACATCCAAAACTTCTCCAGTGGGGAAACAAAAACAAATGTTGCCTGCAAACAAGATCATTTTTATAGCCTGCTATTACCCTGCTTTTCAATAATTTTCTAAATGCCAGATCAAATAATTCATTCCTTTACATGATGTTCATATACCACTTCATATATGTATAGGATGTGATTTTTTTTCATCTAAAGTCCTAATATTGAAAAACCCTTAAAATTATTTTTCTTTCTCTTCCCTGTTTGTGCCTATAGAACATGTCCTCAAATCACATTGGGCATCTTGCAAGGATCTGGCAAGGCAGCTGCTAATTGCATTCACAGTGTCTGAATAGAAAATTGCCTCATCCTGCTGCATTAGTGAAGTAGAAATTTCCAGACACACAGTGCAGATAACTTCAGAATCCTCTTAACACAGATAAGCCATATCAGCTAAAATTAAGCTGGAAAATATCTCACTCTTGTAAACTATTATCTCTTTACATGTTATCTAACAGCAACATTTCCTGCATGACTGAAGCTGATACATAAATTCAAAGGGATATGATTGTTTTATCAGCTTTATTGAAATTTCTCATTTGTTACTCACCACTGTTATCCTAACATTGACTAGCATGTACTAACTTGGGTTAGAGAAATAAAATCATCTTTGACATTGGAATGACCATCAGATGACATTATGTATCAAACAACACATTCTCACAAATATTAAGCCATCTTGATAGGCAAGAACACGGTTAGAACAATATACACTAATTTTTCCCTGACCAATGCTTCAAATTTATAGATTGTAAAATTATAGTTTGTTTTTGTTTTGTTTTGTTTTGTTTTGTTTTGTTTTGTTTTGTTTTGACAATGCTACCTTCAACATCCTTGAATGAAAGTAAATGAAAGACAGCAGTCTCATTGAGGTAGAAGTATATAAAGGTTGGACAACCTAATCAAGATTAGAACCTGCAGGTCAATAATAGATTTTTTAAAAATGCTTGTAAATATATTGTATATATGGTTTCTGAATATCTGTAATTTCTTTTTCTAGGAATGGATATAATTAAGTGTCTATAAGTTCATATTTTATAGGGTGTTTGTCATTGGTAAACAAACAAAAACTCAAAATCCCTTATTGTGAGATTTATACATTTTCTGAAGATTAAAATAAAAATAAAAATTTAACAAATTTCATTGCTATGACTATATATAAATAAATAAGAACAACTTGATGACCACATATATTGACATCAGCTATATCAACACAGGCAGGTTTCCTGCAGGTCATTTACCCTCCAGTGTGGTCATAAACACTAGGCCAGCGGATTTTCTTCATAAAGTTCTCAGATTTCCTACAGTTTTCTATTTACCTTCTTATGCAAGTCATATCTATTAGAAATTCATAAACATAAACCCCAAGATTAGAAAGGTAAATGTATTTTAAAATCTCCATTTCCTTTAGATATCTTTGCTGTAACTTGTTTCCTGAAGGCTGGATTCTGAAATAGTCAAAACTGTCACATTTTAGAGAAAAACTATCCAGTACAGAAAATATTTCTGTGGACAGAGCTGCAGGAGAATAGCCTTCTGATCAATCAGAATATCCTTCAGATCAGTCTCAACACTGGGCATATGCAGGTACTGTAAGAGCAATAGGACTTTAAATTCATCTCAGATTAAAACATAAATTCTTCTTGCCTTATTTATGCTACTTACAAAAATGGCAAGGAGTGCTCTAACTATCATCATAATAATTTAGTGAACCTCATAGTCTGTAAGAAGATGAAAGTGTAGAAGGATGCTTGGGTCCTTTAAATCAAAGTGAATGACTTGGAAGAAGAGTAACGGGCATACTACCAGGACTCTGTGCCTTCTCAACTTCACAGGGAAGCTGCACTCATGAAACTTCAACAATGTTGCTGCGTAAACAAGATTTTCCTGTTGACCACAACAGTCAATATACCAACATATAGGGACAAAATTTCACAAAGTCCCAACCCTGGATTAGAACTATATGCAATCACTGGCTGGTGAAAAAGAGAAAATCAGTTTTCTCCAGGGCTAAATTCCCCTAATAGGTTATTAAATTGCAAGTGGTCAGCCCTAGACATGTGAACATAAGAGTAACTCTAAATAGACTCCATAGGTTATTTATGACAATGATAATTATAGAAGAACTCATGAATTAAAAGGAAAAATGGGGGACACAGGAAGATTCAGAAGGGTACATATGATATAGAGTGTATTTATTTATTAAATCCTCCCAAAATTTTAAATTAAAAAATATGAAAACCCAATAAATAGCAGTAGACAAAAGAATAAGTTGGTTTCTGTTGTCTTTTGCAAAAAAAAAAAAAAAAAAAAAAAAAAAAATTTAAAAAAAAAAACAACAAAAAAACACACGCAAAAAAAAAAAAACACCTCAAAATAATCTTACATAATCATGTCCTTCATTAGGAAATAGAGTATTTATGGATTATGATGGACTGTTAGAATTGCCTTCAAATACAGATAAATGTATTCCCATTACAAGAACTACAAAAAATCCTGAGAAACATAGAAACAAAATGAGTTGCCTCAAATTTGTCACTGAGATCATTAATACAAGGCACATTCCCAGAAAATTCTAATTAAGTCATCTTTCACTTATTGTCATTGACTATTACTGTGCAGTAAGTATCATGATACTAAAGGTTTCAAAGACCTTGGAAGAAGCCTTTCAATCAGTGCAATCTACCCAGTGTTTCTTTCTTTAGCCCTTAGAGTGAAGGGATGTAAGTTACTTTACCAGCAAAAACATCAGCTCTACTATTGTATTTTAGAGGGTAAACAAGCTTAATTCCTCAATATTCCACATAAATTGATCCTCATGGAACACATTACTACTGTTGACTTCTATCCTTCCTGGTGGGAATGTCATTCTGTATGCTCTGAATGTGTGTTGCTCTGATTGGTTGATAAATAAAATGTTGATTGGCCAGTAGCCAAGCAGGAAATATAGTATAGGCGGGAGAAGCAGAGAGGAGAATTCTGGGAACAGGAAGGCTGAGTTAGGAGTCACCAGCCAGACACAGAGGAAGCAAGATGTGAAGGCAGAACTGAGAAAAGGTACCAAGCCATGTGGCTAAACATAAACAAGAATTATGGGTTAATTTAAGTGTAAGAGCTCGTCAATAGTTAGCCTGAGCTAATGGCTGAGCAGTTTTTGTTTTGTTTTGTTTTTTGAGACAGGGTTTCTCTAAGTAGCTTTGCACCTTTTCTGGAACTCACCTTGGAGACCAGGCTGGGCTCGAACTCACAGAGTTCCACCTGCCTCCGCCTCCCGAGTGCTGGGATTAAATGTGTGTGCCACCACTGCCTGGCTAGGCAGAGCAGTTTTAATTAATATAATCCTCTGTGTGTTTATTGGGTCCAAGGGGTCACAGGGCTGTGGGAGAAAGGCAGGACCAGGAAAATTTTAGCTACACCTTCCTACTCCCTATTTGTATAACCATTTGTGTTTCTATATATCTACCACTCAACTACAGTGGCATGACATCCTCTACTATACTTTGTCATTTACTATCATTAAATGAAAATGTACACTCTATAGTGTCTTAGTTAGAAACAATGCAATAAAACTCACTTTCTTTTCTTTCAGAACATATTATTTCCTCAAATATATATTTAAAAAAACTTTTCAAATATAAAGCACTTTTCTATATATAAGCTCCAGAAACTTTGCTGCGCAAATACCCTGGTATTCAATAAAACCATGGCATGTGTCTTGAAACGCAAAGTCCATCTCTGTTTTAGAAAGTAATGACAATACAATCTTAAGAAAGGAGATTACTTTTTGTTTGTTTTTGAAAATGTGTCACACTGGTGGGATTTTTGACACATTGATTCTTATCAGTTACAGTTTCCCCGAGTATCTCAGACAATTGTTGACATTATGTCAAACACTTGAGACAAATTGGCAGAAATATCTTCTAGGGATAAAAGTGAGTATTTATTTTCCATGGGTTATTTTAAATGATAGTTGAAATTAGTAACTGCTTTTTCTTGAATACATTTCTTTATACAGAAAATATGAGAAAACAAAATCGCAGAAGTGAATCATTTGGGCTTAATTAGCTGCACACACTGCTTTACTGGGACAGTCATTTTTACCATCCAGGAGGCAAGAAATAACAGACATGACGTGGCTTCCAGGAAACACACCATTTCCATGAACCAATATTAAATAGAACAAAGTAGCACTAGTAGAGAATAGACAATCCTGATACTAATTATGTCCCTTGTTGATAAATGGAGGTGCATTTGAGTTGATATTAGCTTAAAAGACTTAACAGTGGAATATGCAGCCTTTACCTTGCCAAATCATACTAGTTTATATATTTTCTAGGAGGGGGATACTGTATGGCTCCTGTGGACAATGTGACTTTAAAAAAAAAACTGCTTATTTAATGTGGCTTCATGAAACTCTACCTTATCTTAGTTATGGACAAAGAGTTGTTTAAACAAATGAACAGGTTTTAAACTGGATTGTCTTAGATACATAGCATTAAGGCTTGAATGAGAGAGAATGCCTCATAGACTCATATATTTTAAACTTAATCCTTAGTTGGCAAATCTCTTTTAGAATGATTATGAGGTGTGGCTGTGTTGGAGGAGGTTTGTCTGTGGGTGAGATTTGAGGTTCTCAAAAGCTTGAGGCATTCCCAATGTGCTCTCTGGGATATGAACTTTCAGCTGCTGTCCCCACTATACCTGCCT
Organism: Onychomys torridus; assembly: GCF_903995425.1. NCBI lineage: Eukaryota > Metazoa > Chordata > Mammalia > Rodentia > Cricetidae > Onychomys > Onychomys torridus. The sequence goes on along the minus strand of NC_050445.1, from coordinate 94,773,429 downwards.
GCCTATTGTCATGCTCCCTGCCAGGATGGCGATGGACTCCTATTTCTCTGGAGATAAGGAAATAAACCCTTCTTTCATTGCAGGTCATGTTGTTTCCTCACAGCAATAGAAAAGTAACAAAGACACATAAAAATGTTCATGCAAAGCAGAAGCATCTGAGTAACATTTAATCCAAAAAAGGAGCTACACAGGAATTGCATCAAAATGCCTATGGTCCCAAACACTAAGGCATATGGAGACATTTAATATTCCACAGCAGGTTTTCACTGCTAAAGCATTCACATTTATCATAACACTATATTTCTAAGGTGGACACCCCACTAATGAATATGGAAACAGTTGAACTAAATGTTCTGCATATACAATATGTTACCAGTTTGGCATGGCAACACAAATCAAGATGTGTAGGTGACTGTGGTATGCAACAGGTCCCTGGAAAACAACAACAACAACAAAAAATGTACCTTTCACAATGAGACTTCCACTACTTTTCCCATTGCCAAACTGATTTGTGGCTACACAGGTATAAGACCCAGCATCGGACCTGGTCACGTTGCATATCTTAAGGCTGCCATCCTCCAAGAGAAACACTCTAAAAAGAAAATATACAATGGAAGGCTATTTGAAATTAATAAATCATAAATATTTTCAAATATTACTTAAATTATGGATAGGTAAGAATATTAATTTACTACTATCATGTTCTTAATCTGTAATCATCTTAAATCTAAATATCATAAAAGGCATAAGATTTTCTCTTGACATAGAATATTATGCTATTACTTGAATTATTACCATTTATTTCAGTATACATTAAAATCAAATAATTGAGTTCCCGATGTTCTAACACTCAATTGATAGAAGAATAAGAAATGAAATCATTTGTCTGTCATACATTTGGAATAGTTAACTCACTTTTAAAAATTGAACGTGAATTTGTTAGAATGGAAGCCAACTTTCACTTTTTAATCAGTGCATTCATAAAACAAGCCTTTAAAATGACCAAACAAGAAAGTTGAATCATGCAAAAACTTAACTTTGCTAGACAGTTGGCGAGACCATCTGCATGGTTCTGTGTGCAAGGGCTGTGCTTATTATGTAGCACATCATACCAAAAAGTAGCAAAATGAAGTATAAACATGAATTATTCATGTACCACTTGAAATTAAATATTCTTATACTATACAGTACACAAAAGAGGACTAGCTCATACATTCCAGGTGTTCCAGAATGGTCCCCAAGATTTCTCTGACATTAAGACATAGACTAAGCAAACATCATAATTTTAATGTAAATAGACAAAACCTATAGATGAATTTCTAAACAGTCTTATTAAATAAGAAACAGAGCCAAATACAGAGGAGATAGCCAAAGAGATCAGAGTGAACAGCCACGACTAGCCTCAGCTTACCAACTCACAGAAGCTTCCAAGAGAGAGCTTCTTGTCTAAACTAGCTTTTATTGCCCTCCTGTTCTGCCTTCTTATTGGCTCTAAGCCAGCCACATGACTTCCTTATCACTGCCTGTCTGTACAGACTTCCAGGTCTCTATGATTGGTACTGGGATTAAAGGCTCATGTTACCATGCTTTGTTGTTTTCTTGACCACACAGAGACTCTGCTTGCCATGTGATCGGATTAAGGGCATGTGCTACCACTGCCTAACTTCTGTTTATGGCTCGCTGACCTCTGATCCCCAGCACAAATAAAGTATCACCACAAAAACCCAAGTGTGTTCTTCCTTGCTTCAACAAAATGTTTTTATTAAAGAGACAAAATGGGAACAAATAAAACATTTTCTCAAATTTAGGTTTCCAGTTCTATGGGAAACAATTTTATTTAGCAATATTTCAAAAATGCAGTTTTTAAAATACTGATTGGTATTCAGAATTCTACTAAAGAAAATGGCAACACACTAATATTAATGCCTACAGTTTTCAAAAGAAGAGGGGCAAGCCAATTTGCATGCATGTCATAACTATTAACAATAAAAATTGTTATTTGGAGAAGTGCAAGCAGATCATTGTTTCTAATATGTGTATAACACAAAATCGAGCTAATATAATTAATTATCCAATTTGAACCATAGTGAATATCAGCCAACTAAAAGTTATATGTCTAATGCTAGACTACTACTAAGGATGGATTCTAGATTCCTTATAGTGAGCAGAAAAGGATTTAGGATGTCCTAGGTCGTGAAATTTATGACATTGCAGTATTCTCCCATAGCAGATGTGCATTATATTTCTCATTTCTGAAGCATCTGGCTTAATAAATCCTGATTCACCTTACAAATCACAATACCACATCATAGACTCAGTAGCAACTTTACTCTAGTATACAATACACAGCCCTTTGCCTGACTTCATGAGAAAATGTGAGGAGTAAGAAGCAATGCAGTACACTCTATTTTTATCATTCAGAGACTACTGAAAACTTTCCTCAAAGCCTAAAACCAATATTGGCCAATAGAACAGTGTACATGAATAGAGACATCATGCTGCTCCTACCTAACAATCATTAAATACTTCTCAAATACAACAAGATAAAAGAACAAGAATGAAGCCAACCATAACCAGGCTATAGTGACTGGCAGATATTTATAGGTAAGGCAAAAGGCACACTATAAACTGATAGACTATTTACTTCACAATTTGGCAACATTTACATAGAAACATAAAGATTCATATTTTATTATCCTTGTTTTGGGATATTTTCAAAGATACAATATCAGGAAGTTTGATTATGACAGATGAGCAAAGGAGTTTAAAGTATTCTATCTATACTACACTTAGGCCTCCTTAGCATTTAAAGAACAAAGTGCAGACATGTTACATATAAATTTGATTACATGTCAAAAATTAGGAAGGACATTCTGGTAATCAAAAGGAAATTTTGAGCTGGGTGGTGGTGGCACACGCCTCTAATCCCAGGACTCGGGAGGCAGAGGCAAGTGAATCTCTGTGAGTTTGAGGCCAGCCTGGTCTACAAAGCAAGTTCCAGGATAGGCTCCAAAGCTACACAGAGAAACCCTGTCTTGAAAAAAATTTAAAAAAAAAAAAAGGAAATTTGAATGAATTGTCAGCAAAGAGAGTATAATTACAAAGACGAAAAAATAAAATAATAATAATTTTATTGACTATATGCTTTTCAATTTCAGACTTATTATTCATAGAACACAGATCATTTAATTTATTGTAGACATTTATGAACACCATGGAATTATGGGAATGATTCTAACAACGCAAAACTAATTTAAATAGGGGGCTGAGAGTGAAGAAATGTTAAAACTGATTTTTCTTCTTAGATTATGTTTGCTAAATACCTATGTTTGAAGCAGCCTGTTTGCTGTTACAATATTGATTCAAGAAGTAAATAATGTTAAATACTGAGGATAAGTCAGGCAGTGGTGGTGTTTGCCTTTAATTCCAGCACTTATGAGACAAGAGGCAGGCATATCAGAGTTCAAAGCCAGCCTGGTCTACTAGTGGGATACAGGACACCCAGAGCTATACAGAGAAACCCTGTCTTGAAAACTTAAAAAGAAAAAAACTCCGACTTACTTTAAAGCTTGGAATATATCTTAGCTACCTGGGTTCAAATTGAGCTGTGATATATTTGTTCCTTTTTCTATTGTATTCTTCATAGATTTAAGGAAGTGTTTGCATACTTAGAGATGAGATAAGAATCCAGTTCATTAACCTTAAACCTACTGAAATCTAGCTAATCAGAATGTGTTAATTTTGTTTTGTTTTTTTGTTTTTGTTTTTCGAAACAGGGATTCTCTGTGTAGCTTTGCACCTTCCGTGGAACTCAATTGGGAGACCAGGTTGGCCTCAAACTCACAGAGATTGGTGATGTTAAAATTTCTAAGTATTTTTGGTGATGAGCCTAGCCTTTAATGGTTGAGCCATCTCTCCAGCCAGGTTTCTTTATTAGTTCTCCTGTTAAGCCTAGGCTCTTCCCCTAGTAGGTTGCAAATTCAACATTCTGTGTGATCCCAAAGCAATCCACTGCAAACGCTTAGCAGTAAAGATGGCCCCAGATTGTGTTCCTGTCTGCAATGTGTGTGGCAGCAGCCCATGTGTGCCTTTTTACCTAATGTCAGACTTGGAAGCGTTTAGTCTGTCTTTATGTTAGGGGATCTTAGGTACTTCAGAGAAAGAGAGAGAGAGAGAGAGAGAGAGAGAGAGAGAGAGAGAGAGAGAGAGAGACAGAGAGACAGACAGAGACAGAGAGAGACCTGAAGTCCTGATCATCTCTGATCATCTAAATATTGATCTTGAACCCAGGTACCTAAGAAACATTCCAAGCTTTAAAGTAGATATTTTTGACTGACAGATAATGTTTGCACAGATTTGTAAGGGAAAATATGGTTAGATTCACTTGTACATTGAGTACTAATAAATTTATGGCAATTAACATAGCTACCATCATAAACTTCTATCATTTTTTATGATGAATAGATTCAAGTTTATTTCTTCTAGTTACTTTGAGATACATAATGCACTAATATTAATTATATTCACCTTCAACACTGGGCTAGAAAATAACAGTGCTTTGCTCTCTGAATGATCTCTGACCTTCCCTTTTCTTTTCTCCATGTTCTGGTCATTACTCTTCCACTCTGAGTCACTCTGAGTCACTCTGAGAATAATTTTCATAATCCACTGTGGAGTGAGATCATGCAGTCTTTCTATACTTGATACTTGAAATACACACACACACACACACACACACACACACACACACACACACATAAATCAGAATGGTTTTCAAAAATAAGACAGAAAATTCCATAATAAGTACCATTATGGTCAATCTGGAAAAAGGATGCCGGGGCCAAAAGTAATGTCACGCCAAAACGATGATCCCAGTAGAGAGCTGCTTACTCTCTTCCCTGACTTCATGATTTTTTCTGTGTTCAGGCATTTATTAGAGTTGTTATGAAAATTAAATTCATTACATTGCAGCTGTTCCTCCCATTCAAATTCAGTTCAGTGTTCATACTATTATTTGGGCCTTTTCTTTGTGTCATAGTTAAAACAACTATCGTTGGTTGTGGCTGGTGCTCACCTTCTTAAATCTGTTTGGATCCATCTGTGTGCTTGGTATCTTGAAACACCCATGTTTATCTGTTCCTGGATATTTTTGGTTTTGATGTCACCAAGTTTTGACACTTGACTTGTGTGTCTATGTCTCAAGAAAAACACTATTTCCCTCGATTCTTTATTCTGAAGTACCTACTTAATTGGGATATTCAACCCCTCATATAATTAAATAGAAACATTTCCCACCATTTACTAAGTATGAGTGTTCTATTATTTAAATCAATTGTACATTATGACATTTACATTTGAAATGTTGTATATGAAGAGGACTTTTTAACAACATTCACATGTATAGATGCAGTGTGACCATCCAATTTACAGAAAAGGGAACAGTATTTTTCTGGACCAAATTATTCATTTCATTTCATAATTGGTGCATAACATAGGAATTCAGCACAGCATATCATGCTTGACAGCTTAAGATAATGGGCACATTACTCTGTGGCATGTAGAAACTATGCCACACATGGAAACATTAAATGCTTAAGTCAGATTTACCAAGTAATTGAGCATACATTTCTATCTTTTGAGTGTCATGGAGGAATCATAAGCAAATAAAGCAACACAATGTTGGAATGTCCACCAGGCTACTTCAAACCCTTAGTCTTCTATCCCATGGGCTATTGTAAATATATACTTGGGATGTACAATAACATAGCAAATAACAAATCAAGGCTCAGTTATTTGGAACATGGACATCAAATCCTCAGGGCAGTACAATATTTTTGTTTTGTTTTGTTTTGATTTTGATTTTGATTTTTTGTCTCTTTCCCTAATGTGGTATTCATGCTTCATAAACTGTATAAATTATATATATATATACATATATATATATATATATATATGTATATTATAACTATAATTTATATATAACTCTTTTTATATAGACTCTAACCTAAGGTGAAAATGAGATTGTATTTTTTTGTGATATCTTATCAAGATATAAGGGCACAGAAGATTAGCAATAGCTAAATTTCTTAAAATAAAGGAAATTAGGACATTGAGCAATTATAATTTCTTATTGCTGAAACTAGAGCAATACTGCTATTTTTATAGTGAGATTATTAACTAGAGTATTGCTCCTGGTTCTGTCTGAAGATAATACTGTAGACCATGAAATTTTAATTGACTGTCTAATTTTACTGATATCTGGAAAATGTAAAATAGATTGGAATGAAATGAGTTAGATGAGAGGCAGAAACATCTGTATAAATTTTGCTCTTCACAATTCAGCCTCAAAGTAAAAGATCCCCCTGGAATCCACTTTGCATCAAATATTGATATTGCATTTCAATGCTTTTTCACCTGATCACTATAGTTAAGGTATGGTGTAATATCTATGCTAAACACATTGTCAATTAATAACCTCTCTTTTAAATATTCATCACTTTGTAAGCTACTAAAATGACTGGCATGCTGATTGACTGAAAAGTAAATACTAAAGCACACATGGATAAATAGAAATAAAGATTATATTTCCCTAGTCTTCATGGCAATAACTTTAAATGGCACCAATGACAATTTAACAGAGAGACTATCTGGCACCTCTGTACAGGATTAAATTTAAGATTTACTTAATTAATTCATTTGAACCCAGTTTATATTCTCATAGGATCATTCATGGAGTAAAAAGTGGATAAAACTAAAAGAGAGATCTTGTTAAACTTCAGTTGTCCTAAGGACATCAACACTCTGAATGATGCAGGTCATCTCCTGGACAGCACCACAAACCTGCTAACTTAACCAGTATTAAAACACAAAGAAAGATAAATCAGGAAAGGTCAGGAACATTTATGAATAAACATTTTATTTACCTCTGTCCTATTCTTCTACAATTCTGGAAAAAGTCTACATACGTGGACATAAATAAACATATATAAATACACAAACACCCATATATATTTATATACTCACTGGTATAATGAAATATTCATATATATATATAGTTAAAAGTAAAGAGTCTTGAAAGACTCATAGGGGAAGTATGTATTCAGAATTTGCAAAACAATTTCAGCTTTTATTTTTTTCAGAATAGCCAGATGAGAGCCTAAACTCTCTTCACATGGCACAGTTTTGTGCTCCAATCTACTTGTTTAAACCCTCGTTAATCCCCACTGTTTCAGAAACACTTCAGGAGTTTCTCATATTCTCTAAACTCCTCTGACTGTTGTAGATCTATATAATATGATCTCAGCAGGAAAGGGAGGTCAGATAGATGAGTTCCCATTTGTTTTCTTTGTAGACAGTCCCCAGGTAGTTTCCCTCTAGAATCTTCAGGGACAACTGATGTGATTGGAAACCTAGATTTCTCTAGGTTTTGAAGTGATGCCTGGCAGAGCAGGAAGATAAGATCTTGCACTATCAACATTCTCACTACTCAGTCATCCTTCCCTGAGCAAATAACTAAGCTCTCTTTCCTTGGAAATTATCACAAGGAATACAGCTATCTCTAACCCATCCTGCCCTTAATCAAGACAGTTCATAGTATGCTCTTCTTGATCCCTATTATTATTATTCGACATCAGTAAACTGAGATGTGGGTGTTTTGTTAGTTTACTTACCCACAGACCTAGTCGTTTTCTTTTTTTAATATATAATTTAATTTAATTTTACATATCAGCCATGGATTCCCCTGTCCTCCCTCCTCCTGCCCTCCCCCCCCCCCCCCCCCCAACCCACCCCCCATTCCCATCTCCTCCAGGACAAGAACTCCCAGGCAGTGGGACCGGGACCTGTCCCTAGTCAAGTTTTCTAAGCCTGTGCAAGGGCATTCCCTACCAAAGAATGGCAGAATAATTGACCTTGTCATTTTCGTTTTCATTTTAAAGAAATCATTTGTTCTCCATATCTATTGGAAAAGCTAAATTTATTTTTTCATTGAAACAGGTGGCTTATGGATGAGAAGACAATGCCTGATGTATGTGTTTGGTATGTTTGTGTAGTATGTGTCTATGTGTGTGATATGTGCATGTGTTGTTTACTGCTTGTGTGTTGTTTGTGTGGTATGTGAAGTCTGTAGTACGTATGGTATATATTTTTAGTATGTGTATAGTGTGCGTAGCATGTGTATAGTTTGTGGTGTGTGTATGTGTGTGTGTGTGTGTGTGTGTGTGTGTGTGTGTGTAGCCAAGAAAATTATGAATGCAAATAAGAGGTAGCTCCGTTTCTATATTTAACTGAATTTTATAAAGTATACAATAGCAGGAATGTGCATTTTTATAGTGTTTACTCATAATTATTGTTACAGACCAATTTCTTTCTAATTTATTGATATAATTAGTTAATTAATTAATTATACTAATGAACGCAGGCAAACACTTTTTTAATGTAAATAAAATAAATAAGCACTAAAGTGCTAATTTGGTCAATGGGTCAGTATTTCATGTAGGCTGATGACATTTTTCTATGTAGTTGAGGATGACATTGACTAATGATCATCCCATCTCCAACTTCTGATTATAGTAATTACAAGTCTGTCACCATCCCTAGTTTATATGATGCTGGGATCAAACCCAGGCCTTCATGCATGTATAAGCAAGCACTCTTCAAACTGAACCACCTCCCCACAACCTGCTCAATGATTTCTGTGTGTTTGCAGACGGTAGCAGAAAATTTGAAACAAAATAATCCCTTCAAGTTTGTATTGTGTAAAGTTTACATAAATAAAGATTACAACACGATCCATTACAAAATATTGTTAAAATATTTATGTTTGTTATTTTTAATTTTGTGGGTGCACCTGCTTATGGGCATGTATACATGTATGCAGATCACACCGGTGATAGAATTACTATAATTAACCCAATGTGTGTGCTGGGAACAGACTCTGGTCCTTGGGGAGAGGAGTTAACCACTCATAACTGTTGAACCAACTCCACAGCCCACAAAATCTTTTAAATTATTATAATATAGACCACAATCAATGATCCCTAAATATTTTCCTGGCTTACAAAAAGTGCTGTGATGCATCTCTACTTATTTTTTTTTTGGGGGGGGGGCTCTGTTTTATCTGCAGGCAAATATATTTTTTAAAGCCTGTATACTGAGCTATATTAGTCACATGTAACTAAATTTACTGGGTAGTGATGGGACATGGAAAATAAGGAAAGGAAAACCAAATTGAAAATCTATGAAAAGACATTATTAACAGAAGGGACCCCAAAACTACCTTTGCTCAAGAAGCAGGGTTTTCTACATGCCATGGAAGATAAAAAACATTCCTGAGTTTCTTTAAGTTACATGCCAGGGAATGAACCTAAGGCCCCATGCATGGTATACCAATAAGCTTGCATCTCCATCTCTTCCCCTATTTTCAATTAACAAAAATGAGGCAGAGCCTCACTTAGCTGCCAAGTTAATCCTTTAAACACATGATATAACCCAGGCTAGCCTTGATCTCATTCTGCAGTTCAGGCTGACTATGAATGCGGTGTTCTCTTGCCTCAGTTTTTTGAGTATCCAGGACTTCAGGAGTGAGAGACCAGATCCATCTATTTTCTGTAATCTCTCTCAACAGAAAAGAAAAGTATTTCCTATGAACTGATTATCCAAAAAGTTATTTGTGGTTTGCATGGGCATAATGGAAAGTCTTTATTTTACCAAGCGGTATTTAGAAGTTTTACTTATGGCTGAGAAATTAACTCTAATACATTTTAAATAAGAATAAAAAAGTTGCCTGTATCTAATATTTATTTTTACCTTATGCCTAATGTGGTATTATGGATGTGAACAGTGAAGATTCAAAGTCTTTGGCTCAATGTTCATAAATTCCAAGTAAAAAGACAAATAAGTGGGCTTTCAGATTTCAGAAGCTATCTAGATTTATCTTCCTGTTCAAGATAAAGACATGATTTAAGCAACAGCTTTGTAGTGACTAATACAGACCAAATATTCAGATTCATGATGCCTGAATCAAGACACAAATGAAGAGATGAAAGAAAACAGAAATTGCTAAACAGCATTATAATTTTGTGTCATAATGTGTCTTCATTCCAACGGCAAGCCAAAGAGGGTGCTAGTAGGCTGTCTTCCATAAAATATAAAGGCAACGCGATTTAGCACCCACTAAAAACATCAGATGGAAACTGGGCTAAATTAACCCAGTGAAGCAGGCCTTAGAGGAACACTTTGCTGTTGAGCAGAAGGGAGAAAGCTGTGTCCATATTGGCTGTCATATTTGCAGGGTGGGGGGAATGAGTTTCATGTCTAAACTTACATGAAAGGGAGATAATATAGACTCATAGGCAAACTCATCTATGTCTCACTGCTAGGAAATTGCAAGATTGCCAAAGGACAAAAAAAAGTGATCATAGGATTTAAAAGAAATCAGAAAAAGAAACTATGCATTCCCCTAAACAGCTAGAGGAGCAGCTACTAAAAAGACAGAGAGACTGGAGCCAAAGTGAACAAAAAGAAATCTGAACATTGGAATTTCAGAGCACATGTTCAGTGTGGTTTCTACATGTGGACAGGCTTTTGAGAAGTGGGAAGTTGTGTCTGTGCCTGAGTTTAACATAAACAAGGTTCAAATATTGCCAGTTGACCTTACATGGTGATTTCACCCCTATTGTTCTTGGATTCTCAGGAATTGAGCTAGAAAACTAATGGGTATTATTTATTGCCTCTTGTAACTGGACAATGTTAATCTGGTGATACCAGAAGAGAAATCCCTGGGAAATGACACTCCTACTTCATAAAGGTGAAACTGAAAGTGATTATATCCTGGTGGAATTTCTGACTCTGGATCTTGATTTGCTCCATGTTGATTGTATTCCTTGGAGACTACATAACTAGGCTTATAATAGTGACTGCGATTAGGCAATCAACATTGCTGTGGGATGTTCTGTATGTCAAATGTGTTGCTTTGATTGGTTAAAATAAATAAAGTGCTGATTGGCCAATAGACAGGCAGGAAGAATAAGATAGGTGGGACAAGGAGGAGGAGGATTCTGGGAGGTGGAAGGCGGAGGGGATAGACCTGCGCGACTGCCATGACAAGCGAGATGTAAGGTACTGGTAAGCCATGAGCCACGTGGCAATTTATAAACTAACAGAAATGGGTTAATTTAAGATATAAGAACTAGATAGCAAGAAGCCTGCCATGGCCATACATTTTGTAAGCAATATAAGTTTCTGTGTGTTTACTTGGTTGGGTCTGAGCGTCTATGAGCCTAGAGGGTGAGAGAAATTTGTCCTGACTTTTGGCCAGGCAGGAAAACTCTAGCTACACAACATGGATGTAAACTTCTTGTCTTTTGACCCCATACTTGTTACAACTCCACACCCAGGTCAATTATGTTAACAAAGCTCAAGAAATTCATGGATATTTGTGAGATTTTCATGTCTATGTCAACATGTCACTAAAATTATGCTGTATATTTTAATAAAACTCTCATCCAGAGCTGGCAAGTGAGATAAGTTGGTAAAGTGCTTGCCATGAGAACATAAGGACCTGAGTACAAGCCTCGGTACCTATGGAAAAAGCTAGTCACAGTACACCTGTTGTTAAAGTGTCCAGACTGGAGATGTAGACAGAATGGTCCATGGAGCTTGCTGGCAAAAGTAGTCAGCACAACTCCCACAAAGAGATCTTGACCCAAAAATATATAAGGTAGGTATCTTCTGAGGAATGACTCTCGAATTTTATCGCTAACCTTCAGATGCATGTGTACCCACATAGATGTAAATTAATGAGATTCTATTTAGATAACCTGTATTTGATACATTTTATCTCTGTGTGTGTTTGTGTGTGTGCGTGTGCATGCATGCACCTGTGCATTTGTTTATGTGTGTGACTATTTTGAGAAGAGGTTTTTATCTATTGCTGAACAAAGAAAAAAGAATGTGTATGGTATTAAGGTTCCCTTCAGTTCAATAAATGTGTACTAAAGTAATCAGAAATCTAATTAAAAGTCTATGGTGTAGTGTTACAATTACATTCAGCCTTGGAGTCAGTGCTCCCTAGAGCTGAATGCCCTTGCATGACTTACTGTTTGCATGACCGGGTATGTGATGCTTAACTTCACTAAGGCTTAGTGTTATGTATCCAAAAGTAAAATTCAATAAATGTGTACTTATCATAGATATATGGTAAAAAAAAAAAATCACGTGAAATGATGTATCTGGTCCTGGAAAACTGTCTTTCCATGGTGGATATGGTATAAATAAATGCTATTCCCATTATCATAATTCTACTGTGATGAAAGTCAGGGTCAGGTATGGAAAGGATAGATTTCTGGTTCCACTGGTTAATTTAATTAGGAATAGGCTGAAATATATATGTACATGTATATCATTATTATTAAATATAACTAAGTATTCCTCAAGTCTTCAGTCAGCTGTTGGATGACCCAAGGAATAAATGTAGTTTCTTCCTGCACAAAGAAGATCCTTGAGGAAATACATCTTATCACAGGGAAGGAAAGTCAATATTCAAACTCAAAGGCTCAGTGTAACTACTCCAAATATCAGACTCACTTTAAAGCTGCAGATTAAGTTGTTCACATAAACAGTTCCCACCACGCCTACTCTCCTACATGCAGAAAAATTCCATGTACACTTCCAGTGCCACCTCAAGTACCTTCACCTTTTATGTCTTTCTGAACTGATAAGAGAAAAAGTAATGGATGGTCCACACTGTCATTATACCACGTAATTTCCTACTGTGTTCATAAATAAGTGAATAGTTTGGTAAATAATAATGGACAATCAGATTATAGATCTAAACTGTATGTTAGTAGATACCAAACTTCTGTCCTGGGAAATTCTAGAGGATTCTCACTCTTACCATGGGCCAGAAGAGAGTGAGAAGTGGAGAAGGAGATGAAAAGGACACAGGTTCTTTCTGTAGGTATTAGACAGATTGGTTTTTCAATGTGTTTCAATAAAATGTTCTTATATAAAGTCATTTGGAAAAATCAATATTACATTGTCAAAACCAAAAGGAAATCATAAAATTTTAACAAATGTAACAAAATTTTGTGATAGCCTCACTTCTCATCTTGAGCACAATACCACAGGTGATTTCTATACCCTGGTGTTAGTTTTTAATTTCTTCAACTATAGTAGGTAGCGATCTTCTTTGCATTTATTCTTACTCATTATTAGTTCTTAGAATCTTAGATCTTCTGAAGATCATTGTACTTCACACATATCCAGCAGTCACTTCTTTGTAAAGAGTCAAGCAAAGAACAAAGGTCATTTGTATAAATTACACAAATAATTGACCTTTTCTGTCTGTAAAATTATAGCTGCTGAATATTTATGTGAATTTTGGAGATATAAATGTCACTTAGAAAGGAATGCTAATAGTAAGTTGACATAGTTCTAAGGCCAATTAGATTCATATTTTCAAAAAGCAAGGCAACAGAAGGCTTGTGTCTTTACAACACTGAAGGAAGAAGAGTTGAACTTTCAGTATGTCCCCTAAGGGAAAAAGGAGGCAACAGAAAAAGTATGGATTTTACCAGAGGATGTACATGGATCAAGCTGGTCTCTGCTTGTCCTGGAGTTTCTTAAATTACAGGTTCCTCTGTCCTGTTTCCCAGCTACAGAATCAAATTCTTGGGTGTAGCTCTAGTAGCTGCATTTTCCCCAAAGTTCTTACCATGCATGATCACACTCAAAACTTTCTGATATGGCCTTTGAGTTCACAGTCTCTCCATGCTGGAGCTCGCACATGTGCTACTGCAGGATTCAGTACAAGAATTTGGAAGATGCTATATACTTACACGTATATGCTTATACTGCCATATAGATGGTAGAACTTACTTTCTTGTAGTTGGAGATCTTCTCTCCAAGTGCCACCAAGGCCCCGCAGTCCCACAACCCATGTATAAAATAATCACACAGACACTTATATTACCTATAGACTGCATGATGGTGGCAGGCTTCTTGTTATCTAGTTTTTTATATCTTAAATTAACCCAATTCTATTAATCTATACCTTGCCACATGGCTCATGGCTTACCAGTACCTTATATCTTTCTTGTCATGTGGTGGCTGGCAGTGTCTCCCTCTCCACTTTGTATGTCAAATATGTTGCTCTGATTGGTTAAAATAAATAAAGTGCTGATTGGACAGTAGCCAGGAAGGAAGGATAGGGTAGGCGGGACAAGGAGGAGGATAAGAATTATGGGAAGTGGAAGGCTGTGTGGGGAGAGACACTGCCAGCTGCCACCATAACAAGAAAGATGTAAGGTACTGGTAAGCCACGAGCCACATGGCAAAGTATAGATTAATAAAAATGGGCTAAATATAAGAGTAAGAGCTAGACAATGATAGGACTGAGCAAATGGCCAAGCAGTTTAAATAATATAAATATCTATGTGTATATTTTATAAATGGGTTGTTGGACTAACAGGGCTTGGCAGGGGCTGGAGAGAAGGTCTCCAACTACACTTTCTCACATTTGCCTTTGGTTTTGAAACAAGGGAAAAACATTTCAAATAGAGGTGCAGGTCCATAATAATCTAACATAAGGTAGAAATAAGAAACCTAGTATGCAGAGTGTGATTAAAGGCATGCTTTACATCTCTCTTCTCTCTCTCCTCTGTCTCTGTCTCTGTCTCTCTATTCTCACCTCCCTCTCTCTCTTTCTCTCCCTCTCTATCTCTCTGTGTGTGAGTGTATGAATATATATGTGCAAGTTTGTATGCATAGTTTTGTAAGTATATTTGCACATACATGTGGGGTACACACATGGGTGCATGCATGTGTAGACAACAGAGGTCTACTAGTTGTGTCTTCCTATATTGTCTTCCAGCCTAGTGTTTTGTTGTTGTTTTTTTTGTTTGGTTGTTTGTTTGATTTTTTGAGACAGGGTTTCTCTGTATAGCTTTGCACCTTTCCTGGAACCCACTTGGTAGCCCAGGCTGTCCTCGAACTCACAGAGATCTACCTGCCTCTGCCTCCTGACTGCTGGGATTAAAGGCGTGCACCACCACTGCCTGGCTCCACCCTAGTTTTTTAGAGATGTCCTGTTACTAAACTTGGAGCTCTCTGTTCTTGCTAAACTGACTAGCCAGCACTATTGAGATTCACCTATCTCTATTGCCCATGCCCAACATGGGGTTACAGATACACACTGATATCCTTATATTTGGAGGTTGATGCTGAGCATGAAAACTGATGCCCTTTGACTTGTGCAACAAGGATTTTACCCAGGAAGACTGCACTCCAGCCCTAGGCTTTATACCTTTTATGAATGAAAGCTGCTATCAGACAATGCCAGGCGGGTGGTTCTGCATGCATTCTATGAAAAGGTATGAGACAAAGTTGGTAGAGGCCATAGAAGTGACAGAATAAGGATTAGGTGACAGAAGTGGAAACCCGAAGAGCGAGATGGACAAGGGCTCACAAAGGATTTTAGTTTATTACATTATCCTGTGACACAGGCAAGAGTGTCAGATGGCTCTTGACATCTTCAACATGTATTCCCTGGGAAAGGCTCACCTTAACAAGGCTCTCAGGAGCTGAGTATGAACAATTTAAAATTTTATTATTAAGAGGCATCACAGGAGGGAGGCTGTAACAAGCCTGGCATTATGCAGCCTGCCACTCTGCCTTAATTATGGGAACATATGGTTCATTTGCCTAGTTGATACTCATGCTACCTGATGGACTAAGCACTGTTACATTAAGTAGTTGGTGATACAAAATAAAATTAGCTTTATTTGCTTCTTTTATTAGGAGGCTCTGCAAGAAGCAAGATGCAGAGAAGCTGTTTTTTGTTTGTTTGTTTGTTTGTTTGTTTGTTTGTTTCACTTGCTGGAGGATGATTAAAGCAACAAGGAAAAAGTGTGTATGGAAGGGTTGTTTTATTGTTAAGGTAGCACTTTGGAGACTAGGCAAAAGAAAAAAATGTAAAATAGAGAAAATCATATTCTAACAGGGAGAGTAAAAATTGGACTCTCTTACATCTGTGCATCCAGATCATGTCCGGCTGATGCCCCACAAGTGAAGACAGTCATTCAAAGGTTCTGGGGACAAAATGCAATGGTGTATGAATGGGCCCTTGACTTTTAATTAATAGCTGCTTTTTCCACGTAGTTTACTCAGGAGAAAAATAAAAGCAAACTAATTCACCTCCCTTCTTTCCGTCCCCCTCTTGGTCTCTCTATTCTGTTTGTCTGTCTGTCTGTGGTGTGTGTGTGTGTGTGTGTGTGTGTGTGTGTGTGTGTGTGTGTGCGTGTGCGTGTGCGTGTGTGTGTGTGTGTGTGTGATATACCTTGTTATAAGACTTCAGACATTTCTTCTCACAGGTAACGTTTCTCTTTGGAGAACAGGAAAAGCAACTGATTTGCTCAGGAGCAAAGAATGGGAGTCACAGATAATGTCCTCCCAGGTCGCCTTTCTCTTTTCCTCCCTTTCTGCAACTTCCCCATTCTGTTATTTTTGCTGGTATCTTTCCATCCTTCACTTCATCCCTTCCCACAATTCAATGCTCTGTGCATAAGGGAAGTCTTGGTGGTGTGGCAAGAAAATGGCCGGGCGGTGGTGGCACACGATTTAATCCCAGCACTCGGGAGGCAGAGGCAGGCGGATCTTTGTGAGTTCAAGGCCAGCCTAGTCTATGGAGCAAGATAAAGGAAAGGCACAAAGCTACACAGAGAAACCCTGTCTCAAAAAACCAAAAAAAAAAAAAAAAAAAAAAAGAAAAGAAAGAAAATGGCAGTAGATCCACTTCAAATTTTGTGCCTCATTTGATGGGCTTACTTGTCACTACAGTGACTTCTATTTGCATCCAAATATATACAGTGCTTAAGCATGACATGTTGTGGAACAATCATTTCTATACTATGAATATGTATTACTCTCATTGATTAATAAAAAGCTGACAGGTTGGTAGCTGGGCAGATATTTAGGGGAGGTGACCAAACTAAGGATGATAAGGAGAAGGGCAGATACAGGAGCTTCCAGCTAGATATAGAGGAAGCAAGATGAGAAAAGGTACTAAGCCATGTGGCTAAACAGAGAAGAATTAGGGGTTATTTTAAGTATAAGAGCGAGTTAGTAATAAGCCTAAGCTACCAGCAGAGCATTCATAAGTAATATTAAGCCTCCAAGTCAAGTATTTAGGAAGCAGCCACTGGATATTTGGCAGTTGCTGGCAGGACAGAAACTTCTGCCTATAGTGGTACATGGAAAGGCAATGCACAGAAAATCTGTGACTCAATGAGGTTTGTTCATAAACAGAGTTTAAATAAGTAAGTGAAAGAGACAGAAATTGTATCAGAAGACCTGATGTATTCTTGTTTTGAGCCTGTGAAAAATTATATCATTCTGAGACCAACTGCGATGGGATGGAATTTCTCCTTTCTAGGGAACATGACTGCAAATGCTTGTTTCTTTTTATGGAATCTTGGAAATTACCTGAGGTAAAGTGACACCAGTGTAACGTGTACTCTGAGAACACTGATCTTCAGTTATATATCACTATATGGAAGAATGTTATTTTGAGATATATAAGACACCAGATACATTGCTTAGCAAATAAGAGTTGCCTTAAATGAGTATTTTTATAATCATTGAATATTTTCCTGGCTATATGTATGTTTTATTTTATTTTTATGTTTTTTGAAATGAGGTAGAAATTCAGCAAATTACTTATGGATTCCATTGTGGTTTTTCAAATGATAGGACAAATTTAATGCTCTGTTTCTCTTTGTTTCTATGGTTTGGGGCTCCTAGGTCCACTGCCACTAAGGATCAATTATTCACAATGTTTAATGTTGCCTAGAAGGGCACACTGTTGAACCGTCTGTTCAGTAAGCTAACACTTCCTATTAAATTCTCAACACGGCCTCTGAATAGGGAACCAGCGTGTACTAGGAATAAAGGAGATGCATTTAGGGATTTTGATTTCTGTCAGGTCACTGGCTAAGTAGATCTACAAGGAAAAGAAGTGTTTAATCACATTCAGAAGATGTGGGATTAATTCCTTCAGTTGCCTGAGAATGCCTTGAAGACAAGAACTTCATCAGCATTTACCTTGACCTCCCAGGATGAAGTTTTGGTTGCTGTTCAGTCTGATAGATGTAAGAATGCATAGAATGAACTGCACAGAGGTCTAAATGACTTCTAGAGGTGCATGCAGACATGTTAGAACACATGGTGACTTCATGTCCTTTTACATAGGCTGTGCCATTTGTATCTCAGACACCCCTCTGTGAGAAAGAAGCACTATTTTCTCTAAAATGGTTCAACTGAGAACCAGAAAACTAAAGGACTTGTTAGAAGCTATCAAACAAATGAGAAGTAAAATTGAGGCCTGAATAACTTTAAGGAAAAACTATTTCTTAAGAAAGGTGAAGAGAGTGTTATATACTTGCAGTTACCTAGTTTAATACTTTAGCCTCAGAGTATAGTACATTATAGTAGTAGAAGGGTGTTCAATGAATATTTATCAGATTTATGAAGAATTAACAAATGAGCAAATTATGGGTTTGAAGTCTTCTTCGTTCGGCTGCATCTAGTAGTGTAAATGACAAATATACCGTATAGGCTCAGCTCTTTGAACACTTGGTCCCTAGTTGGTGCTGCTGTTTGGAGGTAGGTTATTGAACTTTCAGTGGTGGACGCCTGTGATAGACAGGAAGTATAGACAGGAAGTATGGCATTGTAGGCAGCCTTTAAAATTACATAGCCTTGCCTGATTTTCAGGTCCCTCTCTCTGCTTCCTGTTTGTGACGGAAGATGTGATTGCTCAGCTTTGTGCGCCTGACCCTGCTGCCTTGCCCATCATTTTGGACTTTCCCTCTGGATCTATAAGCCAAAATAAACTATCCCCTATTTTGCTTTGGGCCATAGTGTTTTCTTACTATAAAAGAAAAGTAGCTGATATAATGTACAACCTCTAAAAAAATAAAGTTTAATTTGCACTGATTGAAGGACATAAAATATGTACTGAGTGTGTTATTTCTAGCTTGTGTTGAGTGTTCAAACTGACATGTTGAGTGAAAGTATGAGAGTCAAAGTCTTCAATGGCTTTCCTACTAGTTTCAGAGTTCTCCTTAAACTCTCTGAATTCCCCCCAAACAGATCTGCTGAGTTTTTTGATAATTCATAGACACAATGTCTTTAGCTTAGTCACTTCTCCACCTGAGTAAGTCATTAAGACATATATGATTATGCAGTCAACAAAGAACTTACTATTTCAGCTAGCCAAGTACTCCTTTCTGTTCATCTTGACCATAATCTCCAGACAGGCAGTCATTATGTGGATATAGTAAGCAATAATCAACATTTAATTACTATAGTGACCAAAAAGAAGAAACAGTAGTCTGGTGATTTTACTCAGGGCCATAATACTCCTTAAAGAATGTAACAAGAACCCATGCTGTCTGATGTTCAATGCTAAACTCTTTTCAATGCATGCTTTCTTTTCTGCTAAATTTATACATTGTTATTAAATCCTTGGTATCACTAAAGAAAAGAAGACAGACATGAGGTAACCATTCATTCCCCACAAAACATCCAGCACAGTTGGACTCTTTAATGACAATAATACCATATTCAGAGGAAGGGAAATTTTCTGCCTTCAGGATTTTCCATGTTCATGGACTATTACAGCTGAGACAGAAGTCTTAAATTACTGAAGACTTTGATGATGGTGCATAAGCTAATAGGAAACATGTTAGCCATAAAACAACTGTTGTTTGTTCTGAGTTACTGTTTCGATATATTAAAGCACTTGTCAACATAACTTCAAACAAAGGAAGGTTTAGAAAATTCTCCTTTTTTAGCAGAGAGGAAACAGCCTTGATACAGAAGGACAGAACTTGGCTCCCTAAGTAAATTTCATCACCTACTGGGTCTGTGATGGAAACTCCTGATTCATGAAAGAGGAAAAAATTGTCCAAAAACATATATCACTACCATTTTTTTATAACTAGGCAATACACTTTGATGACTTTCAATAGGCTTCTTTAACTCTCTCTAAACCACCTTCAGGTAGTTACACTTTATTGGCAGTAGGAGTTAGTGCTAATGAAATTTCAAAGAAGACAGTGTCATATAGAAGTTTTATACAGAACTAAAAGGGTCTGTTTTCCCATAGAGACACTCCCAAAGTCAAGAACTGAAAAGCTTCTATTTAGGATCACTGAAAATTTCAACTAGTTTTCTAAATTTCTTTTTCATTCTTTCTATGCATACAAGAGAGTCACTTAGTACCAGAGGTATGAGAAGTCTAAAGCATATATATATATTCTATTAAAGTGAAATGATGACCTTGGTATGATATTAAGAACATGCACAGGGACTCTGTGTGACTTGTTTAAGTTCAGAATGTGGCCTTATGCAAATTGAAAAATAGGCTCAATAATCTGTCATTCCCCTTTAAATCAGACTATTCAACTGTCTGTCTACTTACACAATTATTCTTGGCTATTTAAATCTAATTTAAAAGTAATTTGTGACCATCCTTTATGTCCAAAATTCTGTTGCTAGCTCTTAGAAAATGTGATGCCAATTGCCTTGAAAAACTACACACACACACACAAACACATGAATGTACACATGTATGTACGCATGCACACATGCACACATATAGATACATACACAAAGTGATTCCAATAATATTAATGTTTATGTTCTAGATTTAATAATAATTAATTTGTGAGCACACTGGTGTGGTGCATGCCTTTAATCCCAGCACTCAGGAGACATAGGCAGATGGATCTTTGTGAGTTCAAAGGCAGTTCAGTTCCAGCATGTTCAAGGCTATACAGAGAAACCATGTCTCAAGAAAAAAACAATATTTAGTGTCAATGCTTAGCACTTTAATACTTTCCTTTCTTGAAATTGTCTTCCATTATGGTAGCCATTTTCAAGTTACAATTACTTTATTAGGATTTGGCCTGTGTCCAACAACAATTGTTGAAGAAAGGTAAGTTCTGATTATGGAAAATTATTCAGTCCCCATCTCATGGTCAGGCTACTAGTTTAAAAGAAAGAATATACCTTATAACTGATCAGTTAAAGATAGCATCAGAATCTGTTATTTTAAATTTTGTTATCCTTTCAATTCATTTTATATAAGGAGGCCTATGGTAGAGAAATGTCTCAAATGTATACTCAAAGCAAAACATTTTTGGGTAGTCAACTCAACTTCTAAGATATACTTGAGAACAGTAATCATAATGTTTTCTTACCTTCCAATTTATTTCCTTTACCTTGTCCTTTCTTTCCATTCCCCATCCTACACTTTCCTTTTGTTCTTTCTAAAATATTGTATTTTGCATTTTTTTAACCTTCAAATTGTTTGGAAGTCCTTATGACTAGACTACGAGAAAGCCATTAAAGCCAATATAAATGACATCATATGAAGTAAGTATCTAAAATATTCTATTATTAATAAAATCTCAGGAGTCAGATATTGGAGTTAAACCTGAAAGTTCCACAGAGTGATGGAGAAAAGATCAGCTGACCCCTACTCTCCATATATCCCATGAATGGAGATACATATTACAGTTTGGTTTTACAATCTAAATAGACTTAAAAAGTTGACAGATGCCTTTTACCTGATCATAACAGAAAATCATGTTTAGCTGACTTGTGCACACTGTACATTTGATACTTATGTTAATGCAGATATGTATAACTTTATAAGTTTATGTGTTTTCAGAACAAAAGGACCTGACACCATTGAAAATAAGTTACCCAGGGGATCCAACCTCTCAGAATGCCTCTATTGCAGTTTTCTCAAAATTCTATATCCAGAATAACTTCAAAGCTCCAAGTTGAGATAGTCTAGCCCCACAGACTACTCAAGCCATGACTTCTGATAAGCTCTACAGTTTCTTATAACAAAGGAACTAAACAAAAAAATAATACAGCTACCTCTTCCAGGACTTTATCCTTTTTTTTTTTTTCAGGGTTCTCTAAAAATGTCACTGACCCCAGACAACAGGAAGCAATCTAGAGAACATGATGCTCACATTCTTAAGGTGAGGTGGGTGGTTTCTGGTCATTCAGTGGATGTGTGTCATTGTTTAGTAGGGGTTAGTTTCATATTGCTACTGGTCATGGTCAGAAAAAAAGAAACTAAACAAAAGAGATTGGATTCAAGGATCTCTTTCTGAAAAGAAACCAAAGGGGGGGTGATATAAAAATTATAGGATAAAATGGTAGATTATTGAATCTGTGTTTAAACTAAAAAACAACTATGAGACTCAAATATTTTACATTGGTATGTATGATCTTTTTTATTGATATAAAATTAAGGTTATTTTTGTTATAAATAGTGTACATGTTTCTACTCTTGTTTAAGGTATTGTGCCTATGCAGCTCATTTAAAATGTCATGTAAAGTTGTAGTCCTTGAAGACTATTATTAAAAACTGTTTAACGAAATTAAGAAATGTAGGTTAGTAGTTAGTCATCCATAATAATCAAACTTGTCATGTAGGTATATTTGTAAGGTCAAACAGAGAAATATTTTAGATAGACAGATGGTCTTCAAACACTTCAGAGACCTATAGAATATGGCATTTAAGATGTTTTAATAGTATAAGACTTCTCATGACAGTGAAACATGTCTGCTCTTGGCAGCATCAATTTACTTCAAAAAGGGATGGTGGGTATCAAGAACCTCTATGAAGTTTGCTTTCAATGTGACTAAACTAGCCATCTGGTCAAGAAACTACCCTTGCCCTGATTGCTGACAATATGATATCCAAATTGGACGAGCAAGACACAAAAGAAGGGACTGACAAACTTTGCCAAGGCAAGGTAAGCAGTTTTTCAAAATTCCTGCTTCACATAAAAGTCTGTCAGATATTCTAGGCCTGTAGGCCAAAGATGGATGCACCAACATTGTAGAAGAACATTGGTGTCTGTCCAGGCAGCCAGTATCTCTGTAATTTCTCTAGTTTTGGAAGTTGTTTGCTCTGACTTCCTGTTTACTCAGGTACTATAGGTACTATTATATTCTTCTATTTAATGGGGTTTTTGATGGGGATGAAAACTAGATAGTTATAGTTGCAGTTTTCCTTGTACCAAGGTCAGAAAAGAAACTTACATAAGAGATATAAAGTTTATAAGGCTGATAAACAAAATCTTAAATTGTTTATCTAAAAAGGTATTTTAAGATCTAAAAAGACAGTTTCAGGATAGTAATACAAGTCATGATAAAAAGAGGTTTTGGTATAAAACTTTGGACTCACTAAGATAGGATAGATAGTACAGTACTTTCTCCAAATTTGCCAAATACAAATGGACTGAATATAGTGAATGTAATTCTTACTTGACAATTGCTCTTATTGTATATAGTTTTACTATGTTAGAGTTAAACCCTTTCCTTTTTATTTAGAAAAAAAAGGGGGAAATGTTGTGATACATTTGTATACTGTTTGAAGATGCATTGCTGTGACTAGTGTAATAAAGAGATGAATGACTAATAGCTAGACAGGAAAGGATAGGCAGAATTTCTGGAGAGAGAGAGGAAGAGGAGGAGGAATCGAGGCATATGCATTACAATCCAGACTCCTAGGAAAAGTAGCTGAGCCATGAGAAATAATCTAGATTAATAAAAGCAGGTTTATTTAAGTTATAAGAGGTAGTGGGACAAGCCTAACCTTATGGTCAAGCTTTCATAATTAATAATCAGGCTCCATGTCATAATTTGCTGGCAAGTGGTCCTGACAAAAAAGTACTGCTACAAGCATAGATGCTGTATTTTCCAGTGAGCAGCTTGAAGTCACACACTTAATGAAACCAGTGAGGACAAAAGGCAATAGATGAGGAAACAGGGCAGAAAGCCTGCAGAGATATGATGTCTCATGTAGCTAGCTAGCCCCATGCCCTTTACAAATTACTGTTTAATACTCACCATATCAGGTAGACACAGATGCCTGTAATTACTACATCCTGCTAGGGCTCAATTATTTCTTCAATTTTTTAGAATGTACATTCAGAACTTAATTTGCTTGCTTTCTATTGTTAAGTGTCTAATGAAATCCCCAAACTAGAGGAAGATGTTATTATGAAGACTCTCTGTAGGTTAAGAGGCCACAAGACCATTCCTTTCATCACAGTAAGAGAGCTTGAATATGCTAAGGCCATTAGTAACTGCTCTGAGGCTGACACTGATTCTATCTGGGGCAAGTGAACTAAAAACAAAAACAAAAGTTAGAAAATGTAGTATTCCTTATGCTTTCTGCATTTTCTTTCACCTCAATCCCCTCCCCCAACTTTCTCACAGTTTCTCAGCTACTCTTCCTTCTCCTCCTCACACACTTTGTGTTTGAGCACTTTAAGGTCATGAAAGTTCACTGGCATCTCCTCCTGCTCTTTGGGTTCACACTGCAGAACCACTTTATACAATACAGCAGAGTTAATCAGTGTACTAGAGTATACATACCATCTAAATCCAGTGTATGGTGGCATGTGATATCTGGAGTATTCTTCCACATCAGAATGTTTAAAGGTTGATTCAATTTTAGGGATGAAAGATAAAATATATGGAAAGCAACTGTATGATGTTCAGCAGAGAACACCTGCAGTAGCCTCCCAGAAGGGACCAGTCTGGGTTCTGGCAGCAAGTTCCCTTCACCCTTATATTCCCCTATGCTGACACACCTGTGCCTTTGTCTTGAGGCATTTCCCGAAGAAAAGCCTCTCTCAAAGACTCTAATACCCTACTCATCCCTCTATTCTGACTCATTAATTCAAAATTCAAGGGGATTTCTATTTTAGGAAGTCTTTAAACCAAGGATATGAAAACTTTGTATAAAGGCAAGATTAAAGAATAGACAGAGGTACTAGGTTGCTTCCTCTCAAACACTTCATCAGATATTTGGAGAGGTCTATAGGAGAGCAGATAGAGGCAGGAAGCCATCATTACCAATGCTAACCTCTGATTTTTGCTGTTGTTTCCTTTATATTCTCTTCTGGGGCTAGCAGGGACAATACTAGGACTGCTAAGACCAAATCAGTGTCCTCACATCTGGCCTATGGAGATTTTTTTTCTCTAGCTTCAAAGGTTCTTTGCCAAAATCTGTATTTCTAGTTTTTCCTGCAATATTGGGTATGTTACACAGTGAATCTACCTTTGCAGGAAGCAAGACTTGTCAGAATTCAAGTTGTGAGTGTTAATGAGAAGTGACAGCTCACACACCAGTCTTGTGGGTCCTTTTCTCTAAAACTATCCATTGCCACACTTAGCCAAGGCCAAACCATTTGGTAAAAGCTCCTCCATTCTAGCTGAGTTGTGACAATTTCCTTAACTACAGTAATCTTTCCAGACTAATGTTCTTGCCCTGATTTTTGCCTTCCCTGCGCTATGGAGCCCAAGTAAAGGCCATTCAGTAAAGATGTTTACCCATCACCTGATATTCTTTAGCTGACTACTTACTGCTAACCCCTACCAATAGCCAACTGTGGACAACAAAGGAAACTTTTCAAATTCACCTACCCCTTTCTGTCTTGTGTCTGACTGATTTCATAAGCAGACAGCAGGCTCTGAGTTACAGAGAGCTTGTCTGTAGCCCCTGCCCCAAATAAGGCTTGTATTATTTCTCAGTCATTCATCCCCTTAGCTGTATTTCATTCACTTTCATTACATTTCACTTCTTTGGTTCATGTGCCCTGTCTTGCCAGATGAGGGTCACTGCTACATAGGATGTTAAAAAAGCTCTGTGAACTCATATTTGCACAATGGTCCATTCTTAACAGGACTCAGTCACACAGAGAGATCATTCAAATAGAGCTGCTATCTGCAGTCTGACCACCCTTTCTATACACAAGGATCTATAGATCAATGTAATAAAGTGTGTTGTATGTTTGAAAAAAAAAGTAAGTATTCTTTCTGTTCTGCTGCACTGTCCTAGAAAACATTCAAGTGATGACTTCAGATTTCTCACCTGCATCCATTCTTGAAGGAAACCTCTCTGGCTTCTCCACAGGAAAACTCTCCACATTTTTTTTTTCATGTGGTGAATTCATTTAGTCATGGGGTGAACACCTGTGTGACTATTTAAAAACCATAACACCAGGTGTGTGCATAGGAGTGTCTCTTGCCTTTGTATAATGTTCTCACTGCTTTCTCAGCAGGCTGGGTCAGGAAAAGCCTTCAAACTGAATATAGAAAACGGTCTTAAAGGATTTTAAAAATATAACTCTACTATAAGTGTGTGCAAAGAAAATGTTGCAGCCAAATTACACAAACAGGCTTTAGCTTTATAGCTACTTATGTTTATATAGGATGTGAAATTGTTGGCATCTTGGGGTACTCCACTGAAGGTTCATCATAGAGGAAAAAAGCAGGTTTTGGGGGATGGTACATTATAAGACACAAAAATGACTTATAAGGTAAGAATTTTTTTACCTTTTACTTTGCCTTAGGTTCTCTGTTCCTCTTTTCCAAGAAATTGATGCTTTAGGGAAGGCATTTGGTTTGCATTCAATAGAAATGTCACCACCTACTTGAACAACTGAAATTTTTTTAATGGGTTTTTTTGAGAAATCTGGAGCTGAGGCTAGAAAACAAAATTAAAAATTGAATCATTAATTCACTCAATTAACATGCAATAATTTAAGATTAAACCAATATACTGTATAAAATTTAACATTTTTATTCAAAATTAAATGTAATATACTCAAGTTGTCTCAAGAATAATTTAAACACACACAGATTCACACACACACTTGCACCCACATACACAATCACACAACATATACATATGCATGGATAAAAACATGTATATACATATTGTACATGGTTTATGCCACTATGGCAAATCACAGGTATTTTATCACTATGTCCAATTTCTTCCAGAATATTTAAGGTAGGGAAATATAATCTGTCTTCCACAGAGGTAGATCAGCTAAGTGCAATTTAAAAACCTCACATTTGTTAGTCTCAGTCTTATTCCTACCCAGTTGGATAAGTAAGAGTTCACTAAAAAGAGAACAAACAGAAGGCTTGGGAAGCACCCAAGCCTTCCATGTTCCTGCAAATTGGATCTGTGTATCTAATCTCAATTTCTAAAGTCCAAATGAACTGAAGTTTTCATATATGTCCGACTATCTGACTTCCTGGCTTTTTTGAGCAATTGCTTTTCTGCAATTTTCATCTGGCCTGTGCAACTCGCCTTTGTGTCCCAGATTGAAAAGAATGTTCTCCATGAAGGTTCTAGTTGGCTTGCCTCGTGTTTGGACACTAACAGTTCAGTTCCTGACCATACAGAGAGGCAACTTTTAAATGTGGCTATTTTCTCAGTTAAACTGTAAGTTCAGCAAAGGCGAGGGCCACTCTCACTCAAGGATTTTTATTCTTGGAGCCTGGGAAATAATAAATGTTCAGTGAAATAGTACTGATTAAAGAATAAACAAGATGCCTGGCATCCAAAAGCCTATAATACTTGATCTCTTCTTTATTCTTCTTGTTTCCACCATTCTTCCTATCACTAATCAATTCTTGGGTAAAAATACATCACACTCATTTATTACAGCAGACATCATTGCTTGCATTTCATGTGGTACCAATCTCACACTGTTCCAACCTGAACACTTCCCCCGCCTCTAAGGAACTCTCTTCATCATTCTGCACTTACTTCAGTATCTGCATGACAATTTGACAAGAATTCTAGGGAAGCTTAAGGAATTGTTCTTTTTAAAATAAGGGATACCTATGGAAGGATCTGTCTTCTCCCTTTACTTCTGCCCTGAATATGAACTTGATGTCTGCAGCTTCAACAGCCATCTTGTACCCACACATCTACACATCTTCAGGAAAAGGTTCTCAGTACAACAGCCAAGCTGCAGTGTCATACTTGACAGCCAGTGCACAACTTAATGGAGATAAAGTGGGTAGTCATGTCTTAAGTCTCTATACATTGTCACTTGCTTTTCTTATGCCTGTGTGGTTGAAAATAATTCTCATGCTCATATTTGTAGCTGAAAATATTCCTGTTGGATCCCATTGTCTTGTATTCAAGGCCACACGCTAGAATCTATTTAATTGATTAAAACCCTTCTGAATTTGGCACACAACTAATGATGGGATCTTAGTGCACTGCTAAAATAGAAAAAGAATTAAAACCGTTTATGGTATAAAAAGCTAATTGAGATGTTTCTCATTGTTTCTAGGGAAAGTAATTTCTAGTTCACAGGGAAAAATCAGGTTCAGTTGATGTATAAATAATAGAATGTAAAGTTTTAATTTCAAATTTCTTAGTTATAAATGAATAGCTCACCTAACACTCTCAATTCTGCATTTGCATAAATTGTCTGATATTTATTTTCTGCAGCACATTGGTAGATCCCGGAATCCGACACATTCAGCATGGTGATGATAAGAGTCCCATTTTCAATCTGAATTCTCTCCTAATAAAGGAATAGCCATCAAAAGATTTTTGTATTAATATAAAAGGTGTTTAATTGTTAATGTAAGCATTCTCATGAACAAAATATATTAATTAACATTTGCTCCTATCACTGGCAACTTTGCCTGCAAAATTCTGAGTGGCATTCTAAAGTTAAAAGAAAAATGTGTGAAGTATAATTTTTGTGGAATAATTTGGGGTGGTGGTGGTGGTGGAATAATCTGTGCCATATCATTTCTTTGAAAACTGGCATCCTCTGAACAGAATATATGGAATTGCCTGTTCTATGATATTCAAAATAATTTAGAAATTTCCACGATCCTGGAATGTGGTGAGTTTGCAGTATGTTGCCTAAGTTCTAAGTTAGAGAAGCCACAGCCTTTCTTTCTATAACGTCCTCTAAAGACCACCTGCATCAGCAACAAACATCTGCTACAAGGAGTCATTTAGGGCACTGAAATACAATTTCATGTGCACAAAGTAAAGTAGTTAATAATAAAAATCTAACCTAAACTAAATATTTCAATGAATCCGCTACTGTTCTCTAAGGATAATATAAGTAGGTTAGAGAAAACAAAGAAAAAGTGAAAGCATTCCAAAAAATCCTGGAAGAATGTTACACTGAACCAAAGAAACAAACACAAAACAATGTTTTTCCTTCCAAATAATGTATTCTTTATGACTCTGGCTATGGCTACATGTGCAAAATAAAATGCAACATTAACATGATTATTTGGAAAAAAAATTGATAGGGTAAAAGTTCTCTCGTGGGATAGACATTCTAAGAGAAAATATGTTTATATTTAAAATGTGTATAAAAACTCAGATCTATTTTTATGAAAGTAGGAACAGTCATCATATTTCCTAGAAGCAGGAGAGTGGGTATCAACTCAGATTCTGAGTCCTCTTATGAGACAAAGTTCGGCACACTACATCATTTACTAACTGCTCTGTAACTTGGAAAATAGTTTCCCTTCTCTGTGTTCCTCATCTGGATGGTACCCACAGGAACTGTTCTGAAAGCCAATTTTAATTTTAGTAGCTGCTGTACAATGTTGGACAAGTGTTTCAGCCTCTCTGAAATACATTTCTTTATATATTTGAAGGAATGATCACTATTTATCTCTCCTATATTATCTTGAGGACAAAGCAATGTACAGAAAAAAAACAGAGTATGAGACCTGACCCACAGGAGAGCGCATTGAATGCTAGCTTTGCTGATAATGCAATCATTTTAATTTGTTACTATTTAGAATATTTTATTTACCCTTGATAATTCATACATTCTATAAAGTCTTTTAAGACTCCATAGTTCCCCACTGCACCTCCCCCCTATACAATCCCCAATGTCGCCTCCCAACTTCATGTTCTCTTCTTTCTTTTTTCTTTTTCTTTTCTTCTCTTTTTTTAAATTTCCCCACTGATTCCAGTTACTGCTAAATGAACATGTGTTAATGACATCTGAATGTGTATTCATAACCGTTAGTATGACTATGTCCAAGTTTCCAATCCCAACCCTCTTTTCTTCCTTTGAGTTTGTTTAAGGATTACATAAATGTAAGTTTCCTTTACTAGAGTACACTGAAAAATCCAAAGACATGAGCGACTACTGAGAATGGCTATTATTTGACCAAAATGTATTTGTAAGGGAAAGGATTTCTAACATACAGTTCCTTACCTCTGGACTGAGTCGTTCACCATTCTTTAGCCATGTGTACCAAGGATTTGGCTTTCCACTAGCTTTGCATTCCCAAAATAAGCTGTCATAGATTGACAGGTATGTATTTTGGATTTTATGTTCCCATTCTGGAGGAGCTATTTTTAAAAAAATGCAGATCAATATCTTGTTGGTAATTCAGTCAAGGTAATACAGTATGTTCCATGTTCTTAGTTATCAGGGAATTAACTGGATCCTGGTGAATTGCCATTCCAATATGTGAAATATGGGGGGGGGGACAGGATGGGAGGGGACAACTGCCAGAATCTAGCAGGGGCAACCGTCACAATTATCACCCCATATTTGGCTCAACCTAAAGGTTGCTGTTTGTCATTTTGCTGCACCTGTGCAACAACTTGTAAATTCCTATTAAAGGTCAAAATTCAGAAGACAGCTAAAGAACATTGCCATGCTAAATCACAGCACATAAGTCAGTTGAGACGTAAAGACCAAATCTAAACACTTTGAGGTCATATTTTATATATATATGAAGCTAACAAAAAGTAAATGAATGTAAACCAGAAATAATACAGCCTAATATCTTGACAAAGCATAAATGGGAGCCTTCATTTTTTTATAACATAATCCAATATCCTTTGGGCTCTTGAGGAGGAATGCAGACTTTGGGAGTTGTAGTAGAGTGAAATATTTAACTTGAAATCTATACATGGAGTTTTACAAACTTCATATTCTAATCTAAGAAAGCACTGCACAGTAGTAAGCATAAACAACTGGTATATCAAATGTGAAAAGAAGGAGTTGTTAGTCTTACTGTCATTCAAGAAGAAAGCTGGAGTGTAAATTAAATGTATTAATATGACTATTCTTTATGTTAAAGATACTTGAAACCTGTGCACAGTTGCTGATCTCTTATCTTCTTTAGTACTGTCCTTGTATCCTTGTGGAATGGGGAGTTCCTGCCTTTTCTTGGAATCTGAGGAAAAGTCTAGTTAGGTGTTTGACACTTCTGCATTGAATTTGGTTTATATTCCCAGAACCCACACCATGAACTCACAACTGCCTGTAATTTGGGCTTTATCAGGGTACAATGCCTCTAGATGTTTGCAGAGATGTCAGCTGACCCTTTCAAGATACTTTAAAAAATTCAGCAGCCAAATTATAATCATTGAACAGAGGAAAATGCTGCCTTTTTGGTGAATGCTACTACAATGGAGAAGTCTGAGGATAAGATTCTTCAGTTTGCACAGAAACAAAGTCAATGAAAAAGGAGTTATTGACTGAACCAACAGCAAGGGCTATTTTATTTTAAACACACTCCTAATGTAGCATCATGAGCTATCTACCTAAGGAAAGTAAGAGAGGCAGAGAGACAAGTATTCCTTGGTTCCTGCCTACACTCATCTAAGGATAAACTGCTGCATGCCCTGTCTAGGGATGCAATAGTACTGAGCAGGCTGTTAAAGAAGCAAAATAAGATGAAATAAAAAAGTGGGACCATAAAACAAGGTACTTAGCATGCACCTGAAACCAGACTCTTTCAGCCTAGCCTTGTAACATGTTGTGCAGCACTCACTACAGCAAGTAGAGGAAGAAATGGGACCATGTGGAGTTGAAATGTTATATATCACAAAACCTGTGTAGCTGATTCCAGGCTTCTCTACTGTGATACATGCCTTCATTAAGGCTCTGTAGGAAGCTGGTCATCAAACAGAAAGAGTCACGGTATCCCTGGGTGGTGAGGCTCAACCTATGATTATCTCCTGTGGAAGCCAGATCTATTTCCAATTTTAGAACATATCTCCTGAAGCCTTGAGAAACAAACCACAGCAAGGTTTATGAGAACCCAGAGCACTGACAAAAAACTGAACCTTCTTTCTGTATGCTAAAACAGTATGTAAATATTTATATGAAAATACATGTTTGACCCAAGAAATATTGCATTTTTGTATATGACTTCAGAGCTTGTAAAGTTTAAGATCTAAGTTTGAAAGATTTATCACTATCATGTTAAATTATATATAAAAATACATTATATGTATATTTAAATGATGATGATGATGATCATGATAATATGTGTCTGTCTATCTGTCTGTCTGTGTGGGGGAATGTGCATTTCCAGCAGCAGCCAAAGGTATCAGATCCACCTGGAGCTGGAGTTGCAGACTGATTCTTATGGCCTGCCTGAAATAGGTTCTAGAAATTAAAATCAGGTCCTCTGCAACTGCCATACATTCTCTTAAATATAAACTTTTTCTCAAGCCTCAATATACAGCACACATACATACATAGCACATGCTTGCATGCATGCATACATACATACATATTGTTTAATGTAATAATCTCAATATTAAAACATATTCATTTATTTCATGTGCATATTCATTGGATCCCTAGCATTTTAATGAGAAAGGTGTCTTAAATGCTTTGTCTATGTAAGAAATACGGTAAAATAATAATAATAATAATAATAATAATAATAATAATTTGGGTTTACCATACAAGCTTGAGTTTTGGTTATTTCTCCCCTACCATAACTCCAACTAACTCTTTTAAATGCATTATATTCTCTGTAATTATCATAAAATACATTAAGGCTAATTTCAGAGGTCAAAATGCAAAATATAAAAGGATATACAATGACACTATTTTTGAGTTGTAACTTAAACTTATCAATATAATAAAACGGAAACTTCTTGATTTTCAAATATTATTCAGCTCTGGCATAAGATGATTTTTCTTCATTTTGTGTTACACAAATTAATATGTGTCTATGATACATAATTATTATCTAATTCATTGGTTGTTTATTTTTCTTCCAAAAGGAATGTTAGTAACCACTGAAAAGCTGACTAGTGAGGTAGACTTGGATCATTGTGTTAAAAAAGCTATGGCAGCATTAGAAGAGACCAAGTTTACATGATTCTTCACAGTTTTGAACTTGAATTTTAATATCAATATCTGTGAGAACTTGCTAAACTAATCAGAAATGTCCAAACTGTAACATCACTGAAAATTATTTAGGCCTAAGATTATTCTAAAAATTATTAGTTAACATTTTTAAAATTCCATGTGTTGAAAGATTTATAGAGTATATATAATAAAGTAGTTTATTGTTAATTCAGTCTATGGATAATTATATTCTGATCCATCACTTAGCTGTAGCTTTTTCTATCATCTAAAAAACATGAAATATTTTTATCAAAACTGAGGCAAAACCTTTATTATTTTTAGTGTGGTAAAACTATCAGTTGTTCCTTTACTAATACATTGCCAAAGATACTGACTGACAAAAATGTCTGTTAAGAATCACCTACTACTGAAAAATCAAATTACTTTTCTTGGCAAGCATCAATAAAATTGTAAAACAATAATAAAAAGTAAATTATATTCTATTTATAAGAAACAACTTTCACTTCAGGTTAAAATAGGAAATTCTAAATGAAATGGAAAGTAACATATCCAAAGGCACATATATTCTCCTCACAAGATATTCAGTTGTTACTGCTAAGGGATAATTATATTAAACTTTTCAGATTATCCAAACATTATTTTTAATAACTTTATCAATGATGGTATCAGGATATGTAGAAAAATATTTTTGTTATGAAGAATACAGTTTCTAGGAGTCCTATATCTTAGAAATACCAAATAGTTTGATAATTCCTTTATTTTATAGGTTCAGTCATGCTGGAGAGATGACTCAGCAGTTAAGAATACTGACTGGTCTTCTAGAAGATCCGTGCTTGAGTCCCAACACCTATATGAAAGTGGGGAATCAGACACCTTCTTTTGGTATCCTAGGCTACAGGCATGAATGTGATGCACAGAAAAAAAGACATACAAATAAATTAATAAAAAGAGAAAAATTCGAAAATGTAATTTTTGTCTGGATAAAACAAGACATAAGATAATATTTGGATAATATATGCATTTATTGTATCATAAAGTATCTTTAGCTCAAATGATATTCTAGAAACTATGGCAAAGGTGTATCATGAGGAAATGAACTGAGTTTTCTGTCATATTCATATGAGCAGCTACGTACTGAAAAAGTAGAAGAAAGGCAGTACATTCCTCCATTCAATCTATTTTACTATTCACTTTTCTTTTTGTTTGTAAATCTTATTCAGAATGTTAATGATGATTGCCATAGGTTATTTCTGAATATTATATGGGAAATGTATTTTAGTTGTGAATACCTTGTGTTATAAACTTTAATGTTGTTAACATGAAATTGCTGACATTCTTCAGTCAACTACAATAAACAATGTCATGTATAGATTGTGCTGGAATTTATGCCATTGTGTGTCTCTGTGTGTGTGTGCTATATGCATGTGTGCAGATGTGTATGCTTATGCATGTCCATAACACACATCTGGAGTGCAGAGGTGAATGTTGAGTGGATATCCTTATCAGTTCTGCTCTACCTCATTTTTGACACAGCAATTCTCTCTAAAGTTGGAGTTCATTGATTGGCTAAACTGGCAAACTCTCCTCAGAAAGACTATTGTTTAATCTTCCCAAACAGAGAATTACAAGTATATAATCTAATGTATGGACTTTTTATGTGGTTGATGGAGATTTGATTTCAGGTCCTAATATTTGAGTCACAAGTACTTTATCCACAAAGATATCAATACAAAAAGTTGTATTTTAAAGACAGTTATCCCTACCTATCATTAAACAAATCATCCAACTGGAAATGTCTTTCCAATTTTTCCTATGATACATGTACACAATATGTTGATGATTTCCCCTATTTGCTCTGAAGCACAGTAAAAAAAAAAAAATCATACATTTTGAAATTCTATTTACTCACCATAAAAAACAAGTTGACCCTTTGCAAGGTTTCTTCCTCGAAGGTTACCTGCGATGCACTCATAGAAGCCTTCATCCTCTTGTTGAAAGTTGGGGATTTCAAGGATAGCTTGGGATTTGCTGTACTTGACTTTCCCTGGCATCGGGCTTCCATCCAACCTCCTCCAACTAATATCAGGGACTGGACTAAACAGTTACACTTCATTAGAATAGATGATGGCTGTCATTATACAGTAGGATAAAACAAGAGAAACCTGGAAAGTCACTCTCAAGTAAGACAGTTTAATCTATTACAGTGTGATTAGATTTCACATCACACAGTCATTCACCATTCATTCATTCAGCCATCTGTTTAAGATCTGCTTAGTCACCTGCCATAGACAAGGCAGTGTACTAACTTCAGGAAGCATATTGCTGATAGACTACACATGTCCTCTGTCCTTGTATTGTTTTTAGACTAACAGAGAAACATACTATAATCAAATTGTAAAAATAAATACATTTGCAAATTACAATAATCAAAACAAAAGAAATAGGATGCAGAGATAGTAACACAGTTTGATCAATGGAAATGTGTTGGTCATGGTAAATTCCTTTGAGAATTTAACATTTAAGACTAAAGCAGAGTCTATATATATTTAGATATTCTAATTTTAAAATCATAGTTTCTTCTGTAGCTAAATTAGCATTTTTGAATTAAAATATTCACGATAGGTGAGTTTTATTGTCACAGATTTGAGGTAAAATGAAACAAATCTGTATAAATTTGAAACCCAAGCATTATATCCTCTTAAGTTTTTAACTTGTATACTATTAAAATAACAATACAATAAAAATGGATTTATATTATCTCTGTGTCCTATTAGAAAATATTTACAAATGGAGTTTTTCTACTTATAGGAATTTAATATTATCGTCTAATAAGAATATATTTAAAATAAGAAAACTAATGTGAAACTAAGTTTCAAACAATCATCGACGAATTTTAAATCCCTCATAGAGGAGGCCACATCCTTTTATGCAGATGGATACACAGCTGTAGGATGTCATAAGAAGAAAGCATTCACTAACACTCATCATTTGTAAAAATGAAACTCCAGTGTGTTTATTCAAGCTTCCCTTATTCTCTACTGTTAAGCTATGGTTCATTCTCATACAGATTTTTCAGATGACTCAGATATCTCTACTCTAGTTGTATTTCAAATTTATACTGCAATGATATTAGTAAGTCCTTTGGCAAAGTCTATTTGTCAGTCTTGTGGAAGATGTAAGGTTCCTTTAAATTACCAAGAGTGATGTTGGAGAGCCATCCAATCATTAGCAGCATAGCTGACAGATAAAGATCTGTAGAATCTGAGCAGAAAATTAGTGTAGAAAATGAGTGATGGCCCCTGAGAAGCTTTGAAGACAGCCACTAACCTGGGAAAACCTTTGGAATTCTTTCTGGCTAAACAGTGTTTGTCCTGTTACATACATCAAAGACAAGTACAGGGTAAACTTGTGGGCTTCCACGCAGTGATCAGAAAACATGTCCCAAATCAATGCTTGAGTTATCTCTTTTCTCAAAATTAATATACAGTTTCCAGTTCTAACTTGAATTTATCCAACAGAAAATATCCCATTTTTACTTCCTATTGTTCTAAAATGCCATTTGCTACAACTTTAGATTGACATTTTAATAAATTGGCATATTCAACAAACAATTACCCTGGGCTACTGGTTTTCTTATCACTCATTTTCTTGAGCTCCTAATGAATGAAAATTATGTTCTGCAGAGAAATTAATGTATTTAGATAGGAAGATATTCCCTATGTCTGAAACATTTCAAACTGCATGTGATATTCAATTGCAAATATACAGATATTATCTATGTAAGCACAGTAATGTTGTCTTTGGTTGGTTGTGAAACAAATGTCATTCATGTCCTTCTCTACTGATTTCTCCTTTCCATGAGTTTTCCACACTTATCATACATTATAACCAGTGTTGTAATTTTTTCCATGAAAATTAGTTTATCAAATTAGTGATAGAGGATTTGAGATGTGTATGCATTAAACATGCTTTATTATGTGTTTAGAATTGAAAATCTGAGGTATATGGCAAAAACACACAAAATTATCCAAAAGAATCTTAGAGCTCAAAACATTCAGATATAAATGATCAAATACTGAATATTTTCTCATAGTTATATCTTACTGCTTCACATTTATTGTGAAGGTATATGTCACATTTCAGATTACTGAATGCTTAAATACCTGGAAAATGGAAGAAGGCATAATCATTATAATCTCATACCAGATGGCTAAACTTTTTATTTTTTAAAAGGTTTATTTATTTATTATGTATACAGCATGTATGATTGCAGGCCAGAAGAGGGTACCAGATCTCATTATAGATGGTTGTGAGCCACCATGTGGTCACAGGGAATTGAACTCAGGACCTCTGGAAGAGCAGTCAGTGCTCTTAACCTCTGAGCCATCTCTCCAGCCTACAGATGGCTAAACTTTACCAGCAATAAAATCTTTACTAGGTACTGTATGTAATATGTATGTATGTATGTATGTATGTATGTATGTATGTATGTATGTGTGTGTATGTGTGTGTGTATGTAAGTATATGATTTAATTGACCTTCCTTATAGCTACCATGCTGTGGGATGTTCTGTATGTCAAATGTGTTGCTCTGATTGGTTAAAATAAATAAAGTGCTGATTGGCCAGTAGCCAGGCATGAAGGATAGGGTAGGCGGGACAAGGAGGAGGAGAACTGTGAGAAGTGGAAGGCTAGGTGGAGAGACACTGCCAGCCGCTGCCATGACAAGAAAGATGTAAGGTACTGGTAAGCCATGAGCCAAGTGGCAAAGTATAGATTAATAGAAATGGGTTAATTTAAGATAGAAGATGAGGATAACAAGAAGCCTGGCATGGCCATACAGTTTATAAGTAATATATGTCTCTGTGTGCTTACTTGGTTGGGTCTGAATGACTGTGGGACTGGTGGGTAAGAGAGATTTGTCCTGACTGTGGGCCAGGCAGGAAAACTCTAACTACAAATGGCGCCCAATGTGGGACAAGAGTTTCCACCTAAAATCGAAAAAAAAAAAAAAAGAAAGAAAGAAAGAAATATTCTAAAATGGAGCTAAAAACAGCTTCCTAGTTGTCTCTCTCAAGTTAGCTGCAGCCTACTGGTTTGAGCTACTATGGCAGGTTCCTGGCATGTGTGTCTGACCTGCAGTGTGGTGGGAATGAGGAATGTACAAGCAGCACTTTATTCTGCTGCATGGTGGATTTAGCCTTTGCTAAAAAAGTTTCTGGGCCTATGCATTACTTTGACAGAACTGCTTCTGATAGTTGATGGTACACATGGCTCCAGACCCAGAGCTGGTGGTAAACTGTGACACCGCCATGTTGGGAAGCAGAGGAGGGCAGAGCCAGCATCCACAGTGGCGTTTCAGTCTTACAAAGATGTATATTACAGAGAGAATCTGGTTTATGTTGTCTTTGGCAGAGGTAGGGATTTATTTATCTCTGCTGCTGATGCTATCCTTAATTTCATGGAAATACTTGTATTACTGTAACCTCATACTCAAACCTAAATATCTATGACTTCAAAAAGTGGATCTCTATTTGCAGTCATCCTTCTATCCTATGACACCTATGTGGTGTCAAACATAACAAGCTCAACTAATTCCAACTATCCTGACTTTCCCAAGGACAAAGAACTTGGTGACTGTATTGGATTTTCATTGAGTAAGTATTCTCCAATGGTAGAAAAGACTTAGTTTGTACAGATGCAGTTTTCCAATAGGTGCAGTGTAGCCAAAAAGCATCAGGTGTCCATCAGTTCTCCACTCCTACTCTTTCTAGTATCATGCCCCACAGATCCTCATGTGTCTTGTCACCAATAGTTATAGCACTTTTTTGTCCACTTATGCCAAACTGCTTTAGCCAACGATAGCTGCACAGAAAACCAAAGGATGTAGATTTTGAATGTTGCTTCATTCTGTGCTGAGTCTACTCTTCTACCTGGTTTTCTCTGCCTCAGTTTCTTCTATTCTTATGGGTACTTCTTAAGAAGTCTTCAAGTTACTTTCAGAAAATTATCCATTCACACTAGACCTCCTAGAAGAGCAAGTAATTAGAATCTCTGTACATTCTAATCATGTGAGGCTTCAGTGAAATACTGACTACAAGGAATCCTTTAGTGTGTCTCAGAATGGTGTTTCTAAAAAAGATGTTACATTTGCACAGAAATGGAAGTCTGTAGAATTAAACCGCAATGACATCAAATAGCACGCACTAGAACACTTGTGCAGAACCATGGACTGGGAAATGTAGTTTAAGAACTTACTGTTCTACAGGATCAAAATTATTCCAATCTAAGAGGAAAAAGCAAAAAATGTGGGAAAATACCAGTCTGAGCAGAGATGGGATATTTTTCTCTTTAAAAAGGAAAGAACAAAAACCATTATTTTTCCTATTTAAATTGTATTTGGGAAAATAAATATCCCTCAAGACACCCAATAATAGAAAAGGTATTAAGACCCAATAGCCTTGTTTATGTATTGCCATTAGTGTTGTTTTGCGTTTTAGGATCAGGGTCTTCTTGCCTGGCCTGGAACTTGCTACTTGGACTCACAGAGAACTGCCCGCCTGTGCTTCCCAAGATTCCAGGATAAAGGTGTTTGCCACCAAACCTGGCTTAGATGGTGTTATTATTTAATAATGTTCAATTCTAAAGATAAAACAGTCAGAGTCATGGAGTCTATATCTCCAGAGAAAGTTAGTCTTTTGCCTACTTTTTTTTTCTTTAAGTGGCTTGGTCCTGATTGAATGTAGTATAACACGGCTATTATCCATGCTACTCAGGAGGCTGTAGCAGGTGGATCAGGAGTGTAAGGCCTATTGGGATACAAGTTGAGTTGAAGGACAGCCTGAAAAATTTAACTAGGCCTTGTCTGAAAACAGTGTCAAAAAAGCAGGACTATATATGAAACTCAGTGGTTAAGCACTTTTCTAGCAAATATAAGGTCCCTCTCTCAATGTCTCTTAATTTAAATCATAAAAATATTTCCTGTCTTTATTTGGACTAAATTGAATTGGCATCTATATGTATAAATTTAGGGCACGGAACACTGTTCAGCTTTTCCTAATATAGGATGGTGACAACTAGGGCAAGCCAATGAAAGATACCTTCCCTGACACTGCATTGATTTTTGGGGGAACTATTGAAGAGGACATCTCTTCCCAAAAAAGTTTAACTCCAAGCTTCAACCCAAAGAGATGGAATTTTAAACTGCTAGTCAGCAATACACAAACACAAACATCTTTGAAAATCAAGACTAACAAGAAGAGATGTATTTAAATTGTCCACACATTTCTACACCAACATACAAATAAGCAAGTAACAAACCCACAAATCTCACAAAGGAGCATTA
Organism: Onychomys torridus; assembly: GCF_903995425.1. Classification (NCBI taxonomy): domain Eukaryota; kingdom Metazoa; phylum Chordata; class Mammalia; order Rodentia; family Cricetidae; genus Onychomys; species Onychomys torridus. The sequence continues at coordinate 94,733,062 of NC_050445.1, read as the reverse complement.
ATTCCACATTTTCATTGACCATTTTAGTTTGTCAGTGCATCCTCTTCTTGTCTTTGACCCATTTGGGGCAATTTCTTGTGACTCCCAATCAAGAGTACCAGATTAAATAGACTCTAAAAACATTTGTTCAAATGAGATGTAGGTTAGTTTCATCAGCATGGTTGAATTACATTGATATTATGAATTCTCTGTGAATATTTTATATTCTAGTATCTTACAATCATCATGACAGCAAAATCATCAAAAAATAATAATCCTTTGTTTTTCCAAATTTCATTTTAATAAACTAGTTGGTGAAGTAGTAAGATTATATAGCTACTAAATAAATGTTTGGATTCTTTCAGATATCATGGTCCTCATGGATAGCACTGATATTACATGATATAGAATAAGAGACCAACAACAAAATGATAATTATGAAAAAATAATTCTTTTGAAGTTTCTATTTTATTCTGTAACTTTTCATGACACTAAATAAAATGTTGTTTTTACAACGTCTCAAATGGATAATGGACAGCAAAACCAGAACCATGAATAGTGATATCTAAAGTTTTAATGTAAGGTTTTTTTTTTCTAAAATACACCATCCTATTCAAATAATAATGATGGTAATATAGTTATGTGTTATTTATGTGATGTAGAGTGGAATGCAAATTCTACATTTAGCTATATTTTCTGGTATGTTGGAAAGCATTGGATTTTTGTGAATCATTTATTAATTCACAGGATGAGAATGAACAATTATATGCAGTACACAGTCTGATTGTGAAGATCACAAAAGTCATGTGTTTTAAATACACAGTATAATATACATTACACCATGTAATGAGTATCAATATCCAATCAAATAATTGAATATTAGATTTGTCATGTCAAATGTAACAACTTCCATTAGGTATCTCTCTCTCTCTTTCTGTTTCTCTCTCCCTCTCTCTCTCTCTCTCTCTCTCTCTCTCTCTGGTGTGTGTGTGTGTGTGTGTGTGTGTGTGTCTGTGTCTGTGTGTCTGTGTGTGTGTGTCTGTGTGTGTGTGTATGTCTGTGTGTCTGTGTGTGATTGAAATGGTGGCAGTCATCTATCAACATACCTCAAAACATATACATATTCCCTGCTTCTCTCCACTTAATGAACAAACAATAAACCTGATCCTGCTTGGTCATGTTCATGCCCTGCTGACAAGTACAGATATTCGGGTGAAGGCATACTTTGCTGTGGATATCGCTCTGTGTAAATAAAGTTCTGATTGGCCAGTGGCCAGGCAGGAAGTATAGGCGGGACAAGAGAGAAGAGAATCCTGGGAAGTAGAAGGCTGGAGAGACACCGCCAGCCGCCGCCATGAGAAGCAACATGTAAAGACACTGGTAAGCCACAAGCCATGTGGCAAAGTATAGATAAGCAGAAATGAGTTAATTTAAGATAGAAAAAGTAGATAACAAGAAGCCTGCTACGGCCATACAGTTTGTAAACAATGTAAGTTTCTGTGTGTTTACTTGGTTGGGTCCAAGCATCTATGGGCCTGGTGGGTGAGAGAGATTTGTCCTGACTCTGGGCCAGGTAGGAAAACTCTAGCTACAATACTTTAATTTGAAGATCCTTTTTAAAAGTCTAGCCTCAGTATCAAGAGTCCATTGTAGGTAGGAAAGAAATTCAACATTGTTCATCAAAGAAAAGATACACTGTGTTTAAAGAACTGGGAATTAAAAGTAAGATTAATAATAATCATTAATTGAGTAATTGCTATGTACTAGATACTGTGACAGGTGGCTTCCATATGTCATATGAGTTAAATCCTCAGCTGGAAGCTTTGAACAATGCTAATTACCTGTTCAGAATGGTACTCACGTTAAAGTGGATAATTTCTACTACATTATTATCTGCCAATTTTCCTTGACTTGAAGTTCCAGCAGAGGCTAATTAATTGTGATCCACCCTCTAATCCTTTTCAGTTACCACCCTTTCCATTACAAGCACAGTTGATTCTTCCACTCTTCTGTAGATTCAGTCATGCCTTTAGATTCTACCCGCTTTGATTATATCGACAATACTAGCCCTGCCATATTCACTGGCCACTCATTTGTTCTAATCAAAGTACATTTATTTATTTAAAAGTTTATTACATTTTATTTTATGTACAATGGTGTAGGTGTATGTATGTTCATATATGCCATTACATGTGCTTGGGGAAAAAAAAAACATACAGATTGAAGGAGTGTGTTCTCTTACCATATGAATCCTGGGGATTGAAGCCAGGTCATCAGACATGGTAGCAGGTGCCTACATATTCTGAGTCATCTCACTACCCATTAAAATACAAATTAACCTTTAATTTCCCTGAGAATATCTTGGAGCTACAGGGACTTTGAGTGGTCCTCACAATGGAGATTAATATTAGATGGGAATTTTAAGGAGTCAAGCTACCCATATTGTTACTTATCACTTTAATTGCATAGATTGTCACTTATGAAAATGTTCTCCTTTCATTTACCCTCCCCCAGTTCTTTACATGTTTTTTTTTAAAAAGAATTCAATCTGCAATGCAAATCTGAATAATAATAAAAAAAACAATCAGAAGTGATTTTGTCTTCCAATGTTCCCATGCATCTTAGATGAGGGATTTTTCCACCTTGTGTTTCACAATGAGCATTGTTAATGTTCTTTCTTGCTACATTTCTATTTTATAAACCATTTGCCTATAAATGTAAGTCCTCACATTTCTAAAATGCCACCATCCATATAAAAGCAAGGCCTTCCTTTCTTCTTCCCTTTCCTTCACTTTCTGTTTGTGCTTCTTAAATAAGCAGTGCCAGAAATGGGGACTTTCTATCCCATTCTCTCACATAGCTACACTTTTTCAGAGTAAGCACCCTATTAATTTTATCCAAAGATAGAGAATGCATTTGCTAGCCATCTGGCCCAGTTTAACCTGAATTGCAAGTTAAATTAAAGCTTTCCACATGCTAGTAAGAACTATGCTTCAATTCAATACTTTCAGCCCATAAATACAATTTTCATTACTAAAGCTACTTGAAGATGCTTATATTTCTCCAAGATTTCTTGAACTTAATTATCTGTAGCTTAAATCCATGCCATCCCAATGTTTCAACTAGAGACTGGTACAGACAATCAGTTTCCTGAGATACTTGTGTTTGGAGATTATTCTTTTTTTGTTTGTTTGTTTTTTTGGTTTTTCGAGACAGGGTTTCTCTGTGTAGCTTTGCACCTTTCCTGCATCTCACTTGGTAGCCCAGGATGGCCTCGAACTCACAGAGATCCACCTGGCTCTGCCTTCCAAGTGCTGGGATTAAAGGCGTGTACCACCACCGCCCGGCTGGGATTTATTCTTAACATAAACCTAATTTCAGAAAATCTGTCAGTGACCATTTTCAGAGAGTGCAGCAGTATGGCAAAAATACTGAAGAATGCCTTTGTTATACTTTAAAGTTGTTCAGCTAGCTGCTTTCATTTCGCCAGCTTGAAATATTCAAACAAAGATCTTGATCTGTGAGACTGTCCTTGGGGGGACATACTATAGATACATATCTATTTTCCATAGAAAGCAATGATGCTCACTTTTGTGGAAAAGGGTAAGGATTTCTTGAGTGGTTTAAACATTTTCACGATTCTGTTTACTCTTCAGGACTTGTTTTGGAATATATATATACATATATATGAAGAGTAATATTTAATTATTCTAATACTATAACTAGCATTTATTTAGTACATACTATATGCCATGTATTAACAAGCTCAGGACTCTAAAAAAAATACTTTGAAAAACATAACTGATGATGTCAATATTGAAGACAAATGGAAGAAGAGTGAGTTCGCATGTACTCAAATTATAGTCAATTCAAAAATAAAGCCACTCTATATTCCAAACTCATTGAATTCTAAAACACCATGCATCTATTGTTCCTACAAAAATCTAAGCAATTACAAAAGAAAATCAAACCATACTAAGGAGAACTATATGTGATTGGTAGTATGTTCTTGACCCAATGTGTTTGATAGTCAGTAGAAAGAACCCTATTTGTACAAGAATCAGAAGACAAATGTTTGTTGGGCTTTAGACATATTAATTTTAAGTTTAAGGCTTAGCTTGTGATTACCTTAAAAGAAGGAAATAAAGTAACTTATTCTTTTCTTTATATCACTTTCAAAATAGACATGGAAGTTTTATCTCTTGAAACTGCCAGTGACTTCAGTGGCAGTACAATGGCTCCCTTGAGAGTGGCAGCAAGAAAAGAATGGAGATTCACTTCCAGAAGTTTATATGTTCTTCTCGGATGATTTTACACCCTTTAAGTTAATTTACTTCCTGAAGTAGCACTGTAAAAAAAATCCCATTTAAGCTTTTTTTTTTTTTTTTTGGAAAATAGAAATGCATATTTGAAGTCAGATTGAGAATTTGTCTTTAAAATGAATAAGTTCTTCATAGAAGAGGCTTGTGGTCTTTGAATAACATCTCTACAATCATTCTTGAGGAGAGTTTGACAAGGTAGTTCAGGAAATATACCGCAGAATGTTTCTTTTAGCAGTAACTAAAATCTAAAAATAGAGGATGTTAATATGTATGTGATCAAAATACAGCCACAAGAATATCTGGTGTATGTTTGTTCATGGCGGTAAAAATGGAAACTACACAATAGAAAATGAGCGTCCTCGGCTTGAGACTGGCTGAAGAGCAGCACTACAGAAGCACCCCACTGTCTCAAATGAATAAGTTAGCTTTTTGCAATAACACAAAAAATAAACCTCATGAGGCATTTTGTTTTGTTTTAAATAAAGGCTAGCCAAACTCCTCTTTGTTTTTTTGAGGCTGTCTGCATTGAGAAGTCTCATTTTAAAGTTTGAAAACTCTGTAACAATATAACACATTATGGGTATTCTTTTCCTAGTTTGCTTTTATTGTAGACAGGAAATAAAAGTGATTCTATTCAATATTCCTGGTTTGGAGCATTAGTCTATTCTGTGGTTAAAACTTTTTCCTCTTGTTTTCATTGGACAATTGTTATGCATTTTATATGAGGCTACAGTGGTGCTCAAACATTGGTGAGTTATTTGCTGTTATGATAAATATCTGAAAGAGTCAGTTTACTTGTGAAAAGGTTCTTTTCTGGGTTTCATGTGTTTTAGTTAACTCACTGGATCCATTGATCAAGGGCAACTAGAGTATGTGGCAAAGGTTCCTCACCTCCTAGCTGACCTGAAAAAAGGAAGTATAAGAGAAAGTGAACCAATGAATCACCAATAGTCCTGTAGAGTAGAAAATGCCAGACAGAGACGGTGTCACTGGTGGAATTACTAAGCTCAGGCAGAATAAATAATCACAATATTTCTACATCTTTGGGAAATAGAAACAAAGTAATTACAAATGCATACCATGAGACAAAATATTACCAAAATATTTTATTTAAAATACTATCATACAATATATTTTAATCATATGATCTTAGTTCCAATCTTCTCTACTCTCTACCCTATAAGTGACTCCCTATCTTCCTAGAAAACAAAATCAAGGCAAGAAAATGAAAATCAAAACCAACAATGAACCAACAAAACACAAAAAACAAAAAACATACCCAAAAAAAAAACAGTATGACACACAAGGCCAACAAAACAACATGGAGTTCATTTGGTATTGTACAACTGCTCTGGGACATGAGCCTAACCTGGCATGTAGTTGATATCCCCAGTAACACTCCATTGAAGAAAACTGAATGAGATGTTTTCCCAGATATTCCAGATGGAATATGTGAAAATCAAAAATTTGTTATCCAATGGAACATATGTCTTATGAACATATGAACATATGAGGTGGTACACATACAAAAAAATAAGGAAAAAACTCACCACTTATCCATAATAAAAAACAATCTAATATTAGTGTGAGAATCTCATTTTCATATTTATAGGGAAAATCCAAATTAAAAAAAAAAAAAAAAAACTGGAGTAATCTCATACTAGCAACTTAACAATACACCTGAAAGCTCTAGAACAAAAGGAAATAATCACAACCAAGAAGAGTGGATGGCAAGAAATAACCAAGCTGAGGCCTGAAAATAGAAGAATTCAAATAATCAATGAAACAAAGAGATGGTTCTTTGAGAAAATCAACAAGATAGACAAACCCTTACCTCAATTAACTAACAGACAGAGGGAGACTATTCAAAATCAGAGACAAAAAGGGGGACATAACATTTTCACTGAAGAAACCCAGAGAATCATAAGAATATCCATTAAAAACCTTTACTCCTCAAAATTGGAAGATTGAAAAGATAACTTATCAAAGTTAAATCAAAGTTAGATAAATAATTTAAATAGATCTACAACCCTTAGTGAAATAGAAGCAGTCATTCGGTCTTTCGACCAAAAATCCTAGGGCCCTATGTTTAGAGTTTGACAAATTTTCAAAGAAGAGTTAACGCCAATATTCCTCAAATTACTCCACAAAATAGAAATCTAAGGACCATTGCCCAAGTCATTTTATGAGGCCATAATACCCAATACCCAAACCACAAAAAGATTCAACAAAGAAAAAGAATTACAGACAAATTTTCATTATAAGCATAGATGCAAAATTACTCAATAAAATACTTGCTAATCAAATGCAAGAACATAAAAAAGATCATCCACCATGATTAAGTAGGATTCATCACAGATGCAAGAATAGTTCAATATATGAAAATCAATAAACATAATTCACTATAGAAACAAACTAAAAGAACATCTCATTAGATGCAGAACAGACCTTTGACACAATCCAACACCCTCATGACAAGTGTCCTGGAGAGATTAGGGGTACAGAGGACATACCTATACATAAAGACAATTTACAGCAAGCTTATAGCCAATCTCAAATTCAATGGAGAGAGACTCAAAGCACTTCCCCCAAAAGCAGGAGGAAAACAAGGTCCTCCACTCTCTCCTTATCTATCCAATATAGTACTTCAAGTCTTAGCTAGAGCAATAAGACAACTGAAGGAGATCAAGGGGATACAAATGGGAAAGGAAGAGGTCAAGCATCTTTATTTTCACATGACATAATAGTATATATATAAGTGAACTTAAAAATCCTCCAGGGAACTCTTATAGCTGATAAACACTTTCAGCAAAGTAGTTAGACTCAAAATTAACTCACAAAAATATGCAGCCCTCCCAAAAACAAATGACAAATGTACCAAAAAAGAAATCAGAGAAACAATCCCTTTCACAATAGCCTAAGCAACATAAAATATCGTGAGGTAACTCTAACCAAGCAAGTGAAAGATTTGTATGATGAAAAAGCAAAGTCTTGAGTTTCTGGCCAATCGGCAGGCCCTGCCAGAATGCTGCCCTTTTCCAAGACTGCAGGCAGACAATGCAGTCTCCACACCCTGCACCCACACCCATTGGCCCAAGAACCCAGCCACTTCATGAGACTCAGAGACCAACCCCCAGCTCCCATCTAGACCAGAGGTGAGTGCCTGGGGTTATAGTCAGAGAGGCAACTACCCCAGGATCCCACCACTGGACAAAGGCCATCCCAGGAGGACCTGCCCAACTTGACCCCAGTTTCTGGCCAATTGGCAGGCCCTGTGGGAAGGCTCCCCTTTTCCAAGACTACAGGCAGACATGGCAGTCTCCACACCCTGCCCCCACACCCATCTGCCAGAGACCCCAGCCACTTCCTGAGAATCAGAGACCATCCCCCAGCTTCCATCATGCCCTGGAACTCCCATCTGGAACAGAGACCAGAGGAACTCCCATCTGGACAGAGGATCTCCCATCTGGACAAAATAAGGAAACCCCAGGGACTTCACAAGACTCACAGTCCAGCCCCCCAGATCCTCTCCAGCCAGCACTCTCATCTGGACCAGCGCTCCCATCTGGCCCAGAGTTTCCATCTGGACCAGAGAGAGGATCCCTAAATCTGTCAGCTCTCTCTGGACCAAGTACACTGATAAGACCAAGAACGAACACAAGAGGAGATGGGCAGACGTCAAGGCAGAAGTACATACAACAAAATAAAGAGCAATACAGCATCACCAGAACCTAGCCCTTCTCCAACAGCTAGACCTGAACATCATGGAATGGAAGAAGAAGAAGAAAACAACCTTATAAGTAACATCATGAAGAGGCTAGAGCCTTATATAGAAGAAATCAAAAATAAAGTAGAGGAACAGACAAACAAAAAATGGGAAGAACACTATAAATATCTAGAAGAAAGGACAATTAAAGCAGAAGAAAACAATAAGTCCTTGAAAGAAAATCATGAAAAAGCAAGGGAAACAGTCCAAGACCTGAAGAGGGAAATAGAAAAATTGAAGAAGACACTAGCAGAAGGAATGCTGGAAATAGAAAATCTGAGTAAACAAACAGGAACTTCAGAGGCAAGTATAACCAACAGAATGCAAGAGATGGAAGAGAGGATCTCTGTTGTTGAAGATATGGTAGAAGAAATACATTCATCAGTCAAAGAAAACACTAAAACCAACAAAGTCATGACCCAAAATGTCCAAGAAATTTGGGACACTATGAAAAGACCAAACCTACAAATAATAGAAAGAGGGAAGAGAATAATACCAACTCAAAGGTACAGAAAATATATTTAACAAGATCATAGAAGAAAACTTTCCCAACTTAAAGAGGGAAATGCCTATGAACATACAAGAAGCCTATAGATCACCAGACTAGACCCCATAAAAAAGTCCCCTCGCCACATAATTAAACAACTAAATGTACAGAACAAAGAAAGAATATTAAGGGCAGCAAAGGAAAAAGGCCAAGTGACTTATAAAGGCAAACCCATCAGAATAACACCCGATTTCTCAATGGAGACTTTGAAAGCCAGAAGGACCTGGACAGATAAAATGCAGACACTAAGAGACCAAGGATACTAGCCTACCAGCAAAACTTTCAATCATCATAGATGGTGTGAACAAGACCTTCCAAGACAAAACCAGATTTAAACAATACTTATCCACAAACCCAGCCCTACAGAAAGGACTAGAAGGAAAATTCCAACCTAAGGAAGGCAGATACACCCATGAAAACACAGGCAATAGATAACACCATAGCAGTAAACCCCAAAGAAGAGAAGTACACACACACTACCACCAAAAAAAATAATAAAATAGAATAAAACTAACAACAGGAACAATCACTCCCTTAATATCAATGGACTTAATTCACCTATAAAAAGACACAGACTAACAGAATGGACACAAAAACAAGACCCATCCTTCTGTTGCATACAAGAAACACACCTCAAATTCAAAGACAGACACCTCCTAAGAATAAAAGGCTGGGAAAAGACTTTCCAATCAAATGGTCTTAAAAAGCAAGCTGGTGTAGCCATCCTAACATCCAGAAAAATAGACTTCAAACTAAAATCAATCACAAGAGATGATGGAGGACATTACATACTCATCACAGGAAAGATCCACCAAGATGAAGTTTCAATTCTGAACATTTATGCCTCAAACACAAGGGCACCCACATATGTAAAAGAAACATTACTAAAGCTTACTTAAATCACATATAAAACGCTACACATTAATAGTGGGAGACTTCAACACCCCACTTTCACCTCTGGAAAGATGGGCCAAATTGAAACTTAACAGAGACATAATGGACTTAACTGATGTTATGGCTCAAATGGACTTAATCTATATCTACAGAACATTCCACTTGAACAAAAAAGAATATACCTTCTTGTCAGTGCCACATGGAACCTTCTCTAAAATCGGCCACATACTTGGCCACAAAGCAAATCTCAACAGATACAAAAAAATTGGAATAACCCACTGTGCTCTATCAGACCACCATGGTTTAAAGTTAGATTTCAACAACAACAACAAAAACTACAGAAATCCTACAATCTCATGGAAACTGAACAATGCTCAACTGAATCACCAATGGTTTAAGGAAGAAATAAAGAAAGAAATTAAAGACTTCCTAGAGATCAATGAAAATGAATACACCACATACCCAAACTTATGGGATACTATGAAAGCAGTGCTAAGAGGGAAATTCCTAGCACTGAATGCCCACATGTAGAAGCTGGAGAAATCTCACACTAGTGAATTGACAGCACACCTGAAAGCCCTTGAACAGGAAGAAGAAAAGTCTCCCAGGAGGATAAGACACCAGGAAATTATCAAACTGAGAGCTGAAATCAATAAAATAGAAATAAAGAGAACAATACAAAGGATTAATGGAACAAAGAGTTGGTTCTTTGAGAAGATAGACAAGCCCTTATCCAAACTAACCAAAAGACAGAGGGAAAACATCCAAATTAACAAAATCACAAATGAAAAGGGGGACATAACAACAGACAATGAGGAAAGCCAAAGAATCATCAGGTCATACTTCAAAAACCTCTACTCCACAAAACTGGAAAATCTAAAAGAAATGGATAATTTTCTGGATAGGTACCACATACCTAAGTTAAATCAAGACCAGATAAACCATTTAAATAGTCCAATAACGCCTAAGGAAATAGAATCAGTCATTAAAATTCTCCCAACCAAAAAAAGCCCTGGACCAGATGGTTTCACTGCAGAATTCTACCAGATCTTCAAAGAAGACTTAATACCAACACTATTTAAATTGTTCCATACAATAGAAGCAGAAAGTATATTACAAAACTCCTTCTATGACGCTACAATTACCCTAATTCCTAAACCAAACAAAGATGCAACAAAGAAAGAGAACTACAGACCGATCTCCCTCATGAACATTGATGCAAAAATACTCAATAAAATTCTGGCAAACAGACTCCAAGAACACATCAAGACAATTATCCACCATGATCAAGTAGCCCTCATCCCAGGGATGCAAGGGTGGTTCAACATAAGAGAGACCATCAATGTAATACACCATATAAACAAACTCAAAGAAAAAAACCACATGATCCCCTCACTAGATACAGAAAAGGTATTTGACAAAATCCAATGCCCCTTCATGATAAAGGTCTTGGAGCGATCAGAATTACAGGGAACATACCTACACATAATAAAGGCAATCTACAGTAAGCCAACAGCCAACATCAAATTAAATGGAGAGAAACTCAAAGCAATACCACTAAAATCAGGAACAAGGCAAAGCTGTCCTCCCTCCTAATACTTATTCAATAGAGTACTTGAAGTTCTAGCCAGACCTATAAGACAACACAAAGAGATTAAGGGGATACAAATTGGAAGGCAAGAAGTCAAGCTCTCCCTATTTGCAGATTACAGGTTAGTATACAACATGAGTGACTCCAAAAATTCAACCAAGGAACTGATACAGCTACTAAAAACCTTCAGCAACATAGCAGGATACAAGATCAACTCAAAAAAATCAGTAGCCTTCCTATATACAATAGACAGGCTGAGAAGGAAATCAGAGATACATCACCATTTACAATAGCCACAAATAATATAAAATACCTTGGGGTTACTCTAACTAAGCATGTGAAGGACCTATATGACAAGAACTTTAATTCCCTGGAAAAAGAAATTGAAGAAGATGTCAGAAAATGGAAAGATCTCTCATGCTCATGGATAGGCAGGATTAACATAGTAAAAATGGTGATCTTACCAAAAGCAATCTACAGATTCAATGCAATTCCCATCAAATTACCAACATAATTCTTTACAGATCTGGAAAGAATAATACTCAACTTCATATGGAAAAACAAAACACCCAGGATAGCAAAAGAATCCTGTACAATAAAACAACTTCTGGAGGCATCATGATCCCTGACTTCAAGCTCTACTATAGAGCTACCATAATAAAAAACAGCTTGGTATTGGCATGAAAACCAACATGTGGACCAATGGAATTGAATTGAAGACCCTGACATTAACCTGCACACCTATGAACATACAATTTCTGACAAATAAGCCAAAAACGTACAATGGAAAAAAGAAAGCATCTTCAACAAATGGTGCTGGCATAACTGGATGTCAGTGTGTAGAAGGCGGCAAATAGATTCATATCTGTCACTGTGCACAAAACTTAAGTCCAAGTGGATCAAAGACCTCAACATAAACCCACTTACTCTGAACCTGATAGAAGAGAAATTAGGAAGTACTCTTGAACACATTGGCACTGGACATCACTTTCTAAATATAACACCAATAGCACAGACACTGAGAGAAACAATCAATCAATGGGACCTGTTGAAACTGAGAAGCTTTTGTAGAGCAAAGTATATGGTCAACAAGACAAAGCCACAGCCTACAGAATGGGAAAAGGTCTTCACCAACCCCATGTCTGACAGATGGCTGATATCCAGAATATATAAAGAACTCAAGAAATTTGACATCGAAATGCCCAACAGTCCAATTAAGAAATGGGCTATAGAACTAAACAGAGAATTCTCCGCAGAGGAAGAAGTTCAAATGGCTGAAAGACATTTAAGGAATTGCTCAACATCCTAAATTATCCAGGAAATGCAAATCAAAACGACTCTAAGATACCACCTTACACCTGTCAGAATGGCTACGATCAAAAACACAGAAGACAGCTTATGCTGGAGAGGATGTGGAGCAAGGGGAACTCTCCTCCACTGTTGGTGGGAATGCAAGCTTGTACAGCCACTTTGGAAATCAATATGGCACTTCCTTAGAAACTTGGGACTCCATTTCCCCCAAGATCCAGCTGTAGCACTCTTGGGCATATACCCAAGGAATGCTCAATCATACCACAAGGACATTTGCTCAGCTATGTTCATATCAGCATTGTTTGTAATAGCCAGAACTTGGAAACAACCTAGATGCCCTTCAACTGAAGAATGGATAAAGAAAATATGGTACATATACACAATGGAGTACTACTCAGCAGAGAAAAACAATGACATCACAAGGTTTGCAGGCAAATGGATGGATCTAGAAAAAATCATCTTGAGTGAGGTAACCCAGACTCAGAAGGACAAACATGGTATGTACTCACTCATAGGAGGATACTAGATGTAAAACAAAGATGACTAGACTGCTACACAACTCCAGGGAGGCTACCTTGAAAACGGGACCCTAGGAAAGACACAGGGATCACCCAATGACAGAGAAATGGATGAGATCTACATAAACAACCTGGACGACAGTGGGAGTAATGAAGGGCAAGATTTGAGGGAAAGAAAGCTTAGGGGAGCAGGAGATCCCAGCTGGATCATGAACAGAAAGGGAGAACAAGGAATAACAGACCATGATAAATGAAGACCACATGAGAACAAGAATAGGCAGAGTGCTCAAGAGGTCCCCAGAAATCCATAATGATATATCCTCTATAGACTGCTGGCAGTGGTCAAGGGAGGGCCTGAACTGATCTAGTCTGGTGATCAGATGACTAAACACCCTAGCAATCGTCTTGGAACTCTTATCCAATAACTGATGGAAGTGGATGCAGAGATCCTCAGCCAGGCCCCAGGTGGAGCTCCAGGTGTCCAACTGTCGAGAAGGAGGAGGGCCTGCAAGAGTATGAATTGTTGAATCCAAGATTTGAAAAAGCACAGGGAAAAATAGCCAATCGAATGGAAGCACATAAATTATGAACCAATGACTGTGGAGCCCCCAGCTGGATCATGCCCTCTGGATTAGTGAGACAATTGAATAGCTTGATCTGCTTGGGACAGGGGAACCCATGGCTAATGTATAAAATTAAAACAAAGTCTTTAAAGAAAAAAATATGAAGCTATCAGACGTTGGAAAGAACTCCTATGCTTATGGATATATAGAATTACCATAGTAAAACTGGCAATCCTATTAAATGCAATCTGCAGATTCAATGCAGTTCCCACCAAGATTCAAACACAATTGTTTACAGACTTTGAAAGTGCAATTCTCAGGGAAAACCAAACAACCCAGAATAGCTAAACAATCCTGAATAATAAAAGACTGCTGGAGGTTTCATCATTGCTTATTACTGAATCAAAGACCTATACATAAATCCAAACATCTCTACTCACCATATTTGTTTTTTAAAAGAAGCCTGTTATATACACTGGTGGGAAAAAAAAAATGGCATTTTCAATAGTGCTGGTTAAACCCAAAGTCCACATGTAGAAGAAGGTAAATAGATCCATGCTTATCACACTGTACGAAAGTCAAGTCCAAGTGGATCAGACTTCATTATAAAACCAGATATACTGAAGCTGACAGAAGAGAACATGGGGGATAGACTTGAAAACATTGGGATAATATTCTTTTTTTTTTTTCATTTTTCTTTTTTAAAAAAATTTCTACTCACTCCACGGCTATCCATAGACACCCCATCCTCACTCCTCCCACCCCCCAGTACTTTTTCCCAAGCCACGCTGCATCCCCATATCCCCCAAATCTAGGTCTCACATGGGGAATCAGCAGAACCCAGCACACTGAGCCTAGGCAGGTCCAAGCCCCTTCCCACTGCACCAAGGCTGTGCAAGGTGTCACACTACTGGCACCGGATTCCAGAAACCTGCCCATAGACCAGGGACAGATCCTGATCCCCCTTCAGGGGTGCCCCCCCCAAACAGTTCAAGCCAAACAACCATCTTCTGTATCCAGAAGGCCTAGTCCAGTCCAATGGGGTCTCCACAGCCACCAGCCCACAGTTCATGGGCTTCCACTAGTGTGGCCAGTCATCTCTGCACATCCTCCCATCATGATCTCGACGTCCCTTGGACTGCAGTATCTCTCCTCTCTCTCATCAATTGGATTACCGGAGCTCAGCCTGGTGTCTGGCTGTAGATCTCTGCATCTGCCTCCATCTGTCACTGGACAAAGGCTCTATGATGACAGCTAGGTTATTTGCTAGGCTGGTCACCAGAGTAGGCCAGTCCAGGCATCCTCTGGACCACTGCCAGCTGACCAAGGTGGGGTCAACCTTATGGAATCCTGAGAACCTCCCTAGCACCTTACTCCTATGATGTCCTCATCTATCATGGTATCTTCCTCCCTGCCCTCCCACTCTGTCCCTGTTCCAGCTTGACTCTCCCATTTCCCTATGTTCTCATCCCCGACTCCTCACCCTCTGCCACCACCCCACCTCCACCCAGCTCACTCATGTAGATCTCTTCCACTTCTCCTTCACAGGATCATCCATGTGTCTCTAACAATAATATCGAGAAATTTGCAGGTGAATGGATGGATCTAGAAAATATCATCTTGAGTGAGGTAACCCAGACTCAGAAGGACAAACATAGTATGTACTCACTCATAAGTGGTTACTAAATGGGAGGGAAGGGATGACCAGACTGCAGTCACAACTCCAGAGAGGCTAGCTAACAGGGATAATATTCTTAACCATAAGTAAAATGCAAATCAAAACTACTTTGAGATTCCATTGCATTTTACACCTGCAAGAATGGCTAAGATCAAAATCACAAGCGAAAGTGCAGGCTAGTGAGGATGTGGAACAAGAGGACCACCACCCCCCATAGCTGGTGGGAGTGTGAACTACTACAGCCACTATGAAAACCAATATGGCAGCTCATCAGAAAGTTGAGAATGGATCTAGCTCAAGATGCAGGTATACCACTCTTGGACATATACCCCAAGGACTCTTCATCCTACCACAAGGACACTTGCTCAATCCTGTTCATTGTGGCTTTATTTATGATAGTCAGAAATTGGTAACAACCTAGATATCTCTTAACAGAAGAATTGAAGAAGAAAATGCAGTACATTAGAAAATGGGGAATTACTTGGCTGTTAAAAAAAGACATCATAACATATGCAGGCAAATGGAACTAGAAAAAATCATCCTCTGTGAGGTAACCCTGACTCAGAAAGATAAATATGGCATGTATTCTTTTGTAAGTAGATATTAGCTGTGAAGGAAATGTAACCAAGCTGCAATCTGTAGACAAAAAGAAATTAAGTCAAGAGGAGAGGTAAACGGAGTTCCACTTCAGGAGAAGAAACCCATACCTGATATTGCTTGGTTAACCAAGAGCCTGAGACTAGATAACTCAGAAACCTTGGGTAAAACCAATCCTAGAGGCTTCCTCTGGCAACCAATGGGAACAGATGTGGAGATCCACAAGAAGACAGTATGCCATTATGCTGAGTCTATCCTTCAAATCCCTCCCCTCAGAGTTCAGGGAATCCTTTGGAAGACGAGGCAGAACACACTTTTTCTCTCCTATATTATATTTGGACCACAGTTTCCCCTTTCTCCTCTTCTCCAATTCCCCATCCCCACATCCCCTCTCCTCTAGATGCACTTCTCTGCTTCCCTTCAGAAAAGAGTCAGCCTCCCAGGGATATCAAACAAACACGGCCTAACAAGATACAATAAGACTAGGCATATATTCTCATGCCAAGGCTGGACGAGGCAACCCAGTGGGAAGGAAAGGGTACAAAGTAGGCAAACGAGTCAGAGATACCTCCCAATTCAACTTTTAGCAATCCCATAAGGACACCAAGGTAGACAACCATAACATATATGCAGAGGCTCTAGATGAGACCCATACAGGCTCCCTGATTGTCGCTTTGGTCTCAGTGAGCACCTATGAGCCCTGGTTAGTTAATTCTCTGGGCAGTGTTCTTGTGGTTTTCTTGATCACTCTGGCTTCTACAATCATTCCTTCCACTAACAGTCAGAAAAAAAGGCCCTCTGAATCAACTAAGTGAAGCTCATATGAGCTCACAGAGAATGAAGCAGCAAGCACAAGACTACATGGGTCTGTCCAGGTTCTCTGTGTGTATATCATAGCTTTCAGATCAGTATTTTTATTGGACTCCTGACTGGACTATTGGAAAGAGTGGGTTTGGGATGCTTGTGCTTGCTCTTGAGACTCTTCCTGTTGGGTTTGTCACATCTAACTATGAAGTGATAGCTTTTGCTTCATCCTATTGTGTTTTATTTTTCATGTTTGATTATCATCTATTAGGAATCTTATTTTTCTAGTGAGAAACAGAAAGGGAGTGGACTGGGAGAGGAGGGAAGGTATGGAGGAACTGGGAAGAATAGAGGGAGGGGAAATTGAAATCAGGTTATATTATATGAGAAAAGAATATTTTCAATAAAAGAAAAATTACAAGTTTTAGGATAAACTATTGGGAAATTAAAAGTCTGACAAAAATTTACAGGCATAAGATACAAAGAATTCTAAAAACAATAAGAAAATAAATAACATGATTTAAAAATATGGAGCTCCAAAATTAGCATGGTTTCTGAACCTTGGCTTGTTGCAACATCAGACATCAGGAAATTTAGAAAACTGCTAACAATGGCCACAGCAATAATGACACACTCACTGGCAAAAGAGACCTGTGTGTAACCATAGAGGTGAATAAAGTTATGTACAAATACCCCAGGAAAGAATATGGAAAATATCAGAGTAGATATCTTTTAAAGGAAGATGGCAATTCAGTATATTAAAATGTTTAGCATCTTTTCTCATTAGGTAGCTGCAAATGCTAACAAGAAAAATGGTCTCATACTTGTTAAGTCAGATAAAATATTTTAAAAAGATCAAAATGGTAGGAATAATGAAACCTATCTTTCATTTATTACTGACAAGTTTCCACAAAAGGAATAGTACTAGTGGTGTGGAACTTTACCAATAAGCAAATGAGAAGCAATAGAGCAAATCAGATAGAATGGTATACAGCCAGAGACAGCAATAAGAACACATACTGAAGATTGTATGATACAGATAGTTGTACACCAAAAAGAGTAGATAATTAATCAGAAATATACAAATATACATTTCCCTACTCTGTCATCTGAAAGTAACTAGCATCCAAATATTGGATTCTATCATTCCCAATTTAAAGGATCATAAGTTTTTGAGAAAATTACTAGTTCTAAGACTAGGAAAAAAAAAATAGAAGTTGAGCCTGAAACATCTTTTGATACCACAAAATCAGGAAGTGCTAAAGACACTCAACAATCCATGCTGTTGTGGAATATTAGTTGAAGATGTGTTACATTCATTGATACTGTGGAATATTTGCTTAATGATGTAAAGATCTGTTGTGTTCATTTATGTTGCATTTGTTTAACTCTGTGAAGCTGTGTTACTTTGCCTGCCTAAGAAACCTGATTGGTCTAATAAACAGCTGAATGGTGAAATACTAGGAGAAGAGAGAAATAGGTGGGGAATAAATATGAGGAAAAAATCTAGGCTCAAGAAAAGAGCAAAGAGTGAGGAACAAGAAAAGGAGAAGGAGAGGAGAATGCCAGGGGCCAGCCACTGGGCCAAATAGCCAGCCATGGAATAAGAAGGAAAGAAGTATATAGATTAGAGAAAGGTAAAAGCCCAGAGGCAAATGGTAGATGAGATAATTTAAGAAAACCTGGCTAGAAACAAGCCAAGCTAAGAGTGGGCATCCATAAGTAAGAATAAATCTCAGTGTATTTATTTAGGACCTGAGTAGTGACCCCCAAAGAACAAAAGAGCAAAGAGGAAAAAAAAATAGACCATACATTCATGAATCCATAAGCAAGGGTACAAGATGGGGCTGGAGAGATAACCCAGCCATTGAGGATACTTCCCACTGGTCCAAAGGATCTGAGCTGGGTTCCCACACCCATGCTACTCCTGGTAACTCAATCACCAGTGTATCTCATGCCCTCTTCTGACCTTTGCAGGCACCTGCAGAAGTTACAGAGCTTAACACTGGTGCATGCATACTTTAAAAACAAGAATAAAATCTTTGAAAAAGAAAGGGAAAAGGAGTCAGCTAAGTAAGTTCTCAATACTGAAAACTGAAAAACCTTGAACAAAGCAGCACTTAAAAGCCAAAGTATAAAATAACAACAGAAAGTAGAAAATAATTGTTTATAAGCTGGTACTTTAATAAATAAATTATTGAAAATTAGTAAATAGAGAAGTATCAAATATCTCAGGCTGAATTCTAAATAGATTATATAGATTTAATATGCTACAAGAGGTGAAACAAAATGTCATATTCATGAACCATGGACTGCACAAATTAACCTTCTTGAAAAGAATCAGTATAAAAGCAAACCAAAAAATGTAATTTTACTATAGAGAAATCAAATAAAAATGACTTCAGTTTATAATGAAGGCCAGCTTAAGGACTCATAAATCATGATGATAAAAGCATGTCTATAACATTATATAATGAAAATGTAACTTAACCCCCATGCTCTTCCTCCTCAAAAGCTGTAAACACAGTCCAATTAGCAGGCTCTTTTAAAGTACAGGCAGATAACAATAAAACTCACCATACTCTTTAAACAGCCAAGATCATTCAAAACAATAAGATTCTGAGCTACTGCTATAGACAAGAGGAATGTATAGAGACAAGAAACTGTGAAACGTGCTAAGGATTTTATAAGAACATGAAGTAAAGACCAAGAGAAGTCGATAGATATATGCATTTTAGTTAACAACAATTTGTCAATATCAGTTGCTTATTTGTAACAAATGTACCTCAATAATTCAAGTACTTAATAGAAAGTGTGTGGATTTATATGGATTCATGCTGTAGTAAATGCTCAATTTTTATGTTCTAATATTACTTTTTAAAAGGTTGTTATCTAATGGGGATGGAGAGATGACTCAGTGGTTAAGAGTGCTTGCTTCTCTGGTCCATGTTCCAGTTTCAGTTCCCAGCACCCACATCATGGCTCATAACCATGTGTAACTCCAGTTCCAGATGATCTGATATCCTCTTTTTGCCTTTTCAGGCACCAGGCACACACATGGTACACAGAGATGTCTCCCTGAGGGATCCACTGACTAATAAAGGAATTAATGATAGAATGAGATATTCACTATTACATGATTGCTGAGCTAATCAGTATCAATGTTCAATTTGTCAAATAAGTGAATGAGGGAATAGCAGTGGCTATTTAGGAAGATTAAACATGAATATTTCAAGTGATGAACTCATAATTCACCAATAGTTCTGGGAACTTGAATTAAGACAGGAACACAAAACATCCCATTTCCCTTTCCTAATGAATGCTCAAGTTTGCTTTCTCAGCCAAGCAGCTTTGTGGTTCCTAGAACTAAAATAAATAATATATTGTTTCTACTATGGTGTAGGAAATTTGGCAGATAAATTTAACAGTGCCTCTGGTATTATAACATTCCTAAATTATCTATCAATGGATCTCTACTAAAATAAAAAATATATTGTTTCTACTATGTGGTAGGAAATTTGGCAGATTAATTTAACAGTGCCTCTGATATTATAACATTCCTAAATTATCTATCCATGAATCTCTTTTCTTCTTACTTTACATGAAAGGAAATTGAACAACTTCATCCACCCTATAGGTGGGAAGTTGTGAGTCAAAGACTATGACTTAGTTATAAGTTCATGCTATTCAGAACACCATGATACCTTCAAGTATAAGAAAACCCTCTAATAAATCTCCCATTTCCTGGGCTATGGTTGTAACTCAGTATCAGAGCACTTATCTAAAATACTTAAGGTTCTAGGTTTGATCTCAGCACTAGAAAAAATAATTTCTTATACACTACTGATAATCCAAGTAGGTGTGTCTGCAGGGAGGTGATGTTTGATATTGTCAATCCTCAGGTTTGTGTTCCTGGTCAACAGATGTGAATATTTCCTCGAGTTTATAATATTTTTATGTGAACACAATGTCACATTGTAATGTAAAGCAAAGAGCAAGAACGTAAGATGAGCATTCAAGTGTAGATTCTGATTTAATGTGACAAACCATGCCTATGAATGTATTCTGTTCTCTGCTCATTGAACTCAATGGAAGAGCAAAGGGCAAAAAGTCAGTACTGGTAAACAGAAAGATATGATGATCAAATAAGAAAGAAAAACAATTGTGAATAACAGTATGAAAAACAAATGTGAAATCTGATAGACGTTTAACTTCAGTTAATGCTTTAGTCAAACAGGGTGTAGTGGTCCATGCCCCTAACCCTAAATGCTAATGAGGTAGAGACAGAGGTATCTCAAGTTCAAGACTAGCTTGGGTAATATGTGGCTGTATCTCATTAGATAAATAGGTAGATAGACAGGCAATTTTAGAGGTAGATGACAAATGATTGGAAAATAGGTGGTGGGTAGATAATATAGGAATGGATGGAGGTATGTGTAGAGATATAAATGATAGCTAGGTAAATACACAAATAACAGAACTCATCTGACTGATGTGGACCTAAGTATCCTAATACAAAATAATGTAGAATGATGTCCATACATATAGGAAAATAGCCAAGAATAAAGAAATAATTCTCCTAATATCTGGAAATTCTGCAAAAACCAAACATTATTGTGTTAAAACTTCAGATTTATTGTTTGACATTAATGGCTGATCTTGAGTTTTATTTGCCATAAATTAGAGAAATGAAATAAGATAGGCACATATGCACAAATTCAGTGCTCTGTGTGAAGATTCATAAACACATAGAAACATTCAGTGCCACTAATAATTGTATTTACATTACTTTGTAAAGAAAAAGTGACTAAACTAACTGAAAAAAAAAACACAGAAAATATGTTTTATTTTTATTCTGTTTACTAAAGCAAAAGAACAGAGTTCCAGGATGCATCAATTTACTATCTCCACTAAAAGCTAATGTTTCTTTCAAGAAATGCATAGACCCATCAATCATAGTACATTTTTAGGGCAGCTGTGCATTGATGTTTCTCAGGGTATTTCACAATACAGTTAATTTACAGCTTAGGCAATTAAAAGTCTGTCATGTTAAGCAAACGAGAGGAAGCTGATAGCTGAAAGCTGAGATAACATTCCCTTTCAAATCCCAGCATAGAGAGTGAATTAGAAGTCCCCAAGCCATAGCAATTTTCCTTTAGACAGACATTGTCCTAATTATTAGTTATGTAATTTTGAGGCTTAAGATAGTGAAATTTATAACTGAATGCTTCAGCTAGCCTTCTGTAGACATATATGTCTACACATCATATATACTTGAGTGCAACAGTATTCTAGGTTGGATGCAATTATTTAAATTGTGTTTTCAGAGCACTTGCTAATCATCTCTAGAGAGTAAGTTTTGAAAACAGATCAGTAGGGTCTAATCTTGTCATTGCCTCAGAGTGATTATCTTAAAAATATGCTATTCTTCTTATTCAATGTACAGTTTGATTTTTATAAAATATGTGTGTTTTGAAATTTCATTTTAATATGTAAAGTAAGATACTTATTGTTGGAGTAGTATTAATCAACAGACAATATATATGATAAATATTTTCACATTTCCATTCCTTAAAATATGGCTGACAAATTGCTTTAAAAGGCTGGGAATATAGTTCAGTAGGTAGGGTGATCAAATCACTCAAAAAGCCCTGAGTTTGATATTCAGAACCATGGTGTCCTACATCTGTAGTTGCAGCACTTAAAGGCAGAAGCAGAAGGAGTAAGCGTTTCAGACTGGTTTGGGCTACATGAGATCCTATCTCCCAAACCGACTTGCTGATTAGTAAAAGATATGTAGAAAATGGATATTGGTACAGAACACAGGACTACACATGTAAAAGGTAATCTGACATTAGTATCACAGAGTTATGGCAATGAGCTTTGCAGTCAAAATTGTGGTGGTAAGGCTGTGAATGCCAGATCATTAGCTAATACGAATTAACCCACTATAGGTCTCTAAACTGGACTGCATTTAATTTCAAAATTACCATGAAAATCTATCTGATTTCCAGCTTTGAAATAACAATTAAGGTTTGACTTACTTCCCTGCTGCAAACAGAGGGAAAAAAATGGTGAATTATGGGGAGAAACTTCAATCAATAAGTTGAGCAACTGGTAGCATAAAACTTCCAAGAAAGAGGGAATAAATGAGTGAGGCCTTTGACAGCCCTAGTTTTCTCAGTAAAGTTTTATAATATATTTTAAAAGATAACTTTGCTGAATATAATCTTGATTGACAGTTATTTACTATAGGGGCTTAAAATACATTATCTCTAGTATTTTTGGTATTTAGTGTGTCCACTGCAATTCCAAATCTGATATTTTTGTTTGTGATACCAGGTATCATTTGTCTCTTATAATGATCAAATATTCCTTTTTACTGGACTCAATAGAATACTAACTATAGTACAACATGGAAAGATTTTGTAGCTAGAGATTTCTCTCTGGGTCTCGCCAAGCCCTGGCAGTCCCATAGCCACTTATAAAACACAGACATTTATATTATTTAAACTGCTCAGCCATTAGCTCAGGCCCACCATTGTCTAGCTCTTACTCTTATATTCAGGCCATTTCTGTTCATCTATATGTTGCCATGTGTTCTGTGGCTTTACCTGCTGCCTTTACTTGATGTTTCCTGGATGGGAGGCTGGCGTCTCCTCCTCTCCACCTTCATATTCTCTAAATTCTCCTCTCTGCTAGTCCAGCCTATACTTCCTGCCTGGGCAATCAGTGTTTTATTTATCAATCAATCATCCACAGCACTTCCTCCCCTTTTATTTTCAAAAAGGAAGGTTTTAACTTTAACATAGTAAAATTACATATAATAAAACAATTATCAAGCAAGAGTTACAGTTATAGTATTAAAGAAGATATCCTATCTATCTTATATTTGTAAGTCTAAGGTTTTATATCCAACTTATCTTTTATCATAACTGAGGAAATTATAACTAACTAGTCTTTAACCACATCAAAGACCCCAGAAGGATATACTATCACCTGAGAAACTGGAGAAGGATGCAAGCAACTTTTGGGAATCTTGCGACAATAGACAGAGACAGCTGGCAGCCTGTACAGTCATCCGAAGTTCCTTTGTAAAGCTGGGGCATCTGTTTTTATCCCACAGACCTAGAGTATCTCAGTCCCTTTTGTTTTGATTTTGTTTTGTCATTTCTACTTGAGATACGATTTTAAAAAATTAGTGTGTGTGTGTGTGTGTGTGTGTGTGTGTGTGTGTGTGTGTGTGTGTGTGTGTGTGTGTGTGTATGTGTACCTTTATGAGTTTATGTTCACCCTGTGCAGGCAGGTGGCCATGAAGACCAGAGAGTGTCAGATCTCCTGGATATGGTGTTTCAAGAATTTTTCAGCCAGCTGATGTGTGTGCAAGAAACAAAATCTATTCCTCTATAAGAGCAGCAATTGCTGAACCATCTCTTCAGCCATGAATGACCATAGTTCTCTGAAGATTTCAGAGATTTTTTTTCTGTTATAATATCATTAAAGTGACTTTCTCTGCATTAGTTTATATATAAACCTCTTTTTATACCCCATGGATTCTTTGGCACAGTATTATCATGTTCCTAAATTCTTACAAACTATGATATACTGTAGGTAGGTCTGTACCCTGAAGCACTGCCCCAAGTAGGCAGCAGGTAACTGCTGGGTACCCCAGCCCCCCCTCCCTGCATTATCATTTCCTATAATGCTCCATAATGGAGTTTATTGCTTTCATAGTTATAAAATCTAAGTATGCCTTTTTTCTTCCTACTCTTTACTGTTGTACTCCCATGACTTCGCATTTTATCCATCTGAAGTAATATATATAACTTTGTCTTCAGATTCATGGGACACAGAACTGTTCTGTATCTGTAATTGCCCTCTTCTTCTCTGTATAGTTACTCACAGAAATCATAATATGAAGACACAAAAACAAAAGTAGACACAATGAAATAAAGTGTTTACAAATTTAAGCTGGATCTTTATCTGAATATATTACAATCTTACATCCAATAATGTGGTATTTATGGTGTTCATTATACAACCTAAAAGAATAACTTCTCGAATTAGTAGAATACTTAATAATTGTGATTAGGCAAAAAAATAAAACTTAGTAAATATGAAGTCACATAAATGGCCAGATACTAGATTTAGTAAACAAGGACTAAATTTCACACAAGCAATCGGGTTATAGTTGAAATCACTGCCAAGCATAGGATATTAAGGGACTATTTAGGAGATCTACAGAAAACAGCAGTAGAATCTAGTTTAGGTATTGGCAGCAAAGATGTAGCAAATCGCCAGAAAGCTTAAATTGTTGCAAAACAATTATAAAATTCACACTTCAAAACCACTGCTACCTGAGTTCCTTTCAGGGGGACACATCATATCCCAGTTTCAAAAAAACACATACATGTTCCACTGAAAATGCAATCCATAGAGAAAAACAACTTAACCAACTACAAATTCAAAAATTATAAAGATTTCAAAATTATCAGCGTGTTTTAATCTGCAGTAGTTACTTTCAAATATACTTCCATTAACAACAGTAATTTTAAACCATTGTGATTAAAATGCAAAGAGACATAACTGAAGAAGTAGACAACATGCAGGAACTGGTGGAAAAAATTCTAAGGAATAATCAAAAAGAAAATTCTGGACGTAAAATACATTAATGCGAAGGAATAAACCCCCGGGTGGAGTCAGAGTAGGTGGTAGATGACTAGGTGAAATGAATGGGAAGGGCAGTAGTGGAAGCATTTCCCTAGTTGAAATGCAGAAGGAAGGTAACAGAAAACGTATCATAATATAAAAATGTTGGCAGTGACTAATGGTATAAAAGATATGTCATGGGATAGCCAGAAGAATGGCATAAAAAGGAAATGTTTGAAACAACCCCTAAATACTTTGAAATTAGTGTTAGATTACAAACTGTAAGTTCTAGGCTGACAGAACACCAAGGAAGACAAAGAAAGAGAAAGGTATTCCTAGGATATGAATGACATTTATTGTATGTGTAAGTGCACATGGGGATTTTTGCAGACACTACGCACGCGCGCGTGCACACACACACACACACACACACACACACACACACATCCTTCAGGAGTTATCTCTTTCTACAAAATAAAATATTTTCTAAGATAACAAGCTGTTGATTCTCTGTCTCTGGCTGTCTCTCATTTCTGTGTGTGTCTCTCTCATGCACATGGCCTTGTACATTCAATGCCCAAATCCAGTAATAAATAGTTAAATTCATTCCTACCTGAACCAACTATGTTTTCTCATTGCAATGTGCACTACTTTCAAAAGGCATGGTTTATAAAGAGTTTATGAAAATTGGCAGTAAACCTACAATTATAAATTTATAATTTAAAAGCTAAGAGAGTTGGTTTTATTTTAGATGATTAATTATAAAACATATAATTATGTAGTTTAAATATAACAAAGTACCTTTTAACAAATAAACTATTTTTTTTATTTTTGTTAATTTTATGCCTATAAATTTAAAAGAGAATATTATTTGATAAATGTCAAAATTTGTAAAATACCAAGAATTATTTTCACAGTTTTATGTTTCATAAACATTACTCACTTTCTGAAAACAATTGGCAAGCAGATATAAAACCCTTTTAGTTGGTAATTCACATTAGAATGTTTTCCAAAGTATAATCAACAATTTCAACTTTCAAAAAGTTAAATGTGCACTAACACTTTTTTACATAAAATGTAAGCTTCTCATACAGGGAATTTTAAATTATCCTTCAGCCCAGGGGATGTTTTGGGCTTTTAGTTTCAATCCTATAGTACTTCAATTCAGTATTAATGGCAGTTGAATAAATACCATCTTAGTGTTGATTAATCACAGCAAATACAATTTGAGGAAGTGTACTTTATAAAACCAATTCTGTCATAATGATTTCTATGAAGTACACTTAAGAAATCTTCAACATCTTTTTAGTTTTCATTTCATATTGTTTCATGTGAAATATTTTTTTCCTTTGTAACCTTAAAAATAAATCTACTTTCTCAATCAGCAACATTTTCTTTCCATATAAACCTGTTGTTAATTATTATAATAAAATATTATTTTCCAATTCAAGTTTTCCTAAGTGAAATATTGTTTATTTTTTATAAAATATTTAGGTGCTTTCTTGTAATTTTAAGATTTTATAAATTTTATCTTGTTTAAGTTTTCAGTTTTAAACATATTGTTTCTCTAATTGGAGTGCCAATAAAATATTGAGATATTATTTCTAATTTGTTCTAAAGGACTCATATTCCAGGACTTCATTTACATTGAGTGGATTTTTAATTCACTTCTTCTACATATTGCTCATAACCTTGTGTTTTTGAGGGCGTGGGGTGAGACAGGCTTTCTCCGTGTAGCCTGTCCTGGAACTTGCTCTTTGTAGACCAGACTAGCCTTGAACTCAGAGATCCATCTGCCTCTGCCTCCCGATTGCTGGGATTAAAGGTGTGCGCCACCACTGCCTGGCTGCTCATAAACTTTTTAACATTAACCTATGACAGATCACAATCATGCAGCCAAATGGTGAAGTTAAGAAACAGGGTCAACAGTTCTTTCCTATATCTTATTCTGTTCTTCCATTTCCTAATTTCTTAAGCAACCTAGTCTGAAAAGAGACAGACATTTAGCATTATTCTGAGTTGATGAAATATTACCTAAAAATAAGTTATTTGTTACCAATGATTTATTTATAAGATAGAGTAGAATAAAGAAGAGGAAGAGGAGGAGGAGGAGAAGGAGGAGAGAGAAAGAGAGAAGAGAGAGAGAGAGAGAGAGAGAGAGAGAGAGAGAGGTGAAATGGGGGAAGAGGGACAGAACTTAGGACAGAGAGAGAGAAGAGATGGGAAAGAAGATGAGATGAAGGCAGGAAAGAGGAGAAGGTTTACATGGATTAACATATCATTTCCAAGTATCAGCTTTTGAGTTTTCAATATATTTCAACACTACAGAAAAACGTAAAATGAAATGAGCAATCTAAACATCATGGAAACATTGCCTCTCTTCTTTTCCTCTATTTTCTCCAGGACTGACTCCCATTGCTTCTTTCTATAGTCTTATAGACAACAAGCTAGAGAGACGCATGTGTTGGTGAGAGATGATAAATCACAGACACTCTGAAACTAATATTTTAGTTGGAACACTTCAACTCACTGAAATACTGTTTCTCCAAATTAGAATGGATTTCACACCATGGCTTTAGAAAAATTCAGTGAACATTTACTGACAAAAAGTGACGGTGCTGAACTAAATATTTTATAAGTATTATCCAGTCTTATTTCCCTTGCCAACATTCTAGGCAAGGAATCAACAATTACTGTTGAATGAGAATATGCAGATTCATAGAAAATATAAATATATTTACTAATGATCACATAACTCTTGAGAAAATTGGGAATTGAAATTGTCCTCAATTATTTCAAAGGCAGCTACCTTACTATTTATTTAAATGTTCCTAACTTTGAAAACATATTTCTTAATCATCTACTCTAAGGTTCACTTTCACATATATAATGAAACCTATCATTCTGTAAGATTTTAAGAAACATAAATTATCTCATATTGTTATAGGAGCTGAGAAATGAAACTTTCTATTAGATTGTTCTGGACTAGCCTTAAGCAATTTCATAGTTTTGTTCTTATGTTACAATTTCTTTTAATTAAGAAATATTTACCTATCACAAATATGATAGAATAGTGTTCTTTTCTGAGACTCTATTACACTAGTCTCCTTTTTAAGATAATCCACATGATATTATTGACAATTTTGGATGATTGGTTTCACTGATTCTGAGAAAGTTCAGAATGGTATAATTCATCATGTCTCAAAAGTCATTCAAACAAAATTTTTTTATGTATTATTTTATTAAGAATTATTATTTGATCAATAAGTATTTATTGGATGATACTCTGAGAGTAATGCTGTGTGGAAATAAACTATGATTGTTTCTTTTATAAGAAATGAATCATACAAGAAATCTAACTCACAGCTGTATGCAATGCCATTTACTGAAAAGAAACTAGGAGTCAGCAGCCAATATATGCACTGGTAAGTATAGTTAGTTCATAAAAAGACTGGTAATTTTAAGAATGTTATTCTGTGTCTGGAAAATCGATCTATATTTTACTACTGTGATGGTCACATTAGAAACAGTCTTTAGGTTAAAAGTAATCTCTTACTGCTCACATTTGGAAATTACTCTCATCTTAGGATATAGGATATGTTCTAAAGATTGGAAAATGGTTATAAGCTCGGGGTTTCTAAATCAAACTTTATCTTAGACAGTAGCCAATAATCTTAATTTAGCTGAATGAATAACAAGATAACTCATGGGTACACTAATGTTTGAAAAGAGCAGAACTGATCCACCAGTTCCTTTCCCTGGTATTTACTACTGTGTACAAGCATTGAAATAGGATTTAAATATCATGAAAAGCAAAGGAATCTTCTTGACATTCTGTCCCAAAGGTGTAGCTATTTTGCTGTCTAAAAGGCATGCAAACCTGTTGCTAATGCACCTTTATCTAAATAAAGCAAACTACCTAGGGCAGATTGGGCTCAAATCTAATTATCCATTGTGAACAATGGATGTTAATTAGTCTTCTTCTGGAAAAGAGCAGTGCAGGTTTTCATTTTTAAGAATTACTAAATAATTAAGCATGGAAACACTCCAGGCAATCTATTTCTAGGTTTCAGAGAAGAGTGAAGGGTATGTTGAATGTTCAATGGCTTGTCCACCATTTTATACAAGTGTACAGTCTCTCTGACAGTGAGTGTATTGTGTGGGGCATGATCTATTCAAGCTATATCCACAAGCCCAGTCACTTTCAGAGTATTAGACATTTTGTTGTTTGAATTCCAATCAGAAAGTCCCACCATGCCAGGCACTTGAAATCTGCTTAGCATTTTTTTCCTTAGAGCAATGTTTGAATAAGAAAAAGTTTTTTGTTTTTTGTTTTTTGTTTTTTTTTTTGTAATTAAACAACCATAAAAATAAAACAACCTTACTTTCCAAGGGCAAAGCATTCCAGTTTTATAGATGAATCCTTTGCAGCTTGTATTGTTTCAGGAAAACGCACTTCAATCTTTGGCTCATATTCCCCCATGACACCTGTTAAATACCAAAACAGCTAGCAGCATTTCTGGAGAATAGAAGTTTCCTATGAAGTAAATGCTTCATTAACCAAAATGTGACTCTTGGATTTTCATCAGAGTTAGAGTTTCCAATCATGAAATGGAGACATGCTTTTGAGTTTTATATAAAGATCTTTCACTAGGGACATTCAGTTCCAGCCTCTTATTGTGCAACTTATGAGCTAGACATATTTATGGAGAAAAGAGGATGATTCAGCTAACACTGTCAGAATTCTGATATATCACCACAATCAAAAATACTTCTATTTCTGTAGCAAAACTTATACAGTAACTACATAAGTGAAATTGAATATCTATATTAATATCAGTACAGCAGATTCTGCTGCTATGTTCATAGTACACTTGTAAAAGTTTTTCCACCATTTCAGCATTTTAATAAGGAAGAATTAAATTAAGTTTAGAATAAAGCAGTATTCTACGATGGCATAAACACATTATCTGCCAAAAGAGTTGTAACAAACAAAAATAGTTATAGGCTATTTTCATCTGAATTAATCAATGCTATATTGGGATTATTTTAAAACTTTAGTCATTAAATAAATTGATATGACAAACATTATAGTAACTCATTCCTACCACAAGTAAATGGACATTGGATCATCAGTGAGACTCTAGGAAGTACAGAAACTACAACATAAATATATAATATAAATAGCTAATTTTCAGACTTTTATTATTAAAATATCCCGTTCATATGCTAATTCTGAAACTAAATTGTCTGCTTTTATTTTGCTTCTCTATTTTGTTAACAAGTGATGGTTCTTGCATCATCAACTTTTAGAGGAGTTAATAGACATATGCTATACACAATGTTTATAATTTACTTTTACTAGTAAATGATGAAGGGAGTAGAGGAGGTGGGAGGAGAAAAGAATTAAGAAGGGGAAAGTAAAAACTAAGAGTAAACAAAAATAAAAAGGAAAAATGTATAATTTCTATGAAAATTGTTAGCTCATGAGCTTTCCCACTTATGAACAGAGTACTCACAGAAACGGAGAAAATGAACACATATATCTAATGTTTGCTGGTATCTGAATAAAACCTTTGCAGAAATATTTCAATAGATACTGGCTCTAAAATCTCTGCCATGAGAATGCTGGGAAGCTGGCTTCATAGTTCTGTCAGCTTGATTATCATTATATCCTTGATTGTCTTAAACTAATCAGGGGGGACAACATTCTATGAGGTATAGCCTTTCAAGTTCAAAGTCTGATAATAAAATTAACTAACAGATTTTTTTTCTGTACATACCCTACCGTGAGCATTTAATTAGAGAATTAACTAGAGGATTTTTTTCCCCTTAGTTGACTTCCTAGCTCTCTAAATCTTGCACCAGCTCTGGCTTGACTAAGGTATGAAACTCTTCAGAGACCAATCTTAGTCCCATTCCTTGGAGACACAATTTAACATGAATCTTCCACTCCATCATTCTTTGGCATGGTTTGCTTTCCTTGGGCACAATATTTTTACTTTCCATTTTGCCAGCCAGGTAAATAAAGAGTGAACAACAACAGTAGCAAAATAATGACAAGGATAGAAGAGAAAGTGGACAATAAGAGAGGTTGCAAAATGTGTCCATCAATTCAAGTATGAAAATTTGGCAGCATCCACATGCACACATACACACACACCAAGTGCCTCTAGACAAACATAATTTTTATGTGCCAGTCCTTAAGCAAGGAGAAGACAAGCTCTTCTGGCATCAGAAATGAAATGGCACAGTATACCCAGAACCGTGTAAATTGTACCATGTGGGTACAGAACTACAGAATTCTTTTTTATTTTAGTACTATCTCATCTCCATTGTTCTTATTAATTTAATCTAATCTCCAATGATTTGGCTCCAATTATAAAAAGAAAATAAAACAGCCCTGAAAACCTTCCCACAATGTCAGAGTCCCAATGTGGAGTCTGAAGATAACTCATGGTCTTACCATCAGTGCGCTGTACTAAAGGAGTAGGTGGTCCTTGGACACTTCTATGGGCCTCTTTGTTTGTGATGAAACACGTGTAATTGCCCACATCGGAGGGTTCTACTTTGGCAATATACAAGTTTCCTGTGTCCTGTGATACAAATCGTCTCTTGTCCTCTTGAACATACAAGGGGTTATCATTGAAGGTCCAGGCATATGATAAATCTGAAAAACAGAAAAAAAATGCATTATCTTTACTGCAGTCATTCTTATCTACAAATTCTGTGTTCTGTTTAATCATTATAATAAAAGTCTGCCTACATTGGTCTAACTTATAGCTATTTGGGCAGAGTAAACAGAACATTCCCTATATGCACATATACTTCAGTTTGGGAGATAAAAATTTTCCCTCTCCTTCACTGTTTTCTTTGATTAAGTATACAATGATAGGATACTTAGAGAACAAATGGGTGGTTTTCTTTAGGAAAATCTACAGAATATAGAGAGCATTGCTGGTTAAACAGGTCACAGTAATTCATCAATGCTGCTCATTTCAAAGCAGTGTTTCACAATATGTTTTCAAAAGGATTAAGCACATTTAAGATTTGTAGTTAAAAATTTTAATTAAAAAATTTTAAGTTTCAGTACTCTAGATCTTGAGTTCATCCTGTGAATGGAATATAATTTCTGGGCAAATTTCTGTAATTGTTTTAAGACTTTATATTAAAACAAAACATGTGCCTTAAGAAGGTCCAGCAATTATAGCTAACAGCCAGAAGTGCGAATCATCCCAACATGAAACAGCATATTTTAGACAGAGATATTATAGGAAATCTAGATGAGAGGGTTAGTTTTAAATGTCAACTTGCCACACCTTAGAATCACCTGAGAGGAGAGTCTCGACTGAGGACTTATCTAAATAAGGTTAGCTTGTTGACAGCCTACTGTGGACAACCTCATTCCATGGGCTGGATGTCCTGCTGTCTATGGACGTGGCATGAAAGCTGTCATGGGTTTCTTTCTTGACTTCCCCCCAGTGAGACTGTAACTTGTCATCACTTTTCTTCCCTGTGATGACTATTCTTGGTTGATAACTTGACTACATTTAAAAATAACTAAAAGCCAAAATGGAGTGGCATACCCAGGAGGGATTTTTTGCTTAATTTGAAGGAGGAAGATCCACTTCTGATCTGTTTCTTGGGAGAGAAAAGAAACATTTAATCTAAATATTTTGATCTGGGAAAACCTATCTCTAATCTGGACTACACCATCTGATGGAAACCAATATAAGGGCATGGGAGAAGGAAGCTTTGGCTCTTTTCCTGCATGCTCTCACCTCCCTAGCGAGTCCATTCCTTCACTGGCAATAGAGGCCATTGTATTGTATATCAGGCCAATGTATCCTGATACCAGCTGAGACATTCGGCCTCAAGGACCAAACAGCTACTGAATTCTTAGACCTTCTTCATATAGGCAGCCATTGCTGGAGTAACTGGACCATAGCCTGTACAGCATGTAAGTCATTCTAAGAAATACCCATTCTATATGTAGAAATAGATTTATTATGTAAGTTCTGTTACTATAGAGAACCCTGACCAATATACTCTCCTATACTGTTTTGTATTTATCAGAGTATATTATAACAGCAACAGAAATGATGTTGGAACACAAGATAAGTGTGCTCCAATGAAGTGTGTCCAGAGGAGGCATTTCAGAAGAACTACATATTGACACTATGAAGGATAACTGTCAGAGCAATGGACAAGTAGATAAACATAGCAAACAAGAAGCAAAAGTAAGAAGTTCAAGGTAAAACACAGAAAACATTGCATGTCTTAATCATCAATCATTTAACACATCTTTGAACTGTTTATATGTAAAGGTGAATTACATAAATAAATATTTAATGAATAAAATAAAATAAAACTTAGATTTTAAGTGTTCAATTTAATGAGATATGAATATTATATACATACAGAGAACAAAATCTTAAATATAAACGATTGTCATCTTTTAGAAATGGTTTTCTGCTCTTGTCAGGTTTATCTTGGATTATGGCAACCACTATCTGGTTTAAATTATTAAACCACTTTGCCATTGTTTATACTTAATGAACTCTTGATGTGTATTTGAGATTATGCTTGTTTTATTTAATATTTTAAACATTCACTTACATTACCATACTATCCACCCATTCCATTTATTTCTAAGTTGGAATACATCTTATAAATATATCACCTTGTTGTTGATGATTTTATGAGGTGTTTCCAGTCTGAGGTCATCATAGATTACAGTTAAATGAAAATTATTGTGACTGTCTATGTTCATTTTCACTTTCATAGATAAGTTATTAGACATGAATTTTAAGGCAAATATATGATCAAATATACAAGTAACTTAAAAATGCATCCCAGTTCCAGGCAGCTTGACATCTCTAGTCTCAACATAAAAGGGCTCTGGTTTCACAGTACACACACACACACACACACACGCACACACACACACACACACACACACACACACACACATAGAGAGACACACACACTCACAATATGCTGTCATGTTTTTATTCTGAATATAAGTCTCAGTCTACACAATATTAGATTAAAGCTTCATTTATCTATGAAATTAAGAATACTGTGAGAAATGTGTAGATAACTATATTCAAGAAAGTGGAAAAATACATTTAGTTATGATGAGATCTCCCTATAAGGGAAATAAGTCTGTAATACTGGAGTGGGGGAGGGCAGTCTATAGTTAGGTTAAAAAGAAATCTTCATGTGAATAGATACTTACACACAAGAAAGTCAAGGTATCCCAAGAGGAGTTCATGCACCCAGTAGCCTCTTGTCCAGAGATAAGTCTTGTATCATATGAATGGTCTACATTTGTGTTAAACCCTGATGTAGAATCAAAACACCATATATTGCCCCACCCTTGCTCAGCTGGAAGATCTTCTGGAACATTCTTTAATAACTACACTGTCCTTGAACTCTCAAATATGGGAGAGGGAGTACAGATAAACAGTGATTGTAAATTAAATAATATCTGCATGATGCAAACTCTATCTGAAGTATAAATGAAGAAATGTTGCAATTTTGTTGTTTCCTCTACTAACATCACTGTGATGGTTAACTTTAGTTCTCAAATTGACACAGTGTACAATCAACTGGAAGATGCAAGAATTGTCTACACTGT
Organism: Onychomys torridus; assembly: GCF_903995425.1. Lineage (NCBI taxonomy): Eukaryota > Metazoa > Chordata > Mammalia > Rodentia > Cricetidae > Onychomys > Onychomys torridus. The sequence continues at coordinate 94,698,200 of NC_050445.1, read as the reverse complement.
TTTGGACTGTGGGCATGTCTTAGGGGAGTGGGGAAATCCTCTTAAGTTAGTTGATGGAGACAGTCAAGCCCAATGAAGATGGGACCCTTCCCTGTGCAGAATGTGCTGAACTGTATAACAGCCAAGAAATCAAGTCAGTCAGTGAGCAAACAAGCAAGTATGAAGCATATCTTCTCTCTCCCTGCTTCCTGACTACCAAACTGGCCTCGATCAGGTCCTGCTTCCATGCTTCTCTCAAAATGATACATGGTATCCCCTCTAGAAGGGTGAATCAAAATAAACTTTTTTTCTCCTAAGATGCTTTTTCTCAGGTTATTCTATCACAGCAACATAAATATAAAAAATTTTCTCTCTCTCTTTCTCTCTCTCTTTCTCTCTCTCTCTCTGTCTCTCTCTCTCTGTGTCTCTGTCTCTGTCTCTCTCTCTCTCTCACACACACACACACACACACATGAACATCAGGAAGAGCATACTTAAGGAATCAGAATTCATAAAGGAAAGAAAACAAACTGAGATACCAAAGGAAGAAATGAAAGACAAGGAAATGAAAAATAAAGTGTCTGCCAAGAGAAAGACCATAAATAGCAAGGAAGAACAAAAGAAATCATTTAAACAGCAATCCACAAATTAAACATCATAAGTATTAATGAAACAAAGTCATCTATGCAAACAAATGTCAAGCGGTTTTTTCAGCAATAAAGATATGAGGTGAATGCCTGGTGGCAGTGGTGGCACATGCATTTAATCCCAGAATTTGGGAGGCAGAGGCAGGTGGATCTCTGTGAGTTCGAGGCCAGCCTGGTCTACAGAGTGAGATCCAGGAAAGTTGCAAAGCTACACAGAGAAACCCTGTCTTGAAAAACCAAAAGAAAAAAAAAAATTAAAAGATATGAGGTGAAGCTATGACTAAAAGCAACACAACAGAAATGCCACTTCCACATGAAGTGGACCTTAGCCAAGTAATCTTACAACCAACAGAAAAAAAAAAAAAAAACCCTGAAAGCTACATAGTTACATGAAAAACATATCAAACATCAGTATGTCTAGTCTAACCTGCTGAAAATTATGTATTTGAGTGTAAGAACTCATGTTTACATATGTCTACACAAATTTCTAATTTTATGTAGTAGTTTTCCCAGTGAGGTGTTGAAAATACAGAATCTTTTTTTACTAGCTATATAATGTTTCTTCCATACTGGGTTTAAATTAGAATGTCCTGTGTTGAAATGGAACTGAGAATCAAAACCAGGAGATAATAGTGTCTGAAGAGCTGACCATTGAGAATGAGCATCAATTAATTAAAAAAAAAATACTGATAACATAAAAGAATAACAACACTCTTACTCTGAACTGCTCACAATAGAGTAATACATCTCCATCAGGAATTGCTTCTCAATCTAATATGCAGTGAAAAGCATTGTGAGAATTTGTAAAAGCACAGATTAGTAATTTGGCTTCTATTGATTGATTTCGTTCTATTCCATTGATATATTATGCAATTTGCATTTTTAACAAGTTCCAGGGTACTTTGTAACTGAACTTGCAAGTTGTGTTTATAGCAGACTTTACTGAGTAAAGATAGATCAATTTCAAATGTATTAAGGGATAGAGGACAAAATGTAGCCAAGGCTTGAAACTATGTCACAAGTGAAAGTAGAAAAGAAAACCCTATATATTGAGCTAAGGATAAAAATATGGGAAGATTAAACTTTTGAGGGCTATGGTATACATGAGGTCTAAGCAAAGGCTTTCTGTACCACAGAAGAACAAGAGGGAATTGAGGCTGTTGAAAAATAAAGGATGCCAAAAGATTACTTTACCATTTATTATCATGCAAAATCCTTGCACAAGTATCATAAGACAAAATAGTGAATCTGAAAAGAGTCACCAGCTGCTGCAGCCTCAGCTTGTACCTCCATAGAAAGGCCCAAGTATCCTCAGCCCAGCCTTTTCTTTGAGTCACCTCCATTCCCAATGAACAACCCCACCTCTTGGACCAAAACGCTCCTTTCAATTGGCTAGCAGACCAGTGACAGAATTCCAACAGTTGAATGTTTCAGGATGGTGGTGGGCCCTTGATGTAACTAAGACCAATGTTGTAGCTTGAATCTGGAATGCATTAAATGCTTGATTCTCTAGCCTATCACTGTTGGGAGGTGGTGGAAACATTAAAATTTAAAGCTTACTGTGAGACTAATGCAGTTTGGGTGGTGTGCTATAGGAGTGACGGTAGTAAGCCGGTGCCTTTACTTCCCTTGTTTTGTAAGTGGAATTGCTAAGAAGTCTTATTAATAAAAAAAAAAAAAAAAACCAGAGCCAGATATTGGGGTAAAAACTGAGAGATCAGAGGAATAGAACAAGCCACAGCCAACCTCACCTTACCAACTCCTCAGCCTCTAGAGAAAGACTTCCTGTATACTCACGCCTATATACTTTTCTGTGCCCTGCCATCTTACTTCCTCTCTCTGCCCAGCTTCATCACTACCTCTTTCCACCCAGCACTATCACTTCCTGTCGGTCTATACAGACCTCCAGACCTCTATGGTTAACTAGCACTGGGATTAAAGGCGTGTATCACCATGCCAGGCTCTGTTCCCAGTGTGGCCTTGAACTCACAGAGATCCAGATGAATCTCTGCCTCCCAAATGCTAGGATTAAAGGCATGTACTACCACTGCCTGAGCTCTATGTTTAATATAGTGGCTGGCTTTTTCCTCTGATCCCCAGATAAAGTTTATTGGGGTGCACAGATAAAATATCACCACATTGTTTTTTCTTCCCCAGCTATAAGGTGAGAACTTTTACTTCACAAACTTCCACATGATCCACTGCTCTTGTACTATCTATAGCCTGAGAACCCAGAGGTCAAGGGTAGCAACATCCAAACCCATGAAACAAAAGAAACCTTTGCTCCCTATGAGTAGAGTACCATCTGTGTTCATGACAGTAATGGAAAGTTGGTGGTAAACATGAGAGCTAAGAGGATTGATTTCTAAGGTAAAGATGAACACTTTCTGTCATTAAAAATGATCAGGGACAGCATAGATGATCATGACTTTGTAAGCTGCAAAATAAATGAATAAAAATATTGATGTTTGCATCTCATGGGTGTTAACCCATATGCTACTTCACCCTCGATGTTCTCATCTCCCTGGGTGTTGATTGTTGATGAATTTCCAAATGGTCTTAATAAACAAAAAACATGGAGCCAGAAATTTGGGTTAAAGCCCAAGAGAAAAATCAGAAGAATAGGACAAACCACAAGCTAAGTTTTGGTGAAATTATTAAGGCCACTCCACGTAGTTAAAAGGGAGGTTTATTTGGTGGGGTAACTTACAAATGAAGGGATAGGTTGCAGGGTCTGGAAAAGGTATGGTGCAATCTGGCAGTGTTCTCTGGAACTTGGTTCCAGGGTCCTGGAACCAAGAGAAGCCTCTCCTCTCGATCCTGAGTCTTCAGCATCCTCCCTCAGCCCTGCCTTGTGGGCATGACCATTACTGAACCCTCAATGGGGGCTGGAACTTCCAGGCCAAGGCTGGGATGGCTACCCAAACCTACTACATCTCCCCCTTTTGTCTAAATAAGAAGGTTCTAACCTAATACAAGACTATATACAAAGAGATGGCTATCAAATATCGTCCAGGAGTAATGAGGGATAATGACCTAGATAAGTTAGAATTATAATAAATGCAAATAATATCAAGCAAAAAACACATACTAAAATCCAGGGAAGTCTAGAGCATAGGTAGGTGGCATGTTACAAAGATCATTCCAAAAGGTGTCTTATCCTAAAGAAACTGAGTCTAATACTTAATATATTCTATCTAAGATTATATATATATAAGTTGTAACTATAACTGCTAGTCTTCAACCTCATCAAAGACTTGAGAGGGAATATAATAATACCTGAGAAATGAGAGAAGGACGCAAGCAACTTTTGGGAGTCTTGCAAGAGTAGATAGAGACAGCTGGCAGCCTGGACAGTCACCTAATGTTTCTCAGCATCGTTGGTGCATACAAATTGGCTACAGGCCTAGAGTATCAGACAGACCATTTTTAGAAGCAGGAATTCTGAAAGACCATCTTACCCTGTCTTGGCAAATATAGTGGTCGCTTTCCTTGTGTCCCACTTGTCCAGAAAGGACAGCATTCATACTGTCAGCAGTTGAGGCAAGGGCAGTTCTTTGCCCAGTAGGCCACTTTGTGCCAAGAAGACAAACTTCCAAATGGAAATGTCTTGGGAGCCCAACATTCTCTCAGGGTCAAATTGGTGCTGTCAGGAGCAATTGTCTCTCACGTCAACAAATTCTAAGTTATTTAAATGCCATATTCTTTAGGTCCATGAAGTGTTTGAATATTACCTGTCCATCTGACCTATGTATTTATAAATCTGGATAACCTAACTAACATAATTATAGAGATGACAAACATAGGTGACAATAAATCTATAAGTCTTATCTACCTAAATGACCTAAGGACTAAGGCTTCATGTAAACAAGGAAAACAGTTTGTAAGCAAATGTACAGTAAAAGGACAATGACTTTAAAATTGAGACAATACACAAAATATCTTTAACAGATGTAGGAATGTATAGTGCAATAAGTAAGATGATAATAATCTTAAATATATATCAGTATACAGACTATCTTAAACAGAAGTAGAACATACATACAGTGTGACAGATATAAATTTACATTTGTATCAATATACAAATATTTCAAATAAGAGTAAAAATATGTGTACATTATAACAAACAGTTCTGTATTTGTATCAATATACAAATTATTTTAAATAGGAATATAAAAAGTTTATATTTGTATCAACATATAAGAATTCATAACAGTGAAGACTAGATAGTTATAATTTCAATTATGATATTATGATAAAAGATATGTTAGTTATAAAACCTTAGACTCACAAATAGATGATAGATAAAATGTCTTCTTTAATATTGTAACTGTAATTCTTGCTTGATAATTGCTTTGTTATATGTAATTTTACTATGTAAAAGTTAAAACCTTTCTTTAAAAAAAAAAAAAGAAAGAAAGAAGAGGGGAAGTACTGTGGCTATCGCTCTGTATAAATAAAATGCTGTTTGGCCAGTGGCCAGGCAGGAAGTATAGGCGGGACATAAGAGAAGAGAATTCTGGAAGGTAGAAGGCTGGGCCAAGGAGACTGCCAGCGGGCCTCCGCCATGACAAGGAAACTGTAATGTACTAGTAAGCCACGTGGCAAAGTATAGATTAATAGAAATGGGCTAAATATAAGAAGAAGAGCTAGACAATGGTAGGCCTGAGCTAATGGCAAAGCAGTTTAAATAATATAAGTGTCTGTATGTTTATTTTATAAGTGGGTTATTGGACTAACAGGGCTTGGCAGGGGCTGGAGAGAAGGTCTCCAACTACAGCTAACCTCACCTCACCAGCTCTGCAACTTCAAAAAAAAGAGCTGCTTCCTGTATACTCAGGTTTATATGCGTCTTCTGTTCTGTTCTCTCATTGGTTCTCTTAGCCCAGCTACAGTTGATAATTCCTGGTCATGCATGCACGAACACAGCTCAGTTATCATTATCCAAATAATGCCTGGAATTTACTGTTTTGTTCTCAGCTATTGAAACTTCATTTTCTTTTGCAAATCCCTATTGGGACCTGTCCACATTCAACTGTGGTTTCTTCCTTCTAAGTTCCTTTACTGATGTCCCTTTCTGCCTCACTTCTGTATCCATTGCTCTTTCTCCACCAAAGAGATACTCAAATATTTTAGTTTGAAAGTAAAATTTTCAGTTGATAGTAAATTTTTCCTCAACATAAAAAGAAGAAAAGGATGGAGTTCAGATTCAACTGTTCTCACCGACACTTATCTTTGGCACTTTTTCTGAAATAAAGACAATTGTGAGCAAATTCCTAGTGCCATGTGTCAGTTTAGGGATTCTTATTCAAGGTGTTTTTGAGCAAAAAACAAGAGTTAGCTTTCTGAAAACAACATAACCCTTTCCACTTCACAAAAATTACAGGTTGCTGCTAGTGTCCGGGAAATCTTTGTATTCATCAACCTGTAATCTTAGGACCTTAGCCTGTAATTTTCTTCTCTCCCTCATAGTGAATTCATTTTTATCTCAACTACTCAAACTTTCCCATTTGGTCTTCAATAAGAGAATATTTAAAACCTGTTGGAAGAATGAGAAAATATAGAGAGAGGATTAAGGAAATGTTAAGGGTACACTAGTTTCATCCTTCCATCAACTGTCTTATAAAGCTAAGTGATTATTACTAGCATGCCCATTGTATGGAAAAGGATCCTGGAGACTCCAGTACAGAGTTAAATTTTCAGAATCAGGTTGTTATGTATAAGGAATATAAATCAAACCTAAATCCTTCAAAAGCCCAATCCCTTGATCTTTCCTTAAAGTTGTCGTTTGACTCTTCTACAATTATCTTCTTGATTCTTCTGCCAGGAGCTCAGACTACTTTCCAAACCTCCATGATCCATGTGTATTCAACCCAACTCAGGTTCAAAGTTAAAAAGTACTTACAGTTCCTCATCTACTTTATCACCACCATTTATTCTATAACGTCCAAACATCCTAAAAATAATTTCATAAGAAGGCAGGTTCATCTGTCATTTGGTTTATTGCTAACCCTCATGGGATGTTAAGGATATCAAGTCATGACTAACTCTTTCTCTTTCTCCTAAAATGAGCCTTTAACAAGCTGAAGGTCTAGGTACAGAAATACACATTCTCTGACTGCAATTTGGACTCAATGCTCTAAGAAAGAACCCTAGCTAGGGGTTTTATCTGAAAACTGAAATTTAGGATTTGTTATTGTTGTTTTGAGACAAGGTCACAAGTATCCTAGTTTTGGCTAGTATTTAGTAGTATTCAGTTTGGGCTGAAATTACTATGCAGCTGTGAAGTCCTTGAACACCTAATCCTCCTGCCTATACCAGCCGTGTGCTGAGATTAAACTTATACACTACTACACCTAGATAATTGGGAACTTTTCTGTGAGATTGTGTCTCTAGCAACATCAGAAGCTATATCTGTAAAGTCTTATTAACATGTCATCAGAATGTGAGTTGAACAAGGAACAATGAACATGGCAAACTGACAAAGAAAAGCCTGTGGAAATACAGGCAATTGAGTAAAGCTTGGAATGGTGAAGTGGCCTTTCCAAGGAAAGAGCACATCAATTTGTTTTCCTTTTCCAGGAAGCTCAGAAAACATATACAAGTAACAGTATATGGACAGAAAAGTTCATATTTAGGAAAACATATGTATACAATACACATATGTGTGTAATAACAATGAATGAATAAAAATGATGTCCATGAATTGAGTGGAGTAGGGAGTGGTATATGGAAGGGTCTGGAGAGAAGAAATGGAAGGCAGAAACATTATAATTATTTATAATCTCAAGGATAAACAACAACAAAAAGCTGTGGCACTAAAATGTCTGTATACTGGAGGTGGGGATGTAGTTAAGTTAGTAAAATGCTCAACTAGTATGTACATTACCCTGGGATCAAACTGTAGTACCAAGTACCACATAAACTGGGTAAAATTGGATTTGAGTTATACATTCCATGTGTATTTTGAAGGTGGAGGAGCAGAGAGTAATAGTCTCTGAGTTCTGTAAGTATCATAAAAGGTGGCATGTATACTACTCTATTTTCCTGACCTGGAGTTTGACATTCTGGCAATAATATGTATTTATTTATACCAAATATGCTGAATCTCTCCTAGCCAGTATTCGCAAGACAGTTTATTCAGCACATGGTGTAAATAAGAGCCAGCAGAGGTAGAGTACATCTGCAGATATGTAGATAAAAAAATTGCCAATTTTGTAACTTTATGAAATATCATATTTGTCAGTCACCCTTCATATATGATAGCTTACACAGTTATTTATAGACATGAGCTGGGATGTCACAACACATAAAGCTCCAAATTCTTCCAGCCATCACTGTGCTCCTCTGCCCTGGTCTCTTCCGCTGTGGACTGTCTCTGCTCATCCATCCTTACAGCTAGCTTGCAGTGGGAGCATCTTTTTTGTGAGTTTCATCATCAGCCACAGCTGGGACTTAATTTGTATATTTTTAATGAGGAAAGAAAAAATAGACCTTCCAAGTTAGAAGTTTAAAACCTTCGCATTTGGCTTTTCTTAATTAAATGTATAATTCATGAGACACTTAGTTTGAAGCCATTGGATTTTTAAATACTCTCTCAACCCTCTATGACATTTATCTGTTATTAATGGTGGTAATGCATTCTTCTTATGATGATTCAGCAGTAACATTAGTACAGAATGATAATTGGTCCTTTCTTGTAGTTTTTCATTAACACCATCCTCTACAATTCTATTATTATTAGAAATGGCAGTTCTGCAGTAAGCAATTGAAAACTATCTGCCGCTCTCTTAAGCGTACCACCAATCCTATTTCCCCAGGGGACAATTGTGTTTTTGACATATCTGCAGACTAGATCTCAAAATTGGGGCCATGTTTCTTGAAGTGAAAAAATAAATTATTATATAAAATATTATATAAAAATAAAATATATAAAAAGCTGAAATATTCACATTTAATGGATAACCTCCCTTGCTTCAGATATTCTGAAATGAGCATACTTTATTACAATACTACAAACCTTACATAGTCCTTTAGAAATTAAGCTGTCAAGCTCTTGGGTAGTAAATTATGGGTACATTAACTCAACAGCAAAGATCTGCCTATAGCATAATAATTCCTTTATTGTGCTGAAGTCTTGATGTTGTGTGGGGCAAGGTTATGATGCAATACTGAAAATGGCCTGATATGGTTATCATCTATCCCTGTCTGAGCACCTATGTGGTCTCCAAATGCTGCTTGGGAACCAGGATTTTATTAAATCTCTTCTGATTTACACACCTATTTTCTGGAACCATGGAAAGGGAATTCTCTGGGACTTGCAAACAACCCCATAAAGGTCCCTTGAGTACCCATTATGGCTAAGTTCCAGATATTTCTAGGATTGATGGTCCACTGCAAGCTCTACCTACAGAAGAAGTAAAAACATGGTCTGTTTTTGAACACTTGTGAGAAAACTACAATTCCAAGAAAGATAAGTTTAGGGATATAAATGTATAAGGATTACACTTGCTTTCTTGTATCTCAATATCCATACACTATAGAAGTATGCAGAGAATAGGCTATACACTGTTTTCAATCAAGGATGATTTAATTCATTTAAGAGGTATCTATTAAGATCTAAATATATTCTCATTTATACACCATGTGGAGATGATGGTAATTGTGTCTTGTGAGTGGCATCTGGTGGTCAAGAATGATGCACAATGTTCTCATAGTGCCCTATACAATTATATCTTATTTTCTCTTTACTGTGGGCATGTGGTGGATGCTTGTGTACACATGTGTGTGTGTGTGTGTGTGTGTGTGTGTGTGTGTGTGTGTGTGTGCAAGTAAATGGCAGGGTTGAACATTGGGTATCTTCTTGTACTGCTCTCTACTGAATATGGAGCTCTAATTTCAGCTAGAACAAATAGATTGGGTCAAAAAGAGGGAGAGGGCCTTGCCACGTAAATATCAAAACACTAAAGGAAAGAAAGAAGGCCAAGTAACATATAAAGGAAGACCTATAAGAATTACACCCGACTTCCCAATAGAGACTCTAAAAGCAAGAAGGTCCTGAACAGAGGTTTTGCAGACATCAAGAGACCATGATGCCTGCCAAGGCTACTAAATCCAGCAAAACTTTCAATCACCATTATAGTGATATTTTATTTGTATTGAAATGTGATTTTATTTGTATGTTAATAAAGTTGCCTTGGGGTCAGAGCAAGCCAGAGCAGAAGCTAGGGTGGTGGTGGTGCACGCCTTTTTTTTTTTTTTTTTTTTTTTTTTTTTGTATGTGGAGCTGAGGATCAAACCCAGGGCCTTGTTCTTGCTAGGCAAGCTCTTCCACTGAGCTAAATCCCCAACCCCTTCAAATATCCCAAAACACCATAAAGGAAAAAAACAAGATATTTCATTACAAAATCACATCACATTTAAATAATACCTATCCATAAATCTAGCTCTACAGAAAATACTAGATGGAAAACTCCAACCCAAGGAAGTTAGCTGCACCCATGAAAACAAAGGCAATAGATAACATAACACCAGTAAAACCCAAAGAATGAAACACACACAAACACACACACACACACACACACTAACACTAACACCACCATCACCAATAATAAAAAAATAACAGGGATTAACAATCACTGGTCGTTAATATCTCTTAATATTAATGTACTCAATTAACCAATAAAAAGACAAGGGTAACAGAATGGATCCAAAAAGAGTATCATTCCTCTGCTACATATAAGAAACACACTTCAATTTCAAAGACAGACATTACCTCAGAGTAAAGGGTTGGGAAAAGATTTTCTAATCAAATGGACCTAAGAAGCAAGCCAGTGTAGCTATCCCAATATCTACCAAAATAGACTTCAAATTAAAATTAATCAAAAGAGATATAGTAGGACATTTCATTTTCTTCACAGAAAAATCCAAAAAGATAAGTCTTAATTCTTAACATTTATGCCTCAAATATACACATTTGTAAATGAAACATTACTAAAGCTTAAATTACACACATTAATAGTGTGAGACTTCAACACCCAACTCTCACAGATGGTCAAGTCTGCCAGACTTAGTAGAGAAATAGTGGAACTAATAGATATTATAACTCAAATGGACTTAACAGTTATCTACAGAAGATTTCACCCACAGACATAAGAATATACCTTCTTCTCAGCACCTTGTGGAACCTTTCGTAAAATTGACCACATACTAAGTCATAAAGCAAATCTCAACCAATACAAAAAATTTTAATATCTCCCCTGTATCTTATCAGATCACTGTGGATTAAAGTTAGACTTCAACAAAAACACAAACTACAGAAAGCCTGCAATCTCATGGAAACTGAAAAACTCTCAAATCAATAGCCACTGGGTCAAGGATGAAATAAAAAAAGAAATTAAAGACTTACTAGAATTCAATGAATATGAATGTATAACACACCTAAATTTATTGGACACTATGAAAGCAGTGCTAAAAGGCAAATTCATAGCACTAAGTGCATACATAAAGAATTTAGAGAAATCTCACTCTAGCAACTAAAGAGCACACCTGAAAGCTCTAGAAAAAAAGAAGCAAACTCACCCAGGAGCAGTAGATGGCAGGAAATAATCAAACACAGGAATGAAATCAATAAAACAGAAACAAAGGAGAGAACAATACAAAAAAATTGATGAAACAAAGAGTTGGTTCTTTGAAAAAATCAACAAGATAGACAAACCCATATACAAATTAACTAAACAGCAGCAAGAAAATATCCCAATTAACAAAATCAGAAATGAAAAGGGGGACATAACAACAAACACTGAGGAAATCCTAACAATCATTAGGCCCTACTTTAAGAAACTGTCTCCACAAAATTGGAAAATCTAAAAGAAATGGACAATTTTTTTGATAGGCACCACATACCAACACTAAATCAAGATGAGAAAAACAATTAAATAGCAGTCACTAAAAGCATCCCAACCAAAGTAAGCCCAGAGCCAAAAAGTTTCAGCACAGAATTCTACCAGAATTTTGAAGAAGTGCTCATACCCATATTCCTCCAATTGTTTCACACAAAAGAAACAGAAGGAACATTGCCCAATTCTTTTTATGAGGCTACAGTTACCCAGATTCCCAACCACACAAAGATACAACAAAGGAAGAGAATTACAGACCAATCTACCTCATGAACTTTGGTACAAAAATATTCAATAAAATTCTGACAAAGCAAATCCAAGAACACGTCAAAAAATCATCCGCAGTGATCAAGAAGGCTTCATGCCACAGATGCAAGGATGGTTCAACATATGAAAATCTGCCAGTGTAATCCACCATATAAACAAAGTAAGAGAGAAAAAAAACACAGGATTAAAAGCATTAGATGCTGAAAAAAGTCTTTGACAAAAATCCAACACCCCTTCATAATAATGATCTTAGATCAGGAATATAAGGAATATATCTAAATGTAATAAAAGCAATATATAACAGCCAACATCAAATTAAATGGAGAGCAACTCAAAGTGACTCCAATAACATCAGGAACAACACAAGACTGTTAACTCTCTCCATATCTATTCAACACAGTACTCTAAGTTCTAGTCAAAACAATAAGACAACAAAAGATCAAGGGGCTAGAATTTAGAAAGGGAGAAGTCAGTCTTTCACTATTTGCAGATGATATGACATTATACATAAATGACCCCCAAAATTCTACCATGGATCTCCTACAGCTGATAAAAAAAAAAACTTCAATAATCTGGTTGGATACGAAATTAACTCAAAAATTTTGTAGCCTTCCTATATAAAAAGGATAAACAGGCTGAGAAGGGAGTCAGGAAAACAACACCCTTTACAATACACAAAAAACATAAAATATCTTGGGATAACTCTAACCAAAAAAGTAAAAGATCTGTATGACAAGAACTTAAATTCTTTGAAGGAAGAAAGTGATGAAGATATCAGAAAATGGAAAGAACTCCCATGCTCATGGATCAGTAGAATTAACATAGTAAAAATAGCAATTTTACCAAAAGCAATCTATAGTTTCAATGCAAACTTCATCGAAATTCCAACACAATTCTTTACAGACCTCAAAAGAACAATACACAACTTCATATGGAAACCCACAATAACTAAAACAATCCAGTACAATAAAGGAACATTCCCAATTATCACTTTATATGTGTTTTTTTTAATTTTTTTATTATATTTGTGTTTTAATTTTACACATCAGTCATGGGTTCCCCTGTCCTCCCCACTCCTGCCCCCGCCCCCACCTTCTCCCCATCCCCTCCCCTCCATTCCAATCTCCTCCAGGGCCAAGACTCCTCTGCCGATTCATTTAAACCAGGTGGATTCAGTATAGGCAGGTCCAGTCCCCTCCTTCCAGGCTGAGCAAAGTGTCCCTGTGTAAGCCCAAGGTTCAAAAGATCCAGCACACACACTAAGGACAGGTCCCAGTCCCACAGACTGGATGCCTCCCAAACAGTTCAAGCTTTTCAATTGTTTCTCTTATCCAGAGGGCCTGATCCATCTGGGGGCTCCACAGACTTTGGTTCAGAATTCATGTGCTTCCATTCATTTGGCTATTTGTCCCTGAGCCTCTACAATCTTGGTCTCAACAATTCACACTCTTACAGTCCCTCCTCTTTCTTGACAATTGGACTCCTGGAGCTCCACCTGGGACCTGGCTGAGGATCTCTGCATCCACTTCCATCAGTTATTGGATGAGAGTTCCAGCACAACTGTTAAGGTGTTTGGCCATCTGATCACCAGACTAGGTCAGATCAAGCTTTCTCTAGACCATTGCCAACAGTCTACAGAGAGTGTATCATTGTGGATTTCTGGGGACCTCTTGAGCACTCTGCCTATTCCTGTTCTCATGAGGTCTTCATTTATCATGGTCTGTTATTCCTTGTTCTCCCTTTCTGTTCTTGATCCAGCTGGGATCCCCTGCTTCCCTAAGCTTTCTTTCCCTCAAAGCTTGCCCTTCACTACTCCCACTGTCGTCCAGGTTGTTCATGTAGATCTCATCCATTTCTCTGTCATTGGTGATCCCTGTATCTTTCCTAGGGTCCCATTTTCTAGGTAGCCTTCCTGGAGTTGTGTAGCAGTCTAGTCATCTTTGTTTTACATCTAGTATACTCCTATGAGTGAGTACATACCGTGTTTGTCCTTCTGAGTCTGGGTTACCTCACTCAGGATGATTTTTTCTAGATCCATCCGTTTGCCTACAAACCTAATGATGTCATTCTTTTTCTCTGCTGAGTAGTACTCCATTGTGTATATGTACCATATTTTCTTTATCCATTCTTCAGTTGAAGGGCATCTAGGTTGTTTCCAGGTTCTGGCTGTTACAAACAATGCTGATATGATCGTAGCAGAGCAAATGCCCTTGTGGTGTGATTGAGCATTCCTTGGGTATATGCCCAAGAGTGCTAAAGCTGGATCTTGGGGAGAGATGGATTCCCAATTTTCAGGAAGCGCCATATTGATTTCCAAAGTGGCTGTACAAGCTTGCATTCCCACCAGCAGTGGAGGAGAGTTCCCCTTGCTCCATATCCTCTCCAGCATAAGCTGTCTTCTGTGTTTTTTATCTTAGCCACACTGACAGGTGTAAGGTGATATCTCAGAGTCATTTTGATTTGCATTTCCCAGATAATTAGGGATGTTGAGCAATTCCTTAAATGCCTTTCAGCCATTTGAACTTCCTCTGCTGAGAATTCTCTGTTTAGTTCTATAGCCCATTTCTTAATTGGAATGTTGGGCCTTTTGATGTCTAATTTTTTGAGTTCTTTATATATTCTGGACTTTAGCCATAAGTAAGATGTGGGGTTGGTGAAGACCTTTTCCCATTCTGTAGGCTGTCACTTTGTCTTGTTGACTGTGCCCTTTGCAATACAAAAGCTTCTCGGTTTCAACAGGTCCCATTGATTGATTGTTTCTCTCAGTGTCTATGCTACTGGTGTTATATTTAGAAAGTAATCTCTGGTGCCTATGCATTCAAGAGTACCTATCAGGTTCAGAGTAACTGGATTTATGTTGAGGTCCTGCCTCAACTTGATGTGCCATGCTTTGTTGATGAGCCATGAAGGCCTACCCCTTTCTGAATGGAGATGGAGGAGGAGTGGATGAGAAGGAGGGTAGATGGGAGGTAGGGGAAGGGAATGCGAGGAGAGGAACGGGGAAATTATGGTCAGCATGTAAAACAAATGAAAAAAAAATTATAAGAAGTTAAAACAAGTAAAAAAAATTTAAAGAAAAAACAAGAAATCTACTATGTAGCAAAGCATCATCAACTCATGATACTCCTTCCATTGCCTCTCTAGTGCTGTTATTACAGGTGTACCCACAAAGTTTGGTAAAATTAATATATCCAATCCGTCCTGCCTGCAAGATGTTCAGAGGTGAGAGTAGCAAAGAACTTGCAGGAATGGCCAGCCAATGACTGGTCCAACTTGTGGCCCACTCAACAAGATGGAACCCACACCTGACACTGTCTAGATGACCAAGAACCAGAGCTGCACAGCCCAGAGGCCCAGGACAGAGCTAACATGATTGGAAAAAAGTCAATGAAATGATTCCTAATGATATTATGCTATACTCACAGATCAGTGCCTAGACCAGTTGTCATCAGAGGGGCATCATATAGGAACAGATATGAGTAGATGCCGAGCCCTACAGCCAAACACCAGACAAAGCCAAGTAAACTCCACAGAAGAGGAGAAGGGAAAATTGTAGGGGTTGGAGGGCACCAGAATACCATAAGAACACAGCCAACAGAATCAACTAAGCAGTGGTCATAGGGGAATCACAGAAATTGAGATGATAAACACAGACCCTGAATGGGTCTGAGCTAGGCCTTCTGCATATACCCTATGGTTTGTAGGTTGGTGTTCTTGTGAGACTCCCAGCACAGGCGGTGGGGGTTGTCTCTGACTCTTTTGCCTGTGCTTGGACCCCTTTTCCTCCTACTGGGTTCCCATGGCTAGCAGTGATATGAGAGTTTGTGCTCAGTTTTATTGTATCTTGTGAGGATATATTCATTTGATATCCCTAGGATGCCTGCTCTTTTTTTTTGAAGGGAAACAGAGAATGTTGATCTGAGGGAGAGGGAACATGGGGAGAGGGATTAGGAGGAGTGGAGGGAGGAGTAACTGTGGTCAGGATGTATGAGAGAAAGATAAAAATTTTATGTTAAAAAAGAAAAGAGTGATGCATGCATTGTGAATTAGTCCCAACCAATAAGACAACACTACATTTATTTGCTCTAGAAACAAAAAACACACCAACTAGGAGGAAAGAGATATGGAAATTTGCAACTTTTCTCAATAAAAAATTTCTTCTCTCTTTTTTCTTACAATGCTATTTTGAGCCTTTCCTTGCAGTGATTTTCCATTTAAGTTAAACTGTCAACAACTTTATGACATGAATACAAACATTAGTTTCATACCACAGTACTATCTTCCGCCCACAGGCATAGTTGATGCGAACCACTGGCACACAGTCAATGGTTCTACCAAACTAAAAGTTGGACCTGAGAAATTTAAATGACAGTTTCCTTAAAACAAACTGGACATTCAAAAATTTTATGAGGACAGGATTGAAATCTTCATATCCCCAAAGTTAAGGGGCAGAGACTTCTTTGGCTATGGTGGAAACTATTATCTCATAGCAAAGGTGAGTTTTCATTGATTGAACCATGGCATTTCTTTTTTCTGTCATTTTAAAATAAACTTTCATATAGTGAATTAATGCAAGTCTTCTGATGGTTACTTAAAAATACCATCTATTTATTTACATATTTTGAGAAAGAGAAAGGGATATATATACACATGTATGTACATATATGTAAATAATGTTATCTCTCTCAAAACATATATATATATATATACAGAGACAGATAGACAGACAGACAGAGAGGGGAGAGAGAATGAAACATATTCGCCATGGCATTCTGTCATTCTGTTTATGTCAAGGTCAGGGGACAAATTCGGAGGAGGAAGTTCTGCCTTTCCACCCACATAGCCATCTCAGTGGCTCTTCTCTGGTACTTTTCATGGTCAACACCTGGCTTTACTACAGAGAGTTTTCTAGTGGTTCAGAAATATAGAGAATATTGTACATAGAAGTGCATAATGAGTGGTTTGTGCAGATTTTTGTTTCAAATGGCCAATGCTCTTAATCAAAGTACACATGGAGGTAAGAATTCTTGATGGAAGGATTGTTGTCTGTCTAATTGATGTGATCATGAATTTGAAGAGCTTCGGAGCTATAGCAGAAAAAAAAATACCATTTGCCAAAGTACCAAAGTGAAGTTCAAAGAATCACTATAATATAGTAAGGAGGTAAAGAAGAACTTTTATTTTATCAAGATGGCCATACAACATAGAAGAATACATCAAATAAGAGACATATATGTTAGAGATAATGTGAGAGACAAAAATTTTATAGCTCACAAGTTTTGGGAGTGGGAGGGATTTAGGAGGTAGGAACTGATGTTCAAAGAGAAGTCTTCATACAAATTTTATATTTTAGAGGTGAGTGCCTGGGGTTATAGCCAGAGAGGTAACTGCCTCTGGTTCCCACCGCTGGACACAGACCATCCTGGGAGGACCTGCCCAATTTGACCCCAGTTTCTGGCCAATCAGAGGGCCCTGTGGGAAGGCTCCCCTTTTCCAAGACTGCAGGCAGACAGTGCAGTCTCCACACCCTGCTCCCACACCCATCTGCCAGAGACCCCAGCCACTTCCTGAGAATCAGAGACCATCCCCCAGCTTCCATCCTGCCCTGGAAAGCCCATCTGGACCAGAGACCAGAGGAACTCCCATATGGACAAGAGGAGCTCCCATCTGGACAAAATAAGGAGACCCCAGGGACTTCCCAAGACTCAGAGTCTAGGCCCCAAGCACCTAACCGGCCAGCACTCTCATCTGGACCAGTGCTCCCATCTGGCCCAGAGCTTCCATCTGGACCAGAGAGAGGCTCCCTAAAACTGTCAGCTCTCTCTGCACCAAGTACACTGATAAGACCAAAAACAAACCCAAGAGGAGATGGGCAAAAGTGAAGGCAGAAGTACATACAACAAAATAAAGAGCAATACAGCATCACCAGTACCTAGCCCTTCTTCAACAGCTAGACCTGAACATCACGAAATGGAAGAAGAAGTAAACACCCTTACAAGTAACATCATGAAGAGGCTAGAGCCTTATATAGAAGAAATCAAAAATAAAGTAGAGGAACAGACAAACAAAAAATGGGAAGAACGCTATAAAAAACTAGAGGAAAGGATGATTAAAGCAGAAGAGAACAATAAGTCCTTGAAAGAAAATCATGAAAAAGCAAGAGAGACAGTTCAAGACCTGAAGAGGGAAAAAGAATAAAATGAAGAAGACACTAGCAGAAGGAATGCTGGAAATAGAAAATCTGAGTAAACAAACAGGAACTTCAGAGGCAAGTATAACCAACAGAATGCAAGAGATGGAAGAGAGGACCTCTGGTGTTGAAGATATGGTAGAAGAAATACATTCATCAGTCAAAGAAAACACTAAAACCAACAAAGTCATGACCCAAAATGTCCAAGAAATTTGGGACACCATGAAAATAAAACTACGAATAATAGGGATAGAGGAAGTAGAAGAATACCAACTCAAAGGCACAGAAAATATATTTAACAGGATCATAGAAGAAAACTTTCCCAATTTACAGAAGGAAATGTCTATGAAGATACAGGAAGCATATAGAACACCAAACAAACTAGACCCCCCAAAAAAGTCCCCTTGCCACATAATAATTAAACAACTAAATGTACCGAATAAAGAAATAATATTAAGGGCAGCAAAGGAAAAAAACCAAGTGACTTATAGGGCAAACCCCATCAGAATAACACCCGATTTCTCAATGGAGACTTTGAAAGCCAGAAGGACCTGGACAGATATAATGCAGACACTAAGAGACCATGGATGCCAGCCTAGACTAATATACCCAGCAAAATTTCCATCATCATAGATGGAATGAACAAGACCTTCCAAGACAAAACCAGATTTACACAATACTTGTCCACAAACCCAGCCCTACAGAAAGCACTAGAAGG
Organism: Onychomys torridus; assembly: GCF_903995425.1. Taxonomy (NCBI): domain Eukaryota; kingdom Metazoa; phylum Chordata; class Mammalia; order Rodentia; family Cricetidae; genus Onychomys; species Onychomys torridus. The sequence continues at coordinate 94,679,501 of NC_050445.1, read as the reverse complement.
AAAATTCCAACCTAAGGAAGGCAGATACACCCATGAAAACACAGGCAATAGATAACACCACAGCAGTAAACCCCAAAGAAGAGAAGTACGCACACACTACCACCAAAAAATAAAAATAACAATAGGAACAAACAATCACTGGTCATTAATATCCCTTAATATCAATGGACTTAATTCACCTATAAAAAGACACAGACTAACAGAATGGATACAAAAACAGGACCCATCTTTCTGCTCCATACAAGAAACACACCTCAAATTCAAAGACAGACACCTCCTCAGAATAAAAGGCTGGGAAAAGACTTTCCAATCAAATGGTCTTAAGAAGCAAGCTGGTGTAACCATCCTAATATCCAGCAAAATAGACTTCAAACTAAAATCAATCAAAAGAGATGATGAAGGACATTACATACTCATCGCAGGAAAGATCCACCAAGATGAAGTCTCAATTCTGAACATTTATGCCCCAAACACAAGGGCACCCACATATGTAAAAGAAACATTACTAAAGCTTAAATCACATATAAAACCCCACACATTAATAGTGGGAGACTTCAACACCCCACTTTCACCTCTGGACAGATCGGCCAAATTTAAACTTAACAGAGACATAATGGACTTAACTGATGTTATGGCTCAAATGGACTTAATCTATATCTACAGAACATTCCACCCGAACAAAAAAGAATATGCCTTCTCAACACCCCATGGAACCTTCTCTAAAATCGACCACATACTTGGCCACAAAGTAGTTCTCAACAGGTACAAAACAATTGGAATAACCTCCTGTGTTCTATCAGACCACCATGGTTTAAAGTTAGATTTCAACAAGAGAAAAAACTGCAGAAATCCTACAATCTCAAGAAAATTGAATAATGCTCAACTGAAGCACCAATGGGTTAAGGAAGAAATAAAGAAAGAAATTAAAGACTTCCTAGAGATCAATGAAAATGAATACACCACAGACCCAAACTTATGGGATACTATGAAAGCAGTGCTAAGAGGGAAATTCCTAGCACTGAATGCACACATAAAGAAGCTGGAGAAATCTCACGCTAGTGACTTGACAGCACACCTGACAGCCCTTGAACAGGGAGAAGCAAAGTCTCCCAGGAGGAATAGATGCCAGGAAATTATCAAATTGATAGCTGAAATCAATAAAATAGAAATAAAGAGAACAATACAAAGGATTAATGAAACAAAGAGATTGTTCTTTGAGAAGATCAACAAGTAAGACAAGCCCTTATCCAAACTAATCAAAAGACAGAGAGAGAGCATCCAAATTAACAAAATCAGAAAGGAAAAGGGGGACATAACAACAGACAATGAGGAAATCCAAAGAATCATCAGGTCATACTTCAAAAACCTCTACTCCACAAAACTGGAAAATCTAAAAGAAATGGATAATTTTCTGAATAGGTACCACATACCTAAGTTAAATATCAAGACCAGATAAACCATTTAAATAGTCTAATAACCCCTAAGGAAATAGAATCAGTAATTAAAATTCTCCCAACCAAAAAAAAAAAAAAAAAAAGCCCTAGACCAGATGGTTTCACTGCAGAATTCTACCAGATCTTCAAAGAAGACTTAATACCAATACTCTTTAAATTGTTCCACACAATAGAAGCAGAAGGTATATTACCAAACTCCTTCTAAGTCTACAATTACTCTGATTCCTAAACCAAAGATGCAACAAAGAGAACTACAGACCAATCTCCCTCATGAACACTGATGCAAAAATACTCAATAAAATTCCCGTGAACAGACTCCAAGAACACATCAAAACAATTATCCACCATGATCAAGTAGGCTTCATCCCAGGGATGCAAGGTTGGTTCAACATAAGAAAGTCCGTCTATGTAATACACCATATAAACAAACTCAAAGAAAAAAATCACATGATCCTCTCACTAGATGCAGAAAAGGCATTTGACAAAATCCAACACCCCTTCATGATAAAGGTCTTGGAGCGATCAGGAATACAGGGAACAGACCTACACATAATAAAGGCAATCTACAGCAAGCCAATAGCCAACATCAAATTAAATGGAGAGAAACTCAAAGCAATACCACTAAAATCAGGAACAAGGCAAGGCTGTCCCCTCTCCTCTACTTATTCAATATAGTACTTGAAGTTCTAGCCAGAGCTATAAGAAAACACGAAGAGATTAAGGGGATACAAATTGGAAAGGAAGAAGTCAAGCTTTCCCTATTTGCAGATGACATGATAGTATATATAAAAATTCAATCAAAGAACTTATACAGCTAATAAAAACCTTCAGCAACATAGCAGGATACAAGATCAACTCAAAAAATCAGTAGCCCTCTTATAAACAACAGACAAACAGGCTGAGAAGGAAATCAAAGATACATCACCCTTTACAATAACCACAAATGATATAAAATTCCTTGGGGTTACTCTAAATAAGCATGTGAAGGACCTATATGACAAGAACTTTAAGTCCCTGAGAAAAGAAATTGAAGAAGATGTCAGAAAATGGAAAGATCTCCCATGCTCATGGATAGGCAGGATTAACATAGTAAAAATGGCAATCTTACCAAAAGCAATCTACAGATTCAATGCAATTCCCATCAAATTACCAACACAATTCTTTACAGATCTGGAAAGAATAATATTCAACTTCTTAGGGAAAAACAAAAAACCCAGGATAGCCAAAAGAATCCTGTACAATAAATCAACCTCTGGAGGCATCACAATCCCTGACCTCAAGCTCTACTGTAGAGCTACCATAATAAAAACAGCTTGGTACTGGCATAAAATCCGACATGTGGACCAATGGAATCGAATTGAAGACCCTGACATTAACCTGCACACCTATGAACATACAATTTTTGACAAAGAAGCCAAAAATGTACAATGGAAAAAAGAAAGCATCTTCAACAAATGGTGCTGGCATAACTGGATGTCAATGTGTAGAAGGCTACAAATAGATCCGAATCTGTCACCGTGAACAAAAGCAAGTGGATCAAAGACCTCAACATAAATCCAGTTACTCTGAACCTGATAGAAGAGAAAGTAGGAAGTAGTCTTGAATGCATTGGCACTGGAGTTCACTATCTAAATATAATACCAGTAGCACAGACACAGAGAGAAACAATCAATCAATGGGACCTGTTGAAACTGAGAAGCTTTTGTAGAGCAAAGGACATGGTCTACAAGACAAAGTGACAGCCTACAGAATGGGAAAAGGTCTTCACCAACCCCACATCTGACAGATGGCTGATATCCAGAATATATAAAGAACTCAAAAAATTAGACATCAAAAGGCCCAACAGTCCAATTAAGAAATGGACTATAGAACTAAACAGAGAATTCTCCACAGAGGAAGTTCAAATGTCTGAAAGACATTTAAGGAATTGCTCAACATCCCTAATTATCTGGGAATTGCAAATCAAAACGACTCTGAGATACCACCTTACACCTGTCAGAATGGCTAAGATCAAAAACACAGAAGACAGCTTATGCTGGAGAGGATGTGGAACAAGGGGAACTCTCCTCCACTGCTGGTGGGAATGCAAGCTTGTACAGCCACTTTGGAAATCAATATGGCGCTTCCTTAGAAAATTGGGAATCCTTCTCCCCCAAGATCCAGCTTTAGCACTCTTGGGCATATACCCAAGGAATGCTCAATCATACCACAAGGGCATGTGCTCAGCTATGTTCATATCAGCATTGTTTGTAATAGCCAGAACCTGGAAACAACCTAGATGCCCTTCAACTGAAGAATGGATAAAGAAAATATGGTACATATACACAATGGAGTACTACTCAGCAGAGAAAAAGAATGACATCATTAGGTTTGTAGGCAAATGGATGGATCTAGAAAAAATCATCCTGAGTGAGGTAACCCAGACTCAGAAGGACAAACATGGTATGTACTCACTCATAGGAGTATACTAGATGTAAAACAAAGATGACTAGACTGCTACATAACTCCAGGTAGGCTACCTAGAAAATGGGAACCTAGGAAAGACCCAGGGATCGGCCAATGACAGAAATGGATGAGATCTACATGAACAACACTGGGCGACAGTGGGAGTAGTGAAGGGCAAGGCTTGAGGGAAAGAAAGCTTAGGGGAGCAGGAGATCCCAGCTGGATCAAGAATAGAAAGGGAGAACAAGGAATAACAGTCCATGATAAAAGAAGACCACATGAGAACAGGAAAAGGCAGAGTGCTTGAGAGGTCCCCTGAAATCCACAATGATATATCCTCTGTAGACTGCTGGTAATGGTTGAGAGAAAGCCTGATCTGACCTAGTCTGGTGATCAGATGACTAAACACCCTAACAGTCGTCTTGGAACTTTCATCCATTAACTGATGGAAGTGGATGCAGAGATCCTCAGTCAGGCCCCAGGAGGAGCTCCAGGTGTCCAGCTGTCGAGAAGGAGGAGGGACTGTAAGAGCGTGAATTGTTGAGACCAAGATTGGAAAAAGCACAGGGACAAATAGCCAATCGAATGGAAGCACATGAATTATGAACCAAAGGCTGTGGAGCCCCCAGATGGATCAGGCCCTCTGGATAAGTGAGACAATTGAATAGCTTCAACTGTTTGGGATGCATCCAGGCAGTGGTACCGGAACCTGTCCTTAGTGCATGAGCTGGCTGTTTGGAACCTTAGGCTTACACAGGGACACATGCTCAGCCTGGAAGGAGGGGGCAAGACCTGCCTGTACTGAATCCACCAGGTTTAAATGAATCCCCAGGGGTGTCTTGGTCCTGGAGGACATGGGAATGGAGGGGAGGGGCTGGGGGGAAGGTGGGGGTTGGGGTGGGAGGGGGGATGACAGGGGAACGCATGGTTGATGTTTAAAATTAAAATACATAATAATAATAATAATAATAATAATAACAACAACAATAATAAATAAAACATATGTATAGAAAACAAGAAATCAGAAAAACAAAACAAAAAAATTACAGTTTAATGTACAGATTTGTCCTTGTTATGATCATTTTGCAAAACTTCCAGCTAAAGCTACATTTCTAAAATATTTGAATTTTTTACATTATTATTTTATATGTCTGAGTGTTTTGTTCACATTTATGTATAGAAAATAATGTTGAATCCTGTGGAAGAGTTGTGAGATGTCATATGAGTATGAGAACCAAGACTGGAAAATCAGCCAGTACTCTTAACCATGGGCCCATCTCTCCAAATATATCTTTGAAATATTTTATAGTCAGAGTACTGGGAATTGTGTAAACAATGGAAGACTTTAACCATCATGGAATTTATAGTCACAGAAATAGCTATAATTTAGATAATAAATACCCTCCAAAAGTAAATCCTATTGAAGGCTTACACCATGAAGTGGTGGTATGGGAAAGTAGTGGACATTTTATTTATAAGGCTTAGTGGAAGGTCTCTAAGTTTTTGGAGTCGTGGCCTAAATGGGTACATATGATCCAAGATCCTTAAGTTTTTATCTTTCATATACTGGCCATGAAGAAGAAATGTACTGTGCTATATGCCCCCTGCTATTGTTATCTGCCAATATCATCAAGGACTGAAGAGCAATGAGTCTGACTTTGCTTGTACCTGTAAAAGCTATGCTCTCAAACATGCTCTTTATCATTAAACATGGATTATTTTAGGAATATGTTTCAGAGACAAGAAGCTTGGTGATGTAGATATCACAAGATCAAATGAGACAGAATACTAACACTAATTTCTGACTTTATTAAAATGTTATCTACTGAAGTTATAGCCTATATAACAATTGTTTTCTATATACACACACAGGATGCTTTTCCATTTCGCAGGTCCACTCTCTGTTAGAATAGTTTCACTCTCTCTAAAATCCTCCCCATTCCTCCCAGAGGGGCAGCATGCTTAAAGTTTTGCTTACGGTTAAATTTAGATAGAACACATTTACAAATCATCAATGGTAGAGACCAGATTTCTTTTATCCAGGCAGAAAGAGGAACAATAACTTCTTAATCATATTTATTCAGGTAGAAGTATATCATATTATATGTTCTATTGCTTTATGTTTTTATGTTATGTTAGACTATAATGTTCTATCAGGTTAAATTCTTATGCTATGTTATGTTGTGTTGTAATGTTATAACAGGGAGAAAATTTCTCCCATGGGGATGGTTGAACACTGTCTTCCTCATCCTCATGTCTCAAAGACAAATCAAAGTACTAATCTACCAAATTTCACACTGTGGAACCAATAAGTTTATTGTGCATACTTATGGAATATGGGTGAGAGGTCATTGGCAGGAGTAATGGTGACCTCAAAGAAGTTGTACAGGAAGGTCTGCACCCATTGGAACTGATGGCTGCTTCACAGCCATGTAGATGGAGCCCCTTTGATTAGCCTTCCCAGATTATGTAACATATCTCTATGGATACGACCACAACTGCAGTCCAGGGACGTGGAATGAAAACAAAGTTGTATACACATGTTTGGGAGGGGTAGTTGGGATCTCAGATGAAGGTCCAAAAACTGTCCCTGGTGTCTCCTTTTATAAAGTAATGCTAACAGTCCAGCCTTGATGATCTGTGGCAAGTAGTCACACCTTTCCTAATGAAAACTGCAGCTGTTCCATCTGAATGACCATGTTTTATAACACTTACATTGTTATAATGTTATGTAATTAGTCAGCATTTATATGAAAAATCCATGAACTCATTTTCATGTCTTGCTTTTGAGCACAGACACTTTCATTGACAGACAGACTTATAGAATTCAAACATGCTCATTTGCTTCCCTTGTGTTCTTAGAATGTTTCTTTAAAAAAAACACATTGAAGACTTCTATTGTTAAGGGATGCTTTGAATATGTTTTTGTGAACATACTGGAGGAACAATCTAACACACTTAGATATGCTAATAATATTAAAATTATTATGACTTCTCCCGTGATGTAGGCATACTCATTGTATTCACTGTGCCAGTTGTACATGGACAGAAAGGCACAGAATTAACTTATACACAATTTGTTCTAAAACTCATCAGCCTTTATGACCTTGCTTTCACTATGAGTCTATAACTGATTTTTAAGGGAAGTAATATTGATATCAGCACATAAGAGTTAGAAATATTTTGGCTCATAGAAACACACACACACACACACACACACACACACAAATAAACAAAAAAATATTTTATACCACTTGAACTTGAAAAATACTGGACTGGGCAGTGATATCACATGACTTTAAGCCCAGCACTTGGGAGGCAGAGGCAGGTGGATCTCAGTGAGTTCAAGGCCAGCCTGGTATACACAGTGAGTTAGAGGATAGCCATGACTGTTTCATAGAGAAACCATGACTATTTCATAGAGAAACCCTGTCTCAAAAAACAAAAACAAAAAAGAAAAAGATAATACATAGATATAGAAGTATCACAGCTCAGCATAACTAACGAACCTAGAGGTGACAAATCTAGAGCTTATGTCATAATTGGTGAGGAATATTGAAACTTTTTCTTCTTTGGCACCAGTAATATAATGGTAGGTATCACAGTTATCCAGTATCATACAAAATGCAAGCCACAACATTCAGGCAGGGGAAATAAATAAAAAGAAAAAAAAGTAAGGATTATGTTAAATTATTCCTCTTTGCAGAACATATTTACTTAGAAAACCCTAGAAATTTTACAAAAAGACTTCTATCACCAGTAAATCTGGCAAAGTAGCAGATAACAGCACACAGAAATCAATAGCTTTCTTATAAGAGACAAACAGACAAAATGATTCCATTGGGAAAAATTGTAAACAAACAGCAGTCACTTAGGAATAAATTTAATCAAGTAATAAAAAGCTCTTAATGAAAATAAGACACAAAGATGTGTTAATTTCTACAACAAAAACCAAAAGAACATTATTCCATCATACCTATGCTCAAAGGTGTAGCATGAATCTTAAAGAGTCTTATTAATAAAACTCAAACCCAAGGCCAGTTATTGGGGTGATTGCTGGAAGATCAGAGACACAGAACAAGCCACAGTTTCCTCACCTCGCCAGTCCCTCAGCTGGTCTTGTTTCCTCAGACTGGAAGCTTCTGTGTCCTCATCCCAAAGGCTCTCAGCTGAACTGTGCTGCTCCAAAGCCTGAATACTTCTCCAGTTATGGTTAACTACATGCTTTTTTTTTTTAGTTCCTGGTCCTCATGCCTTATATACTTTTCTCTTTCTTCCCCTACTCCCTAGGATTAAAGGCATGGGTCACTATGCTTAGCTGTTTCTAAAGTGGCCTTGAACTCAGAGATTCAGCTAGCTCTGCCTCCCAAGTGCTGGGATTAAAGGTGTGTACCACTACCGCCCAACTTCTGCTATAGCTTACTCTTCCCATTTTCTAGCCACCATTTTTGGCTTTGTTCTAGTGGCTGTCTGTTCTCTGACCCCAGATATGTTTATTTCAGGGAACACACAATATTTTGGGGAACACAATACCCACCACACAAAGGGATGAAGTTACTTTTGGTGAATGCTAAAACTGTTTGGGAGGAAACTACTAGGCTGCCCCAACATCATTATTGTCAGATATCCATGGAATCATGCTGATGATTTCCATGGAAATAGACAACTTGCCTTCACTTTCATCTAAGAGTCTTGTTCCTTAAAAATGCTTACTTTAATGTATTTTGTGTTATCCACTGATTTAGTTTCATAGGACTCATAACATGACAATGAGGCCTTCAACACACTTTCTCATTCAGAAATGACAAAGTGACAAGAGAATGTCTCTCCTGTTTAGCTTCTGTATTTATTTTCATTGTGTAAATATATAACTGGTTTACTTATAATTATTTTGTATTTCTATCATCCATGACTAAACCAAGTTGAAAAAATTTTCAACACCATCAGGATTCTTTGACCATAGTCACAGCACTAGGACCTAGTATTTCCTTATTTTTGAGTATCACATTATGGTACTGGAACAGAACAGGTTAAAAAAAAAAAGGGAAAAAAGACACTATCAAAAAGCCTAAGCAATGTTTATGTGCACTGTACAAGAATATAACTTTATGCTGATGCAGCATTGCGTGCACAGTAAGTCTTCTCTAATACTTTAGGTGAGCATGATGCCATATTTGTTAGTAGTGAAGAAAAACACATTGTTAGCTTCTAATTAGGTTCCTTTGCTTTTTGTGCGGGCATACCACAAAGGTGATATAAAATGAAAATAATAATAAAATGTTATAAAGACTTAGAAAACAGACTTAGTTTAACATTAGGAACACAAGTTTGCTTTTTGTCTTAAAATGCCTGTTTTATGACTTTTAGAAACTCCCATTTTAGTAATGGAAGCTAATATGAATAGGCAATAGTGGCTCATGTGAGGGGCCAAGAGTGCCTGCATGGGACAGTTCCAAGAAGAGTGCTGGAATTTTCCTGTATGTAAAAGCCAAAGGTGAAAAATGAAATTATAATATTAGCTTTCATTTTTAATAAGATACTGGCCATTATATAAATTAATGTAATTTAGATACTTAACATAGTAATGTTTGCCTAATTCTACATATGAGGAAGCTGATCATCAAAGAGAGTTAATGGACAAGACATATACATTTTCATGAGCAGTGGGTCATAGCATAAGATCATGTCATAGAAAACTGCAACACAAAGACTTTTTAGAGCTCCCAGTTTCATCTTCTCAAAGACATATTTGTTCAGTAGCTAAATGAAAAGTACTTTTTAAATAAAAACATTAGAATGCAAGACACTCTAGATGGTTGGTGAAATTCCTTGAGCTTTTGTAGCCCTTCTGAATGGATGGTGGCATGTCAGTCATTTCAGGACCCTGTGTTCCTCTTTCACCTTCTGATGGATCCCATGGATTGGCTGACACAAACTACCCACAACGTACCTCCAAAATGTGGTGGTGGGCCACAGAGGAGCACCACACCTTGACCTTCTCGGACGGACACTGTGCTTCTTGTTTTGGTTTCAAAATCTTCAATATCTTGGGAAACAAAGAAAACAGGTTCAGAGTTCCTTACATTTTAGAAGTTAAGAAGAATCTGGATATCTTAAAGGGAACTTATTTTGATTGTTATGAGTAACATATAATCATATTTTGGCTAAACAGAATATGAAGCTAATAGCTCATTTATCTGCAGTGGTGAATCATTCACAAAGTCTTGCATTTCTTTCTGTCTTCCTTTTAGATATAATTCAGTAGAGATTGTGATAAACACATTTGTTTATTATGGTTACTCACTGTGTTTACTTTTATTCTCTCATACAGTTTGTAACCCAGCATGCAGTCCTCTAAGCTTAGCACATATTTAATATGTCCAGTCAAAGTAGATTTAAAAGGGTATGCATGCTGGACAGTGGTGGCACATGCCTTTAATCTCAGCACTGAGGAGTCAGAGGCAGGTGGATCTCTGTGAGTTCAAGGCCAGCTGGATCTACAAAGTGAGTTCCAGGACAGCCGGGACTCTTATGTGGAGTAACTATATCTTGAAAAAAAGAAAAAGAAAAGAAAAGAAAAAAATGAATAATAAATGGATGTGCTAAAATCTACTTTTTAGATTAATGGCGGCCATTTGATGGTTAGATAATGCCTCAGATTTAGGATATGTTGGCCCAAGAAATAAAGCTGCCATTGATAGAATCAGTGTACTCCTTTCTCTCCATCCCACCCAACAAAACTGCTTCTTGAAATTATGTGGGATTATAGTGATTTCCTATATTAAGCAAATCTAGAAATTTAGAAATGGATGAAATCTTAATAAACCATCTAGTTAATATTTAAATCTTTCAACACTCCTAGGGAAAGTCTACCAGCCTCCAGGAAGGGCAAATGCTCAATTCCTTTTGAACATCAATGCCTTCATCTGTAAAATACATTCATTCATTCACTCATTCATTCATTTGTTCATTCACTCATTTAGTGAACTGATCACCTTCTGAAGGATAGGAATGTTGTTTAAGTGCAAAAGCAATATTTGTATGTATAACAGAGAATAGCAAAGGACTGACTCACTGTTATTCTGCTAACTCTGTAGTAGGAAAATCATATTTAACAACAACAACAAAAATGTACATTGCTACAAAAGTGTGACCACCATTTTGAAACAGATTCTGCTGCCTCTGAAGATCTAGTCTCTCTTCTTCAGTAGTATCAAGGTTGGAACCAAATATATTTCTCTAACTAGATGATATATATTCTCCAGACTTATTTTAGGTGCATATACCAAACAGAAAAATAACATAGTTCCTGTGTTTGAGATTGCATCACTACAAATATTCATGGTTCTTTTTCACTCAATTTCACTACCTCTTGACATGGCAATAAAATAAAAGCCACTTCTTATTCATAAACTGCTTTTTGGATGTGAAAGATTTACTGTTATCTGCATATTTAAGAGACTCTGTGACAAGATGAGCCCATTGTTCTTGGTTGCTCACCGTAATAACTACATGGTAAGACCCTACTGTTGAAGACACCCTCCATTTTTGTTATGAGACTTAGATAAATCAATCTTGAACTGACCAGAAAACTCTTCTCTCTCCTAGGGAGCTTACTCAGTGCCAGGTGTTACTATGAAGTCAGCTAAGCAGAAAACACATCAGTGGTCTTACATAATGCTAGACTCTGCATGCTATAATACTGGCTTCCCCGGCAAATTGTACACATTGACACAATATTCAAAAAGTACTCATTGATATGGCTGTTGTAGGACAACTAACAGTTTTCCTATTGCATATGAGACCTGCTCCAAAGGAGGATTTCACACCAGGAACTACAACTTTGATCAAAACTCATGACTGAAGATATCAAAGGCCTTAAAGGAGCAACCTATTGTTTTTGTTTTGCTAAATAGTCATGCTATCAAACTTTTTTCTAAAAAATTGCTTATAACATAGATATATGCTTCTCTCAACTTGGGTCAAAGAAGCACTTTTGGTAATGGGCAGTGTGATTAATGCAAAAAAAAAAAAAGTGGATATGTAGGAAGATAAGGTCTATGAGGCTAAGAGATGAGCAAACCTGAAGTCTGCCTGAGAGGCAACAGGCACTGACAGTGCCTAGCCAATGAGGGGTGACAACAGAATGTCATTGGATTCAGATGCAGCCTGGGTGCTAGGAGGAAGATATATAAGGCTCTCCCCATTGCTGTATAAACAAGTCTGCTGCTTGTCATTTACCTCACTCCTGGTGTCTGCTGTAGCTGAAGTTTTACTATGTCCTACCTGGTCCTTGGTCAGGTCACATCTCTTTCACATGCCAGTCCCACAGCCACTTGAACCCAAGTAAACACACAGAGGCTTATATTATTTATGAACTATATGGCCATTAGCTCAAGCTTATTACTGACCAGCTCTTACACTTAAATTAACCCATAATTCTTATTTATGTTTAGCCACATGGCTTGGTAACTTTTCTCAATTCTGTCTTCACATCTTGCTTCCTCTGCATCTGGCTGGCAACTCCTGACTCAGCCTTCCTCTTCCCAGAATTCTCCTTGTCTGCTTATTCCACCTATACTTCCTGCCTGGCTACTGGCCAATAAGCATTTTATTTATCAACCGATCAGAGCAACACATTCACAGCATACAAAGCAACATCACCCATCAGTCTGTGCCCTTGATGCCACACTTCTCATCACCTCTCCCAGGGAGACATTAGGACCCAACAACACTACCTAACTATATTTCAAAACTAATAGTCAATAGACAGACCTGTTGTTTCTGTTTCTTGTAGCCCTAAGAAGTGGCTAATCTGAGTATTTTTATCCCCCTTTACTATTATATTTGAAAGGTGTCATTAAAATTATTATTCATTTTTAGTGGTCACAGAAAGAAAAACACTGTTAAAGTAAGTGAGGAGAAACTGAAGGGAGGTATGATATTAAGAAGCTTTGGAATGAATGCTCTTGGTGTCACATTGCCAGCCTCTTAAACCTGAAAACATGTGTCATGTTTTCAGTGTTAATCAGAAGTCATTATAACCATGGTGATAAGATCCCTGATTCCTTAACTATTGTTTTACACTTCCAGATAAATGGCATCCATTGGTAACATAAATTCTCTGAGATCTTTGTGCTTACAATAGGGTTTTTATTAGCTGCCACAAAGAAAATCACCTTCTCTCAAAAGTGGTACAAATCCTGCAGGCTATCAAAACACAGTTGCTGCAAAATGTCACTAGTTCATAGGTTTTAATTCATAATTCAGATACTAAAACTGTTTAATAGCACATAGATCATAATCAAGATATAATTTTGCCTTATTCACACTAGGTGCCCCCTCACAGGAATCTCCTTTCAACAGGATCTGTTTTTCTGTATTTCAAATATCTTCTTAGCAGCTAAAATTGCAATTTGGTTGAGAAAGAATTTGAGGAAAGATTCAATGAATTTCTGCAGCCATAAGAGCATCCAACAAATATTTTCTATGCTATATAATACCTTTATAAAGTTTATATTTATCTCTCTCCAAGATGAGGTCGGGAAAAATCACCAATTTCTATTTTTACCTTATCATTTTTTTCTTTATGCTTAAGAGAAAAATAGCTTGCTGTGAGAGATCATTCCCTGAGATCGTCTTGTATTCTATAACATTTTGAGATATTCCCATAGACCACAAAGGTGACCTGCACAGACTGTCCTTGTGTTCAAGGTTTAAGTCCTGCAGTGCTGGTTGCTGTTAAAGACCTCAATTGTTGAGCTTGCTTTCATTAACCTATTCTGATGACCATAGTTTACAGGGCCCTGCAGTTTTATTGCCTCTCTTTTTTTTTTTGTGGAAGTTTTTGGCAGAAACATAAGCAAAAATGCAGTCACAAACAAGGCTCTGTTCCAAAGGCCAGCAGGAAGTACCCGAGAATGGCCCATAAAATGAGCTTTAAAGAATTGCTGGGCCATATGCTCTCTCATGGAGCCACCATGGCACAGTAGAGGGACAAGAGATGAAAAAAAAAAAAAAAGTACTTAAAATGAAGTCCATGCAATGTTAAGTATTCCAACATTCAATTGTAAGGAGAATACATCTTTGCAGCTGTCACGTGTAGGAATGCCTCTCAGCTTAATTAAAGCAAGAAACTGTGCCTTTGATGCCAAGGCCTGAGGATCACATTCAGAAGACATGTTGGCAGTGCCAGCTCCTGACACTGAAGGGGGCCAATGAGTTGCCAACTCTCATAAGCTTAAAGGAAGGCAATGAGTACCTAGGGCCCATCAGCCAGAATCAAGAAGATAACAAACTTTTGCGGATAAGGGAAACTACATCTTCACTGGGAAAATGTCAACACAGGTTGGAAAACAGCACAGGTTAGTTGTCAAAAATCTGAATAATGTTTCTTCACCATTTAATAAGGACAAAATCATTTAATTTAACCCTGAAATTTTCTTTTCTCTCTTTTATTTTTTCTCTTATTCATATATCAAGAATAGCTACCATGGGCAACACACCCTCATGAGAGTGGTCAATGAACCCTCCAAATGGCCTGTAATACCTTTGAAATGGGCTCACATACTGAGCTGAGAAAGAAGCTGAGGCTGAAAGGCTCATTGGTTCCTAGGTGTCAGGTCAAAATTGCAAGAGTTTGGTTCCTGAACTCTGAACACATGTTGTTCTGTGCTGCAGATGTCAGCTGGAGTCTCTTTGTGAAGATACACTAGTCTTACTCACTTAATAAGATGCAACTCAAACACTTTATCATGAAATAGTATACAGGTGTGTCCCTATATCCCATTAGCCAGGGCTGCCTATTGCTTATACTTATTCTGTCTTCAACAGTCCTACATCCCCATTACTGTCCTTTCAGGAGAAAAGGGACTCACTCTTCACTGTAAAAAGTAAACTAAAATAAATCAGATCATACACTACAACTCCTTCTAGCAATTAGAAATTAAGAAATCTGTAATGCCTTTCCACAGGATACAAGGAAATAAAAATTTATTTCCAAATACTAATGTGTTTAAGTGTTAATATTTCAAAAGCAGACTAAACATCCTTCTCACTAAGCCTTTCCCCAGACACAGACAGTCATCTGCTCCCAAACCTAAGACACTGCTCAGTTGTTCTCTTGCTCTACACCTTAAAAGCGATTTCAATTACTTGTCTCTTTGAAGCCATTAGATCTGACTTTAAACGCAGAGATTTATTTTCTCCAGCTGCTTGCTTTCCAGCAATCAAATACTATTTCCCCCTTTGAGAACCTGTCGGAAGAAGTTTCAGTGTGAAGTATGCACTGGAGTAAACAGGACTCCGGTGCAAGCTCACCTTCAGGATGCAGCTCCCAGGTTGAAGAGGAGTATTTTGTTTTGGCCTAAGGCAAAAACATTGTGCTGAGCAGTGAAAGGCAGATACCTTACCCAGCAAGACTCAAGTGCTCAGAGACACCAAGAAAAGTCCCCAAGTTCTGTATTGCTCTCAGAAAACTCTCAGATATAAATGCAGGGGCCTTTCAGAATTTAGAAAGAAAAAAATTTCTATTTAAAACTCTCAAGACTGAATTAATATCTCTCCATGATTCTTTTCCTCCCATTTATTCCCTGTTTCTTGAGTGGTTTGAAAAGGAGAGGATCTCAGTTCTATTATTAATTTTCTCAGACTTTTATTAAGTGGCATACAAAAATATCTCTGCTTAGCCCAGTTTCATTTTCTGTTCTCATTCTCTGGATGCTCTATACTCAGTTACATTGTTTCGGATATTATTGTGTTTCCTAGCTTAACTCAGTAACATAACATGACATAACCTAATAAAGTGCAATGCTATTGTCAAATCCTGTAAAAGAAGCAATAGCTAAAACTTGATATTAGACACAAATCTGGAATGCTAATATCCAAGGAGGAAGCAAGAATCCATTTTAAGAGCTTCTGGTGTCGAATCCACTTAGAATCCTAACTAAAATTTCTTTACACATTTTTTTTTGTTGATGTAAAAGTATTTCTATTAAAATTCACAAAGGAGAGAACCACAAGATGGCTCATGTTCTGCCAAGCTGACAACCTGTGTTTGATCCGTTGGACCTGGTAGGAGGAGAGAATAGATGTCCACAAGTGGTCCTCTAATCTCCACATGAATACTGTGGCATGCACCACCACCCCCAACACACGCAAGAGTCAATAAATATAATCAAAATAAGTAACTTATGAATAAGAGTAGGGCCAAGTGAGTAGTTTCCTGATTTTCTGATAATGACAAATTGACAGAGAACTATCTTCTGTGGCGTGAAATTAAAGTAAAAAAAAATAATAATAATCAGACGAGAGGGCCACTATATTGTTCTCTATCAGCCCAGGATCTAGATT
The DNA here is from genome assembly GCF_903995425.1 of Onychomys torridus. Classification (NCBI taxonomy): domain Eukaryota; kingdom Metazoa; phylum Chordata; class Mammalia; order Rodentia; family Cricetidae; genus Onychomys; species Onychomys torridus. Next base: position 94,663,251 of record NC_050445.1, on the reverse strand, counting down.
TTCAAAAAGGTGTGGATTTAGTAAACAGAACAAGTAAACACATTTGAAGTAACTAAAAGGTCTATTATAATACAGGTAGAGGAGCACATATGACTTACTATAATGAATTAATTTATCTGATGAATAATGATAATAACAATTACATCCATGGGAAAAGAAACAGTCAAGCCCTACTCATGGGCAGTCCTTACACTTACTTCATAAGTTTGCATATAAAAGTTTACAATAAAAACCAGATGAGGGGCTACAGAGACAGTTCTGTGATGAAGAGTGCTTCCTGCCCATCCAGAGGACCCCACTTCAGTTCCTCACCAGCACCCAAGTCAGGCAGCTGTCATTGGCCTGTAACTCTGGCTCTAGAAAATCGACCTTCTTCTGACCTCTGTGGACACCCCCACATGTAAGGCAGACATACAAAGGAGTAAATAAAGTGAAAATGCATCTTAAGTCAAACTAGATGAGAAGAACCAAAGGAATGAGGGAGTGGAGTAGCTTTGTTCATTTAAGACAATGTAAGATGCTAATTTATCTAAAACTTTAGTATACAATCCCTGGGTTTTTGATTGGAAAACAATATATGCATATATTTACAGACACATAAAATAGATTAAATAAGCTCCTAGTCAATTCTATGTAAGTCTCTGTGATGGGACTAATGATCATTTCACAAGTTTAGAGCCACATAGTACTCCCAAATGCTAATTTTGCCATATATAGTACTGACTGCTAGTAGTTTAATGAGTCTTTCTACTTAATTTTTCTCCACTTTCAAAATTGAGTAAGTATTAGCATAGGCCTCAAATGAATGTAATATTGTGCTCATAAAGGGCACAGCAGACCTTCTTTAACCCTACCTTTCATATTTCACATATCACAAACTATGACTGAAGAAGGGCATAGTCAGTACAAAGGTGCTCACTAGCCATTCTTACCAAAGAGCAATGCCTCTGTCCTTGTAAATTTTGTTTAACTCTGAGGGTCACAGAAATGGATGCTATAAGGTAGAATTAAAGAATGTGAGTGATACCAATTCTATGACAGATGAGCCCTTCTTATGTACCAACCTAATAAGATGCTAAGTAAATTTCAATGGGCTTTTTGTTTTGAAGACTACATCTTCATTATGTTTGAACCACATGTTTTCTTGAAGACTGTGTGCGGCTTCCTTTACCACATCCCAGTGGCTAGTTCAAATGTTCACTGATGAAAGAAAAAAAAATTACTGCCTCAAGTACAAAGCATGTGAATCTTATTCTGAGCTCAGTCACATCAAGTTGTATTTTATTCCAGAGCCTGTTTTACCAACAACACAAGTTGTTAGATGGAGGGTGGTAGGAAATCACAACATGTCCACACGGTTGGGCTTGCCCGGCAGACTGCCTAGTTATTTCCGGTTCAAAATAGCCATTTCCAGGTCAGAACATCTCGCGTGACTAGGACTCCATGGCTTTGCATGGCTGCATAAAGCGTGTGGCCATGTAATCTACGAGCATGCGTGGAGTAGCCACATGCAGTCCTGTATGCATGCACAGCCCACTCTTTAAAAAGCCGGCACCATTTTGCACAGGGCTCTCTCTCCTCTTCTCACTCACGTGTGCGTTTCACACAGGCCTGTCATGTCTGTCTCTTCCTATCCTATATTAATAAACAGCTCTTCTGTGGATTTGTCATGTTTGGGGCGTGTTCCTCATGGGGTAAGAGTGCCGGTAAATAACTGACAGAGGGTCATTGAACCCCCACTGGCTGGAAATGCTATGTATCCCAGTTGAAAACAGAAACAACCTCTTAGGTTGGTGTTTGAGTAGTCAGAAAAGAAAAGAAAAGAAAAGAAAACAACAACAACAACAACAGGCTGCTAGTCTTCATGGTCATGGGCTTTGACTTTGGGTGAATGTTCACTTTCCCCATATTTTGTTGTACAGGGGGAACAGTGTCACTGTCTTTTACGTCAAGAATCTCTGAAGAGATTTCTCAGGGCTATTTGTGCATCTCAGGATGGATAAATCATATAAGCACCACTCAGCTGCACAAAGCAGAGTAGTGAGAAAGACAGGATCCTTGGGTGAATAAAATTGTGGGAGATCAGAGGCAGCTCAGATGCTGTGTCTTTGGGGCCTTTATCTTATAGCTGAGCACTTCAAGATTCTTTCAATTAATAATCTTAATTAACTCTATTAATTAAGATTCTTAAATGAATCTCTTAGTGGTAGAGGAAAACAACTTTGGTAGTCTCAGTGGACACCAAAGTAACTAAACCAAAGGACAGTTGTGTATTTATTAAATATACATCAACTACATGAAGGCAACACCTACAGCAGGATGGAAGGAGAATATTATTTACTGTGTCCTTTTCTGGTTCTTTGAAAGAATTTATGTTGACTTCTAATTTTAAGGGCATAGATGGAGTATCCAGGGTCCGGGGGCTTAGCTATGTCTGGCGTGAGATATCTGAGGGAAAAAAAATCTATGTACACTATGTCCTTATGTCTGTTAACTTTATTCCTCTAAGACAAAATTCTATCAGTTCAGCTATAGCTCTACCAGGCATTCAAGGCAGGAATAACTCTAGACATACCAAGCTCTTTATCCATCTACTTTATTTCTCTGGGATGAAATCCTGTCTCCATAGCTTCAGTTCCGTCCAGCTCCCTAGCTCATAGCCCTGCTAATGACTAAACTCCTTTGCTTCCAGCCTCATCTTCGTCCTCTGCATCCTCTTTCTCCATCTCTGCTACTCTCTACTCCTGGCACTCAGAAAACTCTACCTGAGATCTGCTTACCCTCTACAAAACCTCTGTTGTCCTATCTTCTGTATTGCCCTGCCCTGCAGGTCTGTCTTTGTCTATAGAAAATGCCTGCCCTTTCTTTCCCTGGGTACAGGGTTCTCTGCCTCCTCAGGAATGTTGTTTTTCTTCCCATCTTGATATGTAAAAACCTCTTTTGTTCTCAGTCAATTGCTCTGGAGAACCCCTAGGCCTCCTCAAGGCAGGGGGTGGGAGGGTGGGTGTGCGCGGATGGTGGGGGATGATCTGAACTTCATTAGCACAAGAAACAAAGCTAGGTGTCTCCTGCCAGCTTGGCTGCTAAGCTCAGCAGGGGAGTTAGTAATTTAGTAGAGATCTGGGGAGCTGAACTGTTTGCCAGTTCTGGGTACAAAGGTTTTCATAGCAGAAGACAGCTGAAATATTAAAGGCTGGGTATCACTAAGTATTCATAATGAATGGTTTGTCCCTTGACAGAACCTTGGTCCAGTCAAGGTATAGCTTTAATACATAGCTGAATCTCTATAATATATTCTTGTGGCCCACAAGAGGCATATAGTTCATTAAGGTGAGAAGATGTGGTATTAGGTGGTACCATGATGTTAGGGTATATGACTGCAACTTCTCCATTCCTCACTTCTGCATGGAACTGAAAACTGAGATGGATGAAGATGAGAGATGGGCTACTAATCTCAAATTGTGTCCCTTCTAAGATCTACTTCCTCCAACTTGCCTCACTTCAAACAGCTTTCACAGCCATTCAAAAGGACCAAGTAAGCCTTGTGGTGGGGGGAATATAACCTCAAAATCGTAGCATTTTGCTGAGACTAAGGTTGGGATATAAATCACCTATTGCTAAAACTGGTACTTCTCAGTGTTCTTGAATGTGCTTAGTGTCGTATATAAACAATATTCAAGAAATACTGTAGAATAGAGGACTATTTTTAACTCCAACATTTCAAATTATTCTAGTCTACTATCTTGACAAGACAATATAATATAAATAACTTGTCTAATATGTGATGCTAAATGGCCCTAAATAAACTATAACCTCATAAATATTTAGTTTATTTAACTGGTATGTTGGTTAATTTTAGTATTTATGTATACTTTAAGCTATTTTTCTATTTATCTATTTATTTCTTTATTTACTTACTTACTCACTTAGACAGTTGCTCATGTAGTCCAGGCTGACCTCAAAAATCACTGTAGAGCTGAGGATGACCCAGCACTTCTGATCTTTCTGCCTCTACCTTCTAAGTGATGAGATTACAGGTGTGCACCACCACACCTTTTATTGGCAGTGTCATAGACTGAACCCAGAACTTTGTGCATACTTGGCAAGCACTCTTCCAGTAGAGTTAAATATATGTATTTATATTTATATATATCAATTTTAGTTCATGTTTGTATGCTGAAGATTAAAAAATAAATGAAGGAAATTAAGTCTCTGTATAAAAATTGTATAGAATATTATGTTGCTGCAGTCTCAAAAATATAATACTGTAATATTTATTTACTAGCACTTGTAATTAGCTTTATAATTAATCTAAAATTATTGAAAATATAAGAAGTGTGTGGATTATATGCAAATACTCTACTATATTTACATAAGGGAACTGGACACTCTTGGGTCTAAGCACCTGAAGCAGGTGGTGAATCCTGTCCACTCAGATACAGAAGGGAGACTCTATAAACATATTATATGAAAGGTATGAGCATTTTGTTATATATGTTTAACTGTACATAGCTAAGTCACAGGATGTTTTAAAACAAAATTGCCTATGGCCACTGAACTGAAATGAAATCCCAGCATATATACATATGTCCTGTCTTCTTTACCTTAATGTTATCATTCATGAGTCATGGATTGCTTCCTTTTCTAGGTCATCCCTGTTCCTGCTAGCATATTATTTCCTTTTGCCTTAGTAGAAATTCACTTAGTCCAAATGAAAGGATGAGAGATATTTCAGAATGGTCAGAAGAAACCTCAGAGCATAAAAGGTATCTGTAAATTCTGGAAGGCCAAAGACTAGATCCACCATTCCCTCCTTTTTCCTTTCATTCTTTTCTCTGAAGACCAATTTTCTGGCTCTATCATCTATCACCCTGTGGTGTGCTTTCCACTTATCTTTGCTACAATAAGCTGTAAACCCCTCAGCTCTTAAGCCTACTGTCAAGGTTTCCTAAGTCTGCTACTTCCAGTATTTGAGCAGTTTAGTGCCTGGAATCTGTGATAGAAGCAGCTCTATATTAGCACCTGAAATTGTTCTTTCACAAGACAGGCAGAAAATAATCATCAACTTCAGGAATCAAGAAGACCACATTCCAATGTTCTCCATTATCCATTATGTATCTCACTTATTTTTATAAAGAAAATAAATCAGCCCAATCACAAGGCCTATTCTCCATGAAGAGAAGAAAAAATAATCTATTTATTTATGAGAGCACAAGAAGTAAGTAGATATTAAAAATCTTCACACTTTTACATGTTTTGTAATATGCCTAAGGCTTTTGTGATTAAGAGTATGGATTACTTTAAAACTTTAAATGATATAATAAACGTTAATATACAGCTATTTTCTTCTGTCATTATTTTATGTTTTCTTTTCTTTTCTGACACAGAGTTTTAATATCTTATTGTTTAGCACAGTATGACCTCAAACATGTTATCCTCCTGCCTTACCCTTCCAAGTGCCAGGATTTTTAGGAGTGGCTCTCAAAAAGCATCTTATGAGAATTGATAAGAAAGTAACCCATCTTGCTTGATCAATGGACAAATGCTCTAGTGATGTGTCTTGCCTTTCTGAGACACTGTTTTTCACATGTATAACTCACTCATGATGTCATTCTTTCTGGTTTTCCCTTTCCCTATCTTTCCTCCTACTTCTTCACCTTGCTTTCTGGGATCACCACCCAAACACTTTGCTTAATTCTCTCTCTGCCATGACATCTGTTTCTGAAGATGAAGAGAATGTGCTCCAGACAACTAAAACAAGTCTTAGCTGCCAAATTTATTGAGCACTTGCTATTTTTCAAGCAATGCTTGGGTCAAAAATTCAGCAATGAGTAAAACAAGCAAATGGGATTATTCTTTTCTGGTGAATCAGTGTTTCTCTAATTTATTTCACACTCCATAGTTCTGAAGCTTCATGTTAATTTTGAAATATCAGTTTACTTATTTATTTCTTCATAAGGCAGAGCATATGATGACTTATGGAAATGCTTCAAGTTTGTTTTGTTTTTTTTTTCCTGGAATTACCACTTCAAGCCCACAATGGCATGGAGACTATCATGGTGGTGGTATCCAGGGAAAATGTCAGACAGGTAGGGAAACTGTCTATAACATTCAGTCACCTGAACATGTGGTAACATCAAACATCTGCCCTGAATCCTCATTTGGGACTATATGGCTATCATGTTGCATATTAAATACTGATGGATCCCTGTGTTTTGAGTCTGATTCTCCATTTGGAAGTAGCAGGCATGGAAAGCAATTAACCCACCAAAACATCAACAAAAAATGTTTTTGAAAAAAGTTCTCTTGTTTGTCACCAAAAAGTCACTTAAAAGCAGAGAGCTGATTTGTATTCAAAAGCTTCTACTTCTTCTGGAAATGGTACATAGGCATTTTCACTAAATTGTTTCTCCATAAGAAATAGGTTCTGATCTGCATTAGTTTAAGGATATTTCTGCCTCAAGACAGAGGAATGGCCTCATTGACCCTAAACAATCTTTATGCCTCAAACATTGTACATTTTTCTTGTAAATTTTTACTTCAAAGCAATTTTAGTTTAGATCATTCAAACATGCAATTTTTCTTGCTCTTGTAAAGATAAAGTAATTTTAAACTACATCTTGAGATATGTGTGTTTGCCTATGTCTGTATATACATGTGGATGTACATATAGTTAATTATAGAAACTATATTTGTATTGTAATATATATGTGATAATATTTGACTTAATGTCCAAACATTTCTATAGGTGAGTGTTGATAAAAACCTTTATATTTTATTTATATGTCTATATGTTCATTGATGAGAGTTAGTGGGCATAATGAATGTTAGAAGAATATATGTCATACACAGTTACAAGCTGCCCCTTGTAAACATATGGCTGCTGGGAATTGAACTTGTATCCTCTGCAACAGCATGAAGAGATCTTAACCATAGAGCTCTCTTTCTAGCATACTCAGATTTCATATATATAGTGTTCCTCTAACTGTATAAATATAACAATCATGATTCAGATCATAAATTGCCCAAAGTCCCACAGCTTACAAATATAGCCAGAATTCAAGATCCTATCACAATTTGACTATAGATTATTAGTCAAATCCAGTACTTTGGCTATTTTTGTAAAAACAACATGGTTGGAACATAGCCCCACCCCTTTGTTTAATGTGACTGATGACTGCCTTTATCCTGAAACAATGTATCTATGTAAAGAAAAGTTCACTAAACCCTGGGAACTTCTTCCTGACCTACAGACTCAACAGCTCTGTCAATCCCGCTGCAGATAATGACATAGACAAGGGTTCTAGCTTCATTTCTGTTGCTGTGATAAATTTTCCTCACAAAAATCAACTGAGGGATGAAATTTGTTTTGTTCTGTTTTTCAGCTTAGAAGTCCAAGAAAATTTAGTATTTATTTAAACATCCACTACCATCTTAGCCATACTCAAGGTCAAAGAAAAACAAATGTCTTCATGCAGGCCTACTAAAGCTCAGGCCCATCTCTATACTTACATAGTCCAGGGCTCAAACCTAGGGAAAAGATCTGTCCCAGTGGACTGGGTCTTTCCACATCCATTAGTTTAATTAAGACATGTCTCCTATTAATATGTCATAGCCCACCTGATCTAGAGAGTTCCTCATTGGTACTCCCTTCCCAGGGTATACTAGATTGTTTCAAGTTGGCAAGTAAACTACTATCTCATTAAACATTTATGAGGGAAGAAATGGCAGTCCCTGTAGGAAAAGGTGTCTGAGTCTTAGAGCAGATAAAGTGGTCAATTGCAGAAGAAAATGCCGAAAGTTGACTTTAACATCCCTAAACTCTACACAATAATGACACTTGCTTTATTTGAAAAACCAAACTGCTTCATCCAATTCTTTGTTACTGTAAGTATTTATGAGTACTATTTCCATCCCTTAAACATAAACCAGATACTACCTCAGCCTGGCCATAGGACATTCAAGTTTCATGACTCATATGAAGCAAGATTTACTTGAATTAGGAGGGTGAAATCGACATGAATTGGATGATTTTGCTAGATTCTGGTCAATGATTTTTTTTTTTAATTTTATTGCTAAGCTTTGATGCTTCTTGCAGAACCTCCACTATCTCTTTTTTTTTTCCCCTTCACCCAACTGAGTAGTGACAACAGTACCAAAAATTATCTGGACATGTGGATACTGCAGTCTATTAGTTATTGTAATCTCAGTCATTTTGCTACAATGAAAGTAGAAGAGATAGAATGAACACCACCCACAATGCAAAGAAAGGACGGGAATAATGCTTTCCTCTCCTTTCCAAATATTCAATTTTATCAACCAGAATCTCACAGCCATGTAACCTGAACATGCTTTGTTGTTAACTATATCTCTATCATACATATTGCTTTTCCAATACAACTTTCAGGGGAGTGATTTGTGATAAAGCTGACACAGGAAATGCAGAGGGAACCAGACGGATAGCCAAATAAATCAGATTAAAATGAAATTGATGAAACAGACTCAAAGGCAGCTCCTCAGTCTCTTTCTCAAGTTCAGATGTGGTGTCTCCATGCTGCCTTTGAATGCTTTGTATCTGACTTATTCACAGGAGTTATAAAGCACCTAAACTTCAGCAATCTGTGCAGGGCTGCCATTTTAAAAGTTTGTTTCTAGTTGATAACCAGACTTTCTCTATGGGAGAAATATCATCCTGTTGTACAAATCTGGGCTTAACAATTCACAGAAACTAACTAGTGTCTCATTCTGCTGGAAGGAACAGCACAGTGGAAGCTTTCTTCAGAGAATCAGTCTCTACTTCTAGCTACTACAGTGTATCATGATACTGTGAACACAGCAAAGAAGTAGTAGTAGCATTTAATTGGAAAGTGGGTTGTGTCAACACTGGCCTACTTACTAAATGCAAATGAGACAACTTCATGTAGGGAGCCTGAAGAAGCCAAGTTAGGCATTTACCTCCAGCTCAGAACTAAAGTAAGTTCCCATGGGATCCAAGGCTTACATGTAAGAAAAGAAATTAGAAGAGAACTGTACAAAATAGGCCTCTAACCCAGAGCTTGGGAACATGTTCTTATGCATAACACAAATTAAAATTTCTAAGAAAATAAGAAATAAATTGAATTTAACAACTGCCGAGCTTGCAAGATAAAAACAAGTTAAAATATATGTGGCCATATTTCATAGCACTTACAATAGACAAACATAAATGTCCATAGTAAATTACATTTAGGAATTACTCTGAAGTAATCAAGAGAAAACTAGACAAAGGTCATGACTAGGACATTTTCACAATGCTTCTAAATTACCAATGAACATGTGAGAAAAGTCCAATTTTATTAATAACCTAAGAAATTCCAAGGAGAAAAGCAATAATTTGTCATAATTTTACATTGCTAAGAATAAATACTAAATTTGCATAGTATATTAAGAGAGAAGAACATATCCAGTCAGTGATGTTGCAAGCCTTTATAACTAGTTTTCTTTCTTTTTTTTTTTTTTTTTTGGTTTTTCGAGACAGGGGTTCTCTGTGTCACTTTGCACCTTTCCTGGATCTCGCTCTATAGACCAGGCAGACTTAGAACTCACAAAGATCCCCTGCCTCTGCCTCCCTAGTGCTGGAATTAAAGGCATGCAGCACTACTGCCTGGCTATAACTAGTTTTCAAGGACTTGTTATTCAAGATATACTGACATTTAAAATGTGTACCATATTTTCCTGAAAATCCAACTACCAAGTATTTACAATAAGGCTACAAGTGGCCAAAGAGTAAAAGAACATGTAATTGATTTTAACTCTCCAATGACATCCAAGAAAATTCAGCAGCAGTTAATTACTGAAAGAAATTGTCAAAGCATATGAGAAAATACAAGTAGCCATTAAAAGCAGGAATATATCTCCCTGTATCCAGTGATGTCTAATAATTGGAATTGTTCTCTAATTCCTTCAGGACCGTCCTTTTTTTGTGACCAATCTGAAAGACTTTGTATGTTTCCAATAACTTAAAATGACTTCCCTCTATAGAACATTATCCACTTCAACCATTTAGGTCCATTCTTCTTCCTTGTACAGTCTAGATGCTTCTATACATCCTAAAATTTTTCTGAAAATGAATTCTTATTTATTTTCCCCAAATAGTTCCTCAAATCTTCATCAAATTAAAAAATCAATTAAACTATTTATTTGTTGGAGGATCTTGAGTGTTGTTCTTGCCATAAAAAAACAAACAACAAAAACTATATCCATCTGGAAGTATTTGATAAAATTTCCCATCAATATCACCAGTTTCCTCAGTCTCCATGGTAATCTCTCCCATGTCTTCATTATGTAACATATGAATGACTGAAAAGCCCCAAACTATTTCACTACTATTTTCATGTTTTATCATAATTTGGCCAAAAACTTCAGTTTAAATCTAAATTGCATGTAAAAATGATCTAGCAAATCATTTAAAAGAGAAATTGAGATTATATAATCCAGTAAATCATAAAATAGACTTAGATCAAACAAGTATGTGGGCATATGCCTGTGATGTTAGCATTTGGGAAGCTAAAACAAGAGACCTATATTTAAAGGTAGCCTAAGCTGTACAGTGAATCCCACATCCATCCTTGGCTGCAGTATAATGCTTCATACCAAGCAAACAACAAAATAAGATAATAATTAACAGTGGCATCACATATATCATTCCTTATGGTAAGTTTTATTAGAATATGATTGAAATCAGTGGACAAGGTCAAAAGGCCACTGTACTTGGCCCCTGCTATTTCTCTAACTTCCTCAAAGTCCTGTCTCTCTTTTCTACCTGCTAGGGTTTTGAATGTTTCAGTTTCTGTCAATGCCCAATCTTTAACATATGCTGTTCTATGTTTTATAGAGTGTTCCTCAAACCTATTCCTCATATCACTCATGGAAGATTAAGTGCAAACAAGCCTGAAATCTTACATCCATACTTATGCAGTGCAATGATTTCAGCAATGTGGCTTTAGGACATTTTTTGTGAGAGATACAACCTACTTCACTACTCTGAAAAATAAACTGGTTTTTCCAATACATGATATCAGTGGTGACATGCTTATTCTTAGTACATACTTCCAATAAGCCTGGTAGTCCACTGTACTTTCACTATTGGAAACCCACTCTGCTACTATAGAAAATGCTTAGGTAGCTCAGCTAGAACATGAGGACTTCTAGAGGGGAAATGAGTCATTTCACTTTGCTCAGCCTAGACCATGACACATAAGAGAACCAGACAAAGAAATGTTATTATTTGAGTCCAGACAAAACCTAAATAAACAACACCCAAGACTTGAGAGCAAATATAAAGCTGCAATATAGTGCATCATCCTAATTTCCTTGTTGATTGTTTTTACCATGGCATAGCACTATGAGCACAGATAATATAATAGATAATAGATACAAGGTGGCCCTCAATGTTCATCTACTGAAGGGCTCATTCATCTTGAGATTTAGTTTCCTGAGTTCCCAATGAGTAATCTATGCAGCTTTTCAGATTTGCTTTAGGCTATTTATTAATTTTGTCATATTGTCAATATGTATCCTTCATTGTTCATATGGCTCAAGAAGACTGAGAAAGTGCTTCTTTTACAAGGCCTTATACCTCTGGTGTAATTGTGTTTGACATGTGGTGATATGCATATATAAAGGAATAAGACATGGATGAAATGCATGGATGAAAATATCATTATAATATAGTGACCCTAAAAGTTTTCTGTCTCTAAATCAAAGTAGGAGGAACTCTGTGTTATTTACTCAATGAAATACTGTAGGAGTCTTAACAACAACATCAACAACAAAAACTAGCAGCCAGGGTATGATGACACCACATTTAATGCCAGTACTTCAGAGACAGAGGCAGGCAGATCTCTTTGTGTCCAAAGCTAGCCTGCTCTACAAAGGCAGTTTCAGACCAGCCAAGGATGCTTAGTGAGACCCTGCCTCAGAAGAAAGAAAGAAAGAAAGAAAGAAAGAAAGAAAGAAAGAGAAAGGAAGAAAGGAAGAAAGGAAGGAAGGAAGGAAGGAAGGAAGAAATAGAAGAGTGAAAGAAAAGAAAACAAGACATTAAGCAATGTAGAAATTTTCTAAGTATAAACCATAAATGTAGAGTAAAAAAAAAAAAAAAACTACAAAATAAATTTACTGTAACATATGCATATAAAAACTTTAAGCAAAATAATATAAACTTAAATTTACACTTGCAAAAAGCATTACCCACCTCAGGAAAGTGTTCACTTACAAAGGAGGAGATTAAAGGGTACAGTGAAATAGGGCTCTAGACAATACCTAATATTTTAAGAAAAATGATCTGATGTTTGCTCACCCAAGTTTGGCTCCTCTCAGGCATGTAAGATGGCTTGTAGAGAGCTGCATGTAGCCGCACCTTAAAGATGGCGCTGGCTTCCACCCTCTGTCTTCCCGACGGCAAGTACTCTTTGTGGTAAACAGCTCCTTATTTGGCTATGGCTGGATTCGTGTGCCACTTGCATATGCGTGGACCTATGGATAGTGCCCACATGGCTGTCTGGGGTTGGTAGCCCAGACCTACTTAAGGGCTGGGAGAGGCTTGCTGGGGGGGAGGGGAGAGGACAACACATCACTACTAACAAGGTCCTGAATAAACTGCTTAAATAAGAGCTCCTGTGTTGCGTCATCCTTGCTGGTCGAGGCAGTCGCAACAAGTGGTGGCCCGTATGGGGAACTACCACGTCTCTCCGTGGGGCTCAGAACTTTCTGCAGTCAGGGGGTATACTGGTAAGTCCTCAGGTAAATTGGGGATCCGCGACAAAAGCGGGTTTTTTGCTCTCACCTGTAGATAAAGGGGGAGCGGGACAGTAGAGCCGCGACCATAGCGGACGGGTAATCAGAAAAACAAAATAAGCAAGTGAAACCGGAAGGCTGGGGCTGTTCAGTAAAGGCTCCAAGAAACCTCTCAAATTGAGGAAGAAAGGATATGCCAAGATGGGCGCTTCCTCCTTGCACCCAATTTTTCTGGCTCTTAATGAGCTGCTTCTGTCTAAGAAATTGAAGATAAGGAAAAGCACCCTAGAAAGATTTCTGGAAGAGTGTGATGTTGTTGCTCCTTGGTTTGCAATTTCAGGAAGTCTTACAGTGTCTTCCTGGGAGAAATTGGGAAGAGACCTAGACTTCGCTGCAGAGCAAGGCACACTTAAGCATGGGGTTAGACCAGTCTGGAAACTAATAAGAGGATGTTTAGAAGATCAGAGATGCAGTGAGGTGGTTGAGAATGGCCAAACTGCTCTGGAAGTACTGCAGGAAGAAAGATCAGAAAAGGCAACCTCAGAGAAAGCAGTACCTGAAAAGGCAAGTCAAATAAAGGATAAAGAGACAAAGGGTGAGAAAAAATATACAAATTTATATCCTAGCCTTTCTGAGTTGGAAGACTCGGCTGCTTCCGATCTCTCCGACTCTGTCTTGGATGATGAGGATGTTGAATCCGTTTGTGAGTCATTGCAACGAGTGAAGGTTAGAAAGAAAAGAAAAGAGAGAAGAGGATCCAAACAGTTAGAAAAGGGCCATGAGAGCGTGGTCCCTTCTGCTCCCCCTCCATATCCTGGAGCAATGGGGGCAGAGGGCGGAGTGTCTTTTAATCCTAGAGTATGGACAGAAGTTAGAACAGAAATGCACGTTGCATTCCCAGTATTTCAGAATCCTCAGAATCAGAGATATCATGAACATCTAGATTTCAAGATTATTAAATCATTAGCAGAGTCTGTCCGGACATATGGTATTACATCTTCCTTTACAGTAGCTCAGTTGGAAGCTCTGCATAGATATGCTATGACTCCGTCAGACTGGATGAACCTTGCACGATCCTGTTTAAGTTCTGGTCAGTATTTAGATTGGAAAGCCTTTCTGATAGAGTTCGCTAGTGAACAGGCTGCAGCTAACAGGGCTGCTGGTGGAGGCCAAGCTGCTTGGGATATGGATATGTTCCTTGGGCAAGGTAGATTTGCAAATCAGCAGAATGGGTATCCTATCCAGGTTTATGAGCAAATTAACAACATTGCTACCAGAGCTTGGAAGGCATTACCCAATAGAGGAGAAGTTAGTGGTAATCTCACTAAAATTGTCCAAGGACCCATGGAACCCTTCTCAGATTTTGTAGCTTGCCTAGTGGATGCAGCTGGAAAGATATTTGGTGATCCTGATACAGCCATGCCATTAATTAAGCAGTTGGTTTATGAGCAGTGCACTGAGGAATGTAGAGCTGCCATTACACCTTACAAAACTAAAGGATTGGAGGTTTGGATGAAAGTGTGCAGGGAATTAGGGGGACCACTAACCAATGCTGGGCTGGCTGCTGCAGTTTTACAAATTAGTCAGAAGAGGGCAGGCGGCACTAGGACTTGCTTCCGATGTGGTAAAATGGGGCATATGAGACACAGCTGCCCCCAAGGAGGAAGTAATCAAGGGGGAAGTAACCAGAGACCAGGGAGTGACCAACGCCCTGTCCCGGGACTGTGTCCTAGGTGTAAGAAAGGAAAACATTGGGCGAACGAATACAGGTCAATCAAGGACATTAATGGACAGCCTCTGAGAAATAATACTCCTCCAAAAAACGGACAGCAGGGCCCCCGGCCTCAGGGCCCGCAAATATATGGGGCAATGGAGGATCAGAGACAGGAAGGGAATCAAGAGCAGTGGCCGACCCTCAGACATCCCAAACACCGCGGCGAGCCACTGCAGGTTCAGCAGGATTGGACCTTCGTGCTACCACCAGACTCATATTAACCCCACAAATGGGGGTGCAAGTAGTGAAGTCTGATTTTCAAGGCTGCCTTGACCCTGGGACAGTGGGATTGTTAATAGGGAGATCATCTACTACATTAAGGGGATTGCGAATCCATCCTGGGATAATTGACTCAGATTATACAGGTATAGTTAAAATCATGGTTGAATCACCAAAAGGAATCACTGCCATTTCCCCGGGAGACAGAATTGCACAACTTATCCTGTTACCCAGCTTACATGATTCTCACCCAGCCTATGACAAAGAAAGAGGAAGTAACGGATTCGGCTCCTCAGGCACAGATTTAGCATTTTTATCTTTAGACTTAGATCAGAGACCCACATTACAGTTAACCATTAATGGCACTAAAATAATGGGACTTTTGGATACTGGGACAGATCACAGTATCATAGCTAGCAAAGATTGGCCTCGAGGTTGGCCTATACAGGCTTCCTCACAAACATTGCAGGGATTGGGTTATGCCAGTGCATCTAATATTAGTGCAAATTTGTTGAATTGGCAAGATTCAGAAGGTCACTCTGGCATTATGCAACCCTATGTTCTTGAATTTCCAGTGTCCCTTTGGGGGAGGGATCTTATGAAATCCATGGGCTTTCGATTGAGTAACAAATATTCCAAGGAATCTAAAAATATCATGAAAAATATGGGGTGTCATCCTAATTTTGGCTTGGGAAAATTTTTACAAGGCAGAAAGGAGCCGATACAAGCAGTACCTAGGAAACCCAAACAAGGATTGGGTTTTTCCTAGGGGCCGCTGAGGAGGGAATTCCCATATCCTGGATAACGGAGGAGCCAGTGTGGGTTCCTCAGTGGCCACTCTCCTCTGAGAAATTACATGCTGTATATCAATTAGTGAAAGAGCAATTGGAGGAAGGGCACATTAAACCCTCCCTTTCTCCCTGGAATACACCCATATTTGTCATCAAGAAGAAATCAGGAAAATGGAGATTGTTACATGATCTTAGAGCTATAAATGAGCAAAATAGAATTATGGGACCCGTACAACGTGGTCTTCCATTGCTGTCAGCCTTGCCTGAAAATTGGCCTATTATTGTGGTAGATATTAAGGACTGCTTCTTTTCCATTCCGCTGAATAGCAAAGACAGTGAGAGATTCGCTTTCATTTTACCGTCCATTAATCATGAGGAACCTGATAAAAGATATCAATGGGTTGTATTGCCACAAGGCATGGCCAATAGTCCTACTATGTGTCAATTGTTTGTAGCAACTGCTTTAGAACCCTTGAGAGCACATTTTCCTGGCCTGAGATGCCTCCATTATATGGATGATATACTGTTAGCAGCTAAAGAGGAGAGCATTCTTCAAGCAGCATATAGCTCACTTGTAGAACTGCTAAAGCAAAAGGGACTCTGTATCGCCCCTAAGAAGGTGCAACAGAGCAAAGTTGTCAATTATCTTGGCTCTAAAATAACTAATTATCATATCGTGCCACAAAAGGTAGAATTAAGGAAGGATCATCTTTGCACATTGAATGATTTTCAGAAATTATTAGGAGATATAAATTGGATAAGAGGAAGTTTAGGAATGGCCAATTATGAATTAAAACCATTACATGATATTCTAATTGGAGATGCAGCCTTGGATTCACCGAGGCAACTAACCAATGAAGCCCGAGAAGCCTTAACAAAATTAGAGGATAGGTTACAAAGGGCTTTTCTTCAAAGAGTGCAAAATAATGATGATATTACCCTGTGCATTCTGCCTACCCAGTTACAACCTACAGGGATTTTATGGCAAAAAGGACCCTTATTATGGATTTATGCTAAAGTCTCACCTGCAAAATCAATTGAGTATTATCCTACTGCTGTAGCATTACTTGCACAGCAGAGGATTCAGCAGTGTTTACAATATTTTGGAACATCACCACAAACGCTAGTTGTTCCTTATGATTCTACTCAAGTCAAGATATTATGTGCTGCCATAGATGATTGGGCAATACTGCGTTGTACCTATCCAGGACACATAGATTGCCATTATCCTAAACATCCACTATTAACCTTCTTTAAAGAACATCCTGTAGTTTTCCCTAAGGTAACTGCTTCCCAGCCCATTCCAGGAGCCAGTGTTATATTTACAGATGGGTCTAAAACAGGCTGTGATGCTTATATGGTGGATTCTACTGAACCCGTAAAGCATCAATTCTTGCCAGGTGCACCCCAACAGGTGGAGCTTTCAATAGTTCTTGAAGTTTTTAAGGCTTGTCCGTTTGCATTTAATTTAGTGTCAGATTCTAGTTATGTTGTTAATGCCTTGAAAAGCCTTGAATGTGCAGGGCCCATCAAATCTTCTAGCCCTGTTAGCTCATTGTTTGGCCAATTACAGAAACTGATCTGGCAACATAAGAATCCCTTTTTTGTGCAACACATCTGTGCACATACCAGTCTGCCAGGTCCATTGGCTAAAGGCAATGATATAGTGGACGAGGGTACTAGACAGGAATGGATGTTTGTGGCTTCTGCCATACAACGAGCACATGCTTTCCACAAAGAATTTCATGTTAATGCAAGGACATTACAACAAAAGTTTTCTATCTCACGTGCTGATGCACGAAAGGTGGTACTAGATTATCCCCAATGTGTCATTTTTCATCATCCTTCTGGATTAGGAGTTAACTCTCGTGGTCTGCGCCCCCTAAAAATATGGCAAATGGATGTTACACACATCTCTGAATTGGACGTGTCAAATACGTACATGTATCTGTTGATACCTGCTCTGGAATCATTCATGCCACCCCAATGGCAGGAGAGAAAGCCTCTCATGTTATTGCTCATTGCTTAGAAGCTTGGGCAGCGTGGGGTAAGCCTCAACAGTTAAAAAAAGACAATGGTCCTGCATATACCGGACAGAAGTTCTCTTCCTTCTGTCAACAGATGAGTGTGCAACTTGTACATGGCCTACCATATAATCCACAAGGTCAAGGCATTGTGGAGCATGCTCATCGCTCCTTGAAGTAATTGCTTCAAAAACAAAAAAGGGGGAATAAGCTATGGTCGTACCCCTAAGGACAGACTCTCTCTTGCATTATTTACCCTGAATTTTTTTGAATTTGGATGCTTCCAATTGTTCTGCTGCAGACAGGCATCATTGTCAGCACAGTCCTTCTAAAGGAATGGTGAAATGGAAAGATGCCTTGACAGGTGTTTGGCATGGACCCAATCCCGTGCTGACATGGGCACAAGGTTCTGTTTGTGTTTTCCCACAGGATCAGCAAGACCCGGTGTGGGTTCCTGAGCGCCTCGTGAGAAGAGTCCATTGCCAAGAAGAACATGTCTGTGCAGACAGTGATCTCCCTGTTCGCGCTAATGATGATTCAGCTGGGAATGAAGGACCTAAGATGGGGGATACTGTCAGTGTTCCCGAGACCAATGCCAGTCCATCATGATGCAATATTATTCCCACGGCTATTTAGTAGTAATAAAAGTATGGATGTTCCATACCTCCCTATGGACCCAGAGGAAGCTCCTATAGGAGAAAATAGGTCTTTTGATTTAAACGGAACTCTTTGTTTCCAAATTGTCAGAAACGGATCAAATGTTTCCCCATGTGTTTTGATATATAACCAGACGGCTGGATGGTTTGATTTGCCTGGACCAGGCCCTTGTTTTTCAGCCAATGCCTCACTGGGTGCCTATGCCAGTTGATGCTCCTAATGCTATGACCCTATTTAGACAAAAAAGAGATTTTGGCATTACTGCCGCCATTGTTACAGCTATTTCCTTGGCTGCTGTTGGAGCCGCTACAGCCGCCATTGCCATGAGTCATACTGTACAGACCGCACAGACCTTGAATAATCTTTCTGCCAATGTGGCACATGCTCTGGATGTGCAAAAGGGCATCAATGCTCAAATACGAGGAGGATTGATGGTGGTCAACCAGAGAACTGACCTGGTTCAAGAGCAAATTGATACCCTCTGGCAGATTGCCCAACTCGGCTGCCAATGGAAGTATGAAGGGTTATGTGTGACTAGTGTCCAATATAATAATTTTACCCATGCTGCAGATTTATCTAAAAGGTTGTCTAGTTATCTTTTAGGCAATTGGACCGGAGAGTTTGATAACCTGATGGACCAGCTGAGGGTGGCTATTGTCACGGTGAATTCGACCCGAATGGATACCGGACTGGCGGAGGGATTATCTTCCTGGATTGCTACAGCCATGGATCACCTGAGGGAGTGGGCGGGAATAGGAGCCCTAGTAGGCTTACTGGTGCTCACCTCCCTAGTATGCTTGTGGTGCATTTGTCGCATTAGGATCTCACAGCGTCGCCATGCGGCCATGATTATCCAAGCCTTTATGGCCATTGAAGCAGGACAGTCCCCCCAAGCCTGGTTGGCTACTTTAAAAGATATTTAGGCACAGGATGTGAGGCCTGCACACTACACTTGAGGATATAATACACTGACCTCAAAAAGAACAAGTCTGATTACATGTGGGTTGGTACCCTAACTCCCACCTCTGTAAAAAGTGTATCGGACGGGTCTAATGTTCTCTGGGTGGACGACGCCTGGACAAACATTAGTACATGTTCCATTTTAGCAGAGATCAGACCTCTACTCTTGCCTGTTGCTCTGCAAAACAAAAAGGGGGAACTGTAGAGAGCTGCGTGTAGGTGCACATTAAAGATGGCGCTGGCTTCCACCCTCTGCCTTCCCGACGGCAAGTACTCTTTGTGGTAAACAGCTCCTTATTTGGCTATGGCTGGATTCGTGTGCCGCTTGCATATGCATGGATCTATGGATAGTGCCCACATGGCTGTCTGGGGTTGGTAGCCCAGACCTACTTAAGGGCTGGGAGAGGCTTGCCCGGGGGGAGACATCACTACTAACAAGGTCCTGAATAAACTGCTTAAATAAGAGCTCCTGTGTTGCGTCATCCTTGCTGGTCAAGGCAGTCGCAACAATGGCTCACAACTGTTTGCATCTCAACTTCAAGTACATGAAATCTGATACCTTATTCTCCCTTCTGCCAGAACAGTACCCATTTGCAAATACTCTATCCCTTCCCATTACACACATAATTAAAAATAAAACAAATATCGGATCTTGAGAGATGTTAAAGTGGTTAAGAGCACTGACGAATCTTCCAGAGGACCCAGATTTGGTTCTTAGCACCCACTCGGAAGCTCACAATCATCTGTAACTCCAGTCCTAGGGGATCTGATGCTCTTTTCTGGTGTCCTCAGACACTGCATACAAATGGTGCATGAACACATATGCAGACAAAAATCCTTACACATAAACTAAAAGTAAAAGTTGGAAAATTATTTAAAAAAATACATACATCTTTTTTAAAAGGGACAAATACCACAAGTTCTCACTGGTTTGGAGAAATTACAGTGTTGACTTTTTAAAATGGAGTGGTATAGTAGCCCACAAGAAGCATAAAAAAAAAAAAAACTGGCTGCAAGAAAATACCAGAAAAAGAAGCCTCATACAACTGCCATAGAAGAGGAACTGGTTTTGTTTCCTCTAGCATGGTGGAATAACTTTTGGTTAGAGCAATTGTGTTATGTCTCAAAATAACTAGCAGAGTATGAACATTTTGACCTGAATTTGCTGATTGTTCATACATATTTAACTACAATAATTACCAAGTAACAGTATACAAATTTTATGCTAAAAAAGTGTAAAAAAAAAAAAACAGGTTGGGTAATACATAAAACGTTGGTCTAAATTGAAAGATACAAAGAACTGGCTCGAAAATTTATGATTTTGTTGCAAATGAGGAACTCCAATGGTGAAGGATAGTTGAGATGGTGGAGAAAAGAAGCTTGTTTCAATATTTTCTGTTTTAATGTTTCACAGGGATTATTTCTGAGAAAGTAACTGTTATGTTTAATTGAAACTCACATAGCTTGTGAGTAAGGTAGATGACTGGGCAACTCCCTGGCATTGTTACAATGAGTATGCAAAGTGTTTATTAAAGATTGGCTTTTGATTTTCGGAAGCCCAGAGATGCATTCCACTCATTAAGAGTATTTGGAACCAAGTTCTGATACCGAATGCAGTTTTCTAGGTAAGTGAGGATTGGGTAATATGAAATGTCATAGGAATTTAGGGTTTATTACAATGCCTTAAATACACAGGAGGAAAGGGGTCATAGAAACAATGATGCCAGTGTCAGAGAGAATGAGGTCCAACTATAAGTTTTGGATGTGTATTCATGGAAAGTCTTTTCACCCCGCTATAAAAAAGTGGAGCTAAGTAGGGATTGTTTTATCCAGAACATCACATCCTCTGACACTCCCTCCTATTAACTGTATAAACAGAGGCAGATAGAGACGGGTCAGCTAGACTTATGGGCTGGAATGAGATGGCTTGTTAGGACATCTGCTGCTGGGAAATGCTTTGCAAGGCCAAAGTTGAGTACAATGCTTGACTTCTGTTACCAATCATCTTCGGGTTCAAAGCCCCGGCTCTGATACTCCCTTACTGTGAGCATTTCGGCAAGCTGAGTGATTGCTGTGTCTGCATTTGGCTGACTGCATACCTATTAACTTTTATGAATAGTAATACTTACATTAATACAATAGTCACAGTTCTCAGCCAGCTAGGCTTACCAAAAACCTGTCATAAATTTTATGTGTGATCTAGGTACTTTTCATTCCTTGTCAAACGAAACAGGTAACCTTGTAAATGAATACTGAGAGCAGTACAAAAACAGAACCCTCCACCTGGCTCAGAGAGAGCTGGAAACAGGTGTTGACCTCCAGCACAGTTGTTGGTATTTAATCATAAATAATTACTTTTATTTAAACCTCATGAAATAATTAAAATAAATCCTTTAAGCTCAAGGAATAGACCCCAGTAAGCATTCTGGTAGTTTGTTTGCTTGGGATTTCTGAAAGAAGTAAGGGAGAGTTACATAATCTCCATTCATAAACAAACAGAATTGATTTGTGCAAAACAACTCATTAATATGTATGTAAAAAATAGATCTCAGAATGACACAATTGGCACAGAGGGGCAAAATACCCAGCAATTGTCTAGTTAAATCAGGGTTATATATCTAGGCTTCTCACTTGCATTTTCTGTCTTGAGTAGAAGCATTGCCGGGGAGGGCAGTATTTCTGAGAAGGGATTGTTACACTTTGTAGCCTGCTGCTTTTCCAAATGTTCAAGCCCAGTCCTCTGTTGATCTTTATTCCCATAGCATTAATGGATTTGCTTTTTCTTTAAGTGAAGCTGCAGTTATATGTGGACAGATGCAGAAATACAAGAAGACACAATGTCCTTGCTGCATATGCATGTGTTTCATAGTTAGAAATAGCTCAGTGAACACATTGTTGAGGTGGACAGGTAAGTTTGTTGAAGGGTCATTCTGGAACCCAGAAATAGAGCTTCACAGTTTGCTCTTCCCCTGAGTATAGCAGGCCTTCTTGCAGCACATCTTCTTGACCCGTTAGTGATTCTGGCAAGAGGCTTCCTTAGGTCCTCGCCTTTAGCATCTCCTGCTATCTGTCTACCATACACAGTTTTGTGTTCATGCCAGCCACATCAGTGTCACCAGGGAGTGTCACATGTCCAAAATGAGGCCCAGTAGTGTATCAGTTGACTCAGGAATTATTTTTGATATGAATCACCAGGAATCACCCTGTGCTTTGTAATTTAAAAAAACACTAATTAGAGATGAGAGTAGTTAAAACATGGAAATTTCCAGAACTGAATCCCAGCTCATTTCTTTTCTATTGTTCTATGATACATGATTTTACATCCCTGAAAATAATGTTTTATCATCAATAAAAGTAGTGTTATAACCAGAATTGTAATTAAATATGGCAATCTTGATAGTTAAACAAGATTATACTATTTTGGAAATGCATTAAAGATTTATTTTATATTTAATTTTCGTAATATGAATGTTTTACCACTATGTACTGGTGTTTGCAGAGGCCAGAAGAGGGCATCAGGTCCACTGGGACTGTAATTATTTCATCTTTATAAATTGTCATCATTTCATTGTTATAAAACTAAGAGAGGCCTAGATAAGTATGTTCATATTCATTTGGGATAGAAAAAAATCTGCCATCCAAAAGCATCCATTTTGGACACAAGGAAAGAGGCGTAGCTCACAAAAAGTTCATGAGAAATGACCAAGATGAATATTCCATCCTAGGTTTTTGGAATAGGTAAGCAGAATGTTAAGAGATTTTTTGTTTTTTGTTTTTGGTTTGTTTGTTTGTTTGTTTTTTGCTATTTGGGGTTTTCTACCTATATAATGCATCTACACTACATGAGCAAAGCAAACATTAGATTCCCTTGGTTTGATAAGTTTAGCAGCTCAGTCCTATTAGGTAGATGTCATAGGGTCTTCCTATGACATTGTTAAAGCTCCAGCCTAAGCTTAGTAAGATTCCCAAGCTACAGTAACAATGACAACATGAGAAATTATGTAATTGTCAAGTTTCTTAGCAAATATTACATGAAAGACTTAATTAGTACCTAAGAAAGTCTGATGAGGTACTTTCCTTCTGTGTGTGTGTGTGTGTGTGTGTGTGTGTGTGTGTGGGTGGTGGTGTGCGCGTGCGCGCGCACGCGCGTACGTAATATTCACACATGTATGTGGGCTCATATAAGTGTGGGAAAGTATATGAAAGTGAAGACCTACTCACTCTTCTCTTTTCTTCTTTTGAGACAGGGTCTCTTAATCGAAGACAC
Source organism: Onychomys torridus (assembly GCF_903995425.1). Classification (NCBI taxonomy): domain Eukaryota; kingdom Metazoa; phylum Chordata; class Mammalia; order Rodentia; family Cricetidae; genus Onychomys; species Onychomys torridus. The sequence continues at coordinate 94,639,785 of NC_050445.1, read as the reverse complement.
AGCTTAGTCTTAGCTCTCCCTGACCAGCATCTCCTGGGATTTCCCCTTTGTGCTTTGCAGTCTGGAATCACAGGTAGGCTGCCATACTAGCTGACATTCACTGGGAACCTGGACTCTAGTCTTCTTTGCTCATATGATAAGTGCTTTAACCAGAGAACCATCTTTCCAGCCTATGAATGTTAATATAATACAAGCACTTTGAATAAAGATTCACTGGAAATACTTCTCTCAAGTTCTATAGTAAAATTGACTATGGCCATACAATCAAAGACAAATATGTACCAAAATTTGTCCTACTTTACTGGTAGATCAACTTTGGCTAGGTATGATGGCACACTCCTTTAATCCTAGCCTTCAGGGAGCAATGATCTCTGTGGGTTTTAGGCCAGCTTGGTCTACTTAGTAAGTTCCAGGTCAGCAGGGGCTACATAGTGATGTTTCAAAAATACAGATACATTACCTTTGATATTGGATAAAAATTATAAAGGTATATATTCTCCATTTACTCTTTTCTGCTTTTGTTTCCCATTGGGTTTAGGTTATAACTTAAGTCATGCTTTTCTTTGCCCCATATCATCTATTTTATTGGTTCTCAGATATTAAGACTTAATCTAAGATTAAAGTAATCAATGGAATGTCAAATGTGGTCTTTTCATCTGAGTTTAGTGGTATATGTCCATAATCCTAGCACTCAAGAAGCAAAGGTTAAAAGACTATAAGCCCAGACTATAAAGCAAATTCAAGGCTGTCTTGATATACATGGATACTATTATAAAAAACAAACAAACAAACAAAAGAACAAACAAAGAAATAATGACAACATCTAAGGGCCACAAAGTCTGGACACATAGTGAGTAGTTTTGTGTGACAAGCACAGATTCCTGTCTTTGAAACCTACCTTGGAAATAAGCCCCCAAATGAGGCATTTGCATGAACATGAATAAATAAAACAAAGGAAAACAAAGTAGCAAATTAAACAAAAACAGACCCTAGCAAGAATAAACACCTGATTCTTTTCTGAGATGGAGGCTCTATGGCATAGCAAAGAAAAGTCTAGACTTTAAATGCAAATACTGTTCAGTTTGGTCTGTACAGGCACAAAGTGTGCCACCATTTCTTTGTCTCTACAGATTATGCCTTTGTGGATTCAGTCATCTGTGGATTAAAATCATTAAAAGTCAATTTATCTGTACTGAACATGAATAGACAATTTTTATTTTTATTATTCTCTAAACAAAATTCAGAACAAAACTAGTTATGTAGCATTTATATTATATTAAATACTCAAAGAAATGTAGAGATGAATCACAGTATACAAAAGGATGATGTAGTAAACAACACTACATCATTACACATAAAAGACTTCAGTATGAACAGATTTCGTTATGTAATCAATCCCTCTTGGATGCAGAGGAAGGAGTTTGTGTGTGTTGAGTACACACACAAACATACACACACACACACACACACACACACACACAAACACACATACACACACATACATATATGATCCTCAGTATTATTGCATGTATTTGAATTAATTTCAAGGAGTGCTGCAATTTTAAATATCAGAAACTGATTTCATGACCACAGAGAATTTTTTATACAAATTTATCAACCCATGTAGGAAAAGGAAAATAAATTGGACTATATTGATTTTATGAGGTTCTGTTTATCACAGAGTATAAAAGACAAGCCACACAGTAGGAGATGTTTTTCCGATATGTAACAATACCAAAGTGGTCTTATCTAGAATCAATTACTGTGAAAAAGAAGTCAATAGAATAGAAAAATAATAGGAAAAGTAAGTTATCAAGTATCATCAAGAATACAGAACATAACATTGTCAATAAGGCTATAAATTAATAAAAACATAAGGTAGTATTGCCATTTGCTTGATTTTGTTGGTTTGTTTATTTTTGTTTTTATACAGAGACTTCCTATTTATATGTAGCTCAGGCAAGTAAGAATGTAGAATCCAGCTTATATGTTCTCAGAACTAGGATTATAGATTTTGACACCAGGCCCAGCTAGCACTATCTTTAGAAGTGTCTATGTACACACCAGTATTGTTAGATTCTGTTTTATGTATGAACAATAGAGAAGTGTATACAGGGGCATATGTAAAGATTCGTGGTCTCAGAGTTAATATTGACTATCAACTGGACAAGATTTAGATCTGACCACTCAGGAGACACACCTCTGTACAGATCTGTGAGGGATTTTCTAGATTGGTTTAACTAAGGTAAAACACCTACTCTAGCACTGTTCCAGGGGTTAGGATTCCAGACTTAATGAAAAGGAGAAACCAAGCTGAGCATCAACAGGCATCTCTTTACGATTCTGGATTGTGGATGCGATGTGATCAGCCACGTCGGTCTTCTGCCACCAGACCTTCCCCACCATGATGGACTATATCCCCAAACTGTGAGCCAAAATGACCCCTTAGTTCCTCAACTTGCTTTTGTTAGGCATTTGGTCACAGCAGTGAGAAAAGTAATCAATACAGGTGATAGTTTTGATACAAGATTTACATATCTCTGCACTTAAAAGCAACCCACTTACTTAACTGTCTAAAGGATCAAACTTTAACATCTATTACACAGTCTTAACATATAGAAAAATCAAAGAAAAAGGTGGGGAATGTGGCTTAACAGATAACACACTTGCCACTCAAATATGGGGACCTGAGTCTGAATCACCAGAGCCCACATAAAGCCAGTCATAGTAGCAACCCTAGTGCTCCTCATAAGAGATGGTGGTTGAGACAGGACCCTCTCTGGAAGCTTGCTGGCGTCAAACAATAAAGAGACTCAATCAAGTAAAGACAGATGGGAGATGAGAATTGGTACCAGTGTTTTACTTGTTCTCTGAGCTCCACACTCCAGAACACACACATCATTAGCATATGTATACATCATATAGGCACAGAAGGGACTTTTCAAAAATTCTTACTCACATTATTGTTAACTGACAATTAGAGATGGCTCATCTGTCAGAAAGGAGGAAGGAGGAAGAATTGGAAGGAGAAAGGTACAGGGAAGGTTGTCCAAGATGCTGGTAATATTCTATATTTGTATTTCTTTTAGTAAGGTGCCATTGAATATGATGAGCTAGCTATTTTTTTTTTACATTTTTCTGCAATATTATACTTTGTAAGAAAGTAGCATATAAATTAATAACTTAAAACATAACAAACATTTCCATGGGATTCTTTAAAATCTATTATTTGTAGTTTTTTTTTTTTTGAACACTAGATCCTAATTTAGGTAATATTTTGATATATATTCGAAACAAATGCCAGACAACAATTTATCTATCTTTCAAAGTAAATGGAAATTATATTAATATGTATGATTTTATCAGTCCCCAGAGAAACATTCTTATGATCTATGTATATAGCTCTCCCAAAGCTATTTGTCCAATGAGTCATCCACAAGCCTATTTCAGCTTCCTGTTTCTTCTGAGTTTAATAAATACTAAATTCTCTATTTTGATGGGATGAATCTCTTACTTTGTAATATTTTCCTCTCCCACCATGAGTCTTAGCCCATGCAGCTTAAATGTTCAATTTTATTCAAATTGAGCAAAAAGATTAGGGCCTGCTGAAAATAAGTAGAGGACGGCATTGGAAGAGGCTAAATTTAAAAAAAAAAAAGTATCAGTTCTGATAAGACACATAAATAGAATTCCAGCAGTGATGATGTGGGGGGAAATGAGGCTAATACATTGGATAATCTACATTCCTGTTGATTTTTAAGATAAATATGATAGGAGCTAGCTGCAATTTAACTGTGCAACTCTCACAGTCCATTTGTTTAAAGATGTGAATTATTTTTAAGAGCAAAGTTTTCTCCTTAATATACCAATTGACAGTAATGTTATTATAGCATTAAAATAAAGTTAGAATACTAAATCCGTTGTAACATCATAGCACTGCTTCAACTTTATAATGAAAAGCAATGCTAATTTGTCAACTTTCACTTAAGAAATTAGAGAGAAATATTTCATGTACATGTTCATGTCATTCTCTTCTGCACAAACGATGTTAAAAGGCATTTGGCATTTTCATTGATAATTAGGTATGCATTACCCACTTAATGCACACTTTACAATTACCAGAGTCTTTGCAATTTCCAAATGTATTTTTGAGTGTTCTTTTTAAAAAGTTCTTTTCCTGAGACTTAATTTTATTTTCCCAATTTAAATGTACTTTATCACCATCAGGATCATGTGTGATTTGGGCTGCATTTCAATGACATTTAGAATTGCTCAGGTCCCAAAATGCTTTCCATTTTTATTTATCAATGTGAGAGCCCTCCAGTTTAGGAAATAATGAGACACCTTACTTTCAAATTTATAAGTGTCTTGAAATCCTTCAGTAGTCAAAGACCTTTATATTAAGACTTCTCCCTACTAAGGTATAATTGTTTATTGTTTTAAATGTGTGTATGTGTGTGTGCAGGTGAATGTGTGGGGGGGTATGTGGGTTCATGGAAGTTAGGATAATCTCAGTCGTGATTCTTTGGGCACTCTACACTTTGACAGAACCATGGCCAAGAACTCACTAGGTAGGCTTGGCTGGCAATCCAGCAAAGCCCAGGGATCTGCATCTCTCTGCTTCTTCAATGCTGTGATCACATCCTGCTCTTCTTCTTTCTTACATGGTTCTGGAGTTTGAGCTGTGGTTGCAAGACAAGGCATTCCCTATTAAGCTGCTTTACCAGCCAGTGATTTCTTGATTCATGAGAAGTCTGCTTTCAAAATAAATACACACTCTAAAAAATATCTCAAGACATACAAGTGAGAAATTCAGAACCTGTATAGTTTGAGTGACCTTGGGCAAGGAACACTGTTGTATCACCTTGAATTTCTGTATCTGTAAAATATGGTTTAGAATAGTTTACAGGTTCAGAACGATGATGAATGGCTTGGTGAATATGAAACCTTTTTCATTCCTCTAGAAAAATGATGATGGTTGTAAATGCCTACATGTTTATGGTGCTTGAAAATGAACTGTTATTACATGTTAACACTGAAGCATTCAAAATCAGTCCTGGGATATGATACAGAATTCTATAATTTCACCACATAAGTTAAATGAACTAAAGCGTAGAAAACCCTAAATATGTATAACTTCTGTATTAATAATTTTAATATGTAAAGCTAACATATCCAAGGAAAATGCATGGTACATTTCAAATTGACTTTTACGAGTAACTTCAACATTCTAGACATCAATCAAATACTTGGTGTTAGAATGAATAATGAAATACAAATTCTGGCCTGTTAAGAGTGCAAGGCAAGGCTCCTGCCTGCCTTGCTATATTCATCTAACAACTATCTGTTGTCCTTGCCCTATGCTCTGTGTGTATTAAATACCAGATCCTCTATCCATCTTATTTGAAGTGAGCAATGTCACCACCCTCATTTTACACATGAATTAACTCTGGGTACAATGTCAGTGCAGACAATTTTCCAAAACAGGCTATTTGTTTTGATGCTTATGTACACTGCCTTGTACTCTGACTTTCCCAAGTTTTCTGAAGATCTTACAGTCTCATTCAATTGTCCCATTGCATAAAGAGAAACAAAGTTCTTTTTCAGCTTCAACCAGGAAACGATAATTTTCTAATCCATCATTTTGCTCCTCTCATCAGCCAGGTCTGCCCCTCCTTGCCTCTTCCATCATATGTGGTCCTGATCACACACTTTTTCTGTTGAACCTTAATGTCCTACTTCTTCTAGTTTCTGTGTTGACAACAGAAAACTTCTATCTCAATGCTTAAATCAGACCACTTCTCCTTTGGATGACATTCTTTGCTCTTCCTCCAAACTTAAGTACTCCCTGTTCAGGTTACTGCTTAGTTACCTGAAGTCCACCTCTTATTTCACCTCAGAAGACTTGTTGAGGCAGTGCAGAGTACAGGAGGGGCGGGATCTTATATTCCACTCTCTTTGAGTTAGAATATTGATCACAACATTCATTTGTGTGTGTGTGTGTGTATGTGTGGTTACAGATAAAACATTTCTTTCTGACCTTTTGCAATGAAGATGTTGATCCTATCAGAGGTGTTCCCATACTATGCATGAGAAATTTACTCTCTCTTTGCATTGTTTTATTTAGAATTCCACTTTAAGGACTTGTTTGCTCTGTTAAAATAGGAGGGCCTGCCAACACTAATTCCACCATTTAATCTCTAGATTATAGCACTATGCTTAACCCATGTAAGACCAACTATGTCCAGGTGGTCACTAGATGAATAAATATAGAGTCATTTAGAAGGCTAACAAGCTTCCTTTCCTTCTGCACTGACAGAAGAAATGTATTTGAAATATCATCCATGATTAAATATGAAATACAATAGAATTCAAAAGTTTTATCCATGATTTCATGCCAAGTATCTATGTATTGGTTGTCAGAGTTCTATATACTAAAAGACTCCTAAGCAGAGCTTAATGAAATTACAGGTTTCTTTCCAAACACCTATCTCAATTTCTCAGGGACAATATTTTAAATGGCAGACACTGATCACAATACCCCCACAGGAGTACAGGAGTACAAAGAAATTAATTAACATACACATGAAGGAAGGAAATTCACCTATAACATTTGCCACCAAAATCTTTGAGCAATAAAAGAAAATTCTAAGCAGCTACAGGCGAATTAAAGAGATAAGCTGGATTTATCACCCAGGAATGCTGGGATGAATGTTAAGAGGTGATACGAAGCAGAATTTTTTTTCAGAGTTAAGTTTGGATTGGGTAGGGTGGGCCGGGATTAAATTAGAATATGCCTGAGAACATGACACAAGAGAGTCCTATGCTAAAGAAAGGTGGTCAGGGACGTTTGTGATCTGATAATTCAAAATATGCCTTAAAAACAGAGTAGTTTATGACCTGTTAAGATTAAAGACACATTTGACCTATTTTATAATAGTCAATTTTTTTACATATAGGACACATTATCAGCAAGGTTTCATATTAAGATAAGTCACAAGGCAGAAAATTATAGGCTATATCTAAAGTAAACTTAGGTGTACCATCCAACTGCTACTACCAAGATGAGAATTATAAGCAAAAGCCATCACTTACCTAATAAAAACCTGCAAAACCTCTCATGGACAACTTAGGTTCAGAAAGAGTGTGTATGAGTCTACTGACTCTGAAGCTCAAATCAATGCTACAGCAAACTACCAAAAGACATACACAAAAGAGCTCAAACATTTTTATTTTGATGTATAACTTTATTCTAATTTAGGGAAATTTGTATAAGTAGGGCTTCTGGACACATTTTTGATGTGTAAGAAAACTAAATGCACAAAGATCTTATTGTGAATGGTTTCTGCCTTTCTTGGGTTTGCTAAAAAGTGTGACTCAGAGGGCAGAGATTTACAAGAACAAGTTTAATTGTGCCTCATGTATGAAGTTCTCAAAGTAAAGAAAGTGTAGGAAAAGGAACTAAAAACACAAATGGTTATGAGTTACCCACTTAGTGGCTTGACTTGACCGTGCTGACAAACATAATGTTAGAAGTAATGATGAAGTTCTTACAAATAATTCTGAAAAAGGGAAAGTTGATTACATTTTTTAAAAAGAGATGAATGAGGAGAAGCTCACAGAAGACCACCGAAATAGAGAGATAGAGCAAGGCCAGTATGTCTACTGTCTTCTAGGTTTTGTCTCATCCTCTGGAGAGATCTAGAGAGCTAAATCCACTGGGAGTTGCATACCTGGGGCGGGCTGTATCTTTCATGAGGGACACACCAAGCACTATACCAACTTCAAACTTATTAACCAGCTTATTGCCTTACAGGTATTCATTCGGAAAATTATTTATAAATAAATTGCATTATTTGAAACTGAAATGAAGAAAGATGGCTCCCATGACTTGTATGGACAGTGTTGTAAAGAGGTCTCTACTATCTACATCAGGAGCATTCATTTTAGAAAGTAAGTTCTGCTTTTCATTAAATAAATGTAATCAAATTAAAATATGTTTATTAACAATATACCCATAGAAAACCACAATCTGTTTAGAGTTTAAGCTTAAATTCTATTTATAGATATAGACAACAGATATATCCGACTCTTTATTATTGGACAATTCAACAGAGACATTATATAGAAAGGATGTGGAAAGCAAGGATTAGATAGTAACACCCAGTTGCACAAAGACCCCACATACTTTGCTTGCCAGACAGAGAAATTAAATTAGAATTGGGCTGTAAGGTCATTCCCTGCTGGCTACCCTTCCAGTGTCTGCTTGTGCTATACAGTAAGGTGGGAGAAAATTGTTATTAACAGTCATGCTCAGCTGTGGACCCTATGTGCAATGCTACTGAATGGAAAGGCAACCTATGCTCACTGGTTCAAAAATAGTGAGTCTGTTATGTGGATTATCATTTACTACCTAATTGGAATGCAGAGTTCCTACCCAGAACAGAATTCATAGTTGATACTGAAAACCCAGTAAAAAACTAGTAAGTATGAGGATGTAGTAGGCCATGGTGGGAAAACTCTTGCTGTTGTTTTGTTAAATGAACATGGTGCAACCATTGGAGTTCCTTTCCATTAATTGTCTTTATATCCCTAGATATGTGCCTCTGCTGGTTGGTTTGGACAAACTTTTTTTATTGGACAGGTCAGTGTAAAGACTAATAACTGGTAAAAGTGTTGAGAATTAAGTGACTGTTGAATTTGCGGCTATGCATGAGACATCTTCTATCACATGCCCTTCAAGGCTCAGGAAACATGACAGAAAAGAGGTCACATAGAATGTAAGAGCCAGGGGAAGAGGTGCAATACTATCTTCTGCCTGTTGAATTCTGGAACCTGTGGCTTCTGAACTCATGAACTCTTATTAGCTAGGATTTCTTATGCAGAACTGGACAATACTGGACACTTCACAGACCCACAGTTCCCTGTAGCTTTATAGGCAATTGGCAGTTGATAAAGAAGGAAGTATATTTGTCTCAGTTGCACATCTATTGGTAAGTTGCCCATGCTTTATAAATAAGCCATAATTTATGCTTATGTAAGCAATCTAATGAAACTTATTATGTTATAAACAATGATATTAAAACATATGGGGGACTAGTTGGAACTGAAAGGGGAGTAACAGGAATATAAGAGGATAAAATACAGGAATGGAGAAATAGGTTCAAAATGCATTATACATACACACACATACACACACACATATACATGAATTTCAAAAAACATTATTTTATTTAATTGGTGCATGTAAATAAAAACACTAAATATATTTGAAATATAAGAAGGATCTTTAGATATAAACTGGAAGAGCAAGGAATACACAAAGAATGCTCAATCTTACGATAAAGACACATGCTCAACTATGTTCATATCAGCATTATTTATAATAGCAAGAACCTGGAAACCATCTAGAAGATGCTCCTCAACTGAAGAATGGATAAAGAAAATGTGGCACATATACAATGGAGTACTACTCAGCAGTAAAGAACAATGATATCATGAAATTTGCAGGCAAATGGATGGAACTAAAAATATTATCTTGAGTGAGATGATAGACTCAGAAGTACAAACATAGTATGCACTCACTCACAGTGGATATTAAATGGGAGGAAGGGATGGCCAGACTGCAATCCACAACTCCAGAGAGGCTAGCTAACAGGAAAGACCCTAGGAAGGACACATGGATGGCCCTGTGAAGGAGAAGTGGATGAGATCTACATGAGTGGACTGGGTGTGTGTGTGGGAGGTGGCAGAGGGCCAGGAATGGGGGATGAGAACATAGGGAAATGGGAGGGTCGAGCTGGACCAGGGACATAGTGGGAGGGCAGCAGGGGGGAGATACCATGATAGATGAGGACATCATGGGAATAGGAAGAGGCAGGGTTCTGGGGAGGCTCTCAGGAATCCACAAGGATGACCCTACCTTGGACTGCTGGTAGTGGTCCAGAGGGAACCTGGTCAGGTCTACTCTGGTGAGTAGTCTAGTGAATACCCTAACTGTCATCATAGAGACTTTGTCCAGTGACTAATGGAGGCAGATGCAGAGATCCACAACCAGGCACCATTCTGAGCTCCAGGAATCCAATTGATGAGAGAGAGGAGGGATTCTACAGGTGGGCAACTTTGAGAAGACATGTAAAGATGACCAGCCACACTAGAGGAAGCCCATGAACTGTAGACTAGTGGCTGTGGAGCCCCCATGGGACTGGACTAGGCCCTTTGGAAACAGAAAACAGTTGTTTGGGGGGGGGCACCCCAGCATGGGGATTGGGATCCATGCCTGGTGCATGGGCAGGCTTTTGGGAATCCAGTGCCTGTGGTGTGATGCCTTGCATAGCCATGGTGCAGTGGGAAGGGGCTTGGACCTGCCTAGACTCAGTGTACTGGGCTCTGCTCACTCCCCATGGGAGACCTTAATTTGGAGATGTGGTGATGTGAGGTGGCTTGGGAGAGAGGCCTGGGAGGTGGGAGGAGAGAGGAGGGGGATCTGTGGGTAGTATGTAGAGTGAGTAGAAAATTTCTTAATAAAGAAAAAAAAAGACCACAGATGAAAGATTCCCTGTAGTGTGGTCACAGAAGGGTATACTTTGAAGTTACTGTTTTGTGTAAGATTTTATGGCTTGAGGAACACATGACTTTCCTCTTCCTCTGTGATATACACATCATGTTATCACCTCAGTATGAAATTCTGTAATATATTGGACCAATAAAATTATGTTCTAGCTTATACTTTAACAAATATGTTAAGTCCTTAATTTTCAAAATCACTTTTATTTTCTGTGATGTGAGTTGGACTCAGATCCTCCTGCTAATATTTCAGTTATGCTATTATCTTCTTAGTTTAAACAGTAGAAATAAAGGAACTCTATGTAATTATCTAAAAAAATATTTCCCACCCCAAAACAATAAAAACAAACAAACAAAACACTGAAAGAGTTTTCTATGTGAAATAGCAATTAGAAACATATAATTGTATATGTATATGTGTGTATGTATATATGTAGGTAATGTTTGGATGAGTTAGAGAAAGAATACAATTGAGAATTAGATATATCATTTCTCAACTGTCTATGTGAATGAAAATCCCCACATTCATATCCCAGGTAATCCATATCTTTGTCTTATATAATGAATGGTGTTGGATGTTTTAATCTATAAATATCTCAGCGGAGTCTTATTGTGAGAATGTACCTAATTGCATTCTGTTGGATATTTGATAGAAATACAAGTTGAGTTTGAGAATGACTATCTGAAGCTCCAGCGTTTGACCCACATTGCTATTCAGCCAACGAACTTTTCAGTCAAACAACCATTGTTAATTTAAGAAGGAAATAGTGAAGCATTCAAGAATGAAGATACAGGTCATGAAGTTCAGGAACTTTCCACTGGGTCAGGTCAGCATGCATCCACCCTACTTTTTCTGTGTTATACTCTAGAAACTCTTTCACAGGATACAGTAGGAAGTCTTTCAGATGCAGTGTCAGTATATATAAGTACTATGCAGGAAGGGATGACACTTGGGCATTTTCTCTCCTCTCAAAATGTCAGTCTTAGGGCCTACAATCATTTAAGTTTACAGAACAAATGTCCGCTACTGAATATAAGCAGACCAACTTTTGGCATGGATAGATAGTGAAAATGTGTTTGTTCATATGGTGTTCCGGTGTGTGCACATATTTGTGAGGGCTGGAGATTGATATCAGGTTTCTTCCTCATTTACTCCCCAAATTATCTTTTATTTCATAGTATCATAAAGAACACAATGCTGACCAAATAGACTAGATGAGATGGCCAGTAAGCCTCAAAGATCCTTTTGTTTCCATCTCTCCATGGCTGAGATTACAGGGTTATGTCACGACATTCAGCTTTTTTATAGGGATGCTCGGGTTTGAACTCAGATCCTCAAAATTGTGTGACAAGCACAGTAGCCATTAACTTTAAGCCACTAAAGGATAAAGAATGAGGAGGAGCTATAGTCAAAGAATTGGTTCATCTCACTCATGCAAGTATATAATTTAACTTCTTTTTACTTCAACTTTTTCTTTCCATTTTGGCAAAGATCAAATATATTTTAGCTAGGAAAAGTTTTAGATGCATGTATTTCTTTAAACCAAAAAAAAAAAAAAAAGATAACTTAAATCATAGGGATACTTTTAAAGTACTTTTTAGAGTGCAAGAAGAAAGGTACAGCTATATAAATCACAATGTGGTAATTTCAGGATTTATTTAATTTGCATGTTTGTCTTTTTGTGAGACAGTCTCAGCACTCAGGTAACAGCATTGTAAGCCTACAACACTATATCAGGGCCAGATGTTTGAAAGATGACTCAACAGAAAGTCAGGAACATTACAAATAAATATTCCATGTTGTATGAAATTTCCTTTGGAATCTATCAGTGTGTAACCTGATTCCAGTATTCTGGGGATGTCCACTTTCTAAACAATTCAGTTAGGCTCTAACAACTGTGCATTTCTGGGGGATGTGTGTCTATAGTTTCCTCCCTACTGTATTTTCAAGTAATTCTCTAAGATAGAATGCAGAATCAACCCCAATGATTATTGATTATATGCATAGGCACGTAACGTATAAAACCAAAGCAAGGCTATCTCCCAAACATTGATCCTTCCTGCACCCTGTGTAGATCATGAGATCGCTGGTGCAGAACAGACTTGAGACCATAACTGCACATGACTAAAGCACTTTTTCAGGGTGGCATGAGACACATATTTCTATGCAAAATCTCTAAATTTGGTTTTTGAAAGTTATAGTCAGCACAGACATTTCCATGAGCCCTCAAACAGAAACAACTGACATTCTGGTTCCCTGGCTTATCTAGAGCGTGGGGAGTCATACAAGGGAGAAATGCAAGACTTCTACATTGTCTACATTGTGAGATATAATTACTCTCAAACAAGGCTTTCACTGAATCCAATATGAAGGATTTTAGTCCCTGGGAACACTATATATAAAGGATATAAGAAGCAGTGTCTATTGTTCATCTGCTAATGTCCCCAAATGTCACAAAGGTAATTACTTGGATGACATTTATGTGATGCAGCTGGACATTGTTACAGTTAATATAAAGCCTGCCTGTGGCAACCACTTTATTTCCGCCTACATCTCACTGTGGGTGTATGATCACTGTTCCTAGAGAAACACCCACCTGCCCACATGACACCACTGCCTTGGGGATGCTTTCCTGTGCTATTCACACTAATACCTGGCATAAAAGAAAAAAGTGAAAGGGCAGCAATATTATATATATGATCTTAATATTGATATGCGGCAGTTTTAGAGATGTTTCTAAGAATACTTCACAATATATAATTTAAAAAAATATGTTTTACCTAAAAAAGTAACAGATTTCCATTATCCTCAGGAATTACAAAATGCACAAGAAAAACTTTTTGTGCACATAAAATTCCATTTGATTTCAAAGAGCAGGTAGCTGAAAAAAAAAAAAAAAACAAAAAACAAACTACCTTTTTTGGCCCAATATAGATACATCACCAGACTCTTTTCCAGGACATATTTATTATGGAAGTTTCCCCCAAACTTACATGCAAACTGGAGTTTGGCTTTCCTACTCAGAATGGTTCCCACAGGATTGGTGGCCAGACACTGGTAGGTGCCAATATCTTGATCTGTGCGGGGGCTGCTGATGGCCAAACTGCCTCCATCCAACCTATAGTGATAAGTCATGCTGAAGTCAATATCTGTGCCATTTTGTTTCCACCTTCATGGATAAAAAAGAAACAAATTACATATGTAATATAAAGATGGAGTGCTACTTATCATAAAAATCATACTGTTTGAATCCTTATAAGCATAAAAGTAAACAAAAACAAAACAAAATACAGGATCACCTGTGGAATTATCTCTGTAGTTTTACTAAAGGTAAGAGTGTTCTGTCTTTTTTGTAGTACTGCAGTTTGAACAAGGACTGACCTCACACACTCTACTGATGTGCTGCACCGCTGGGCAACATTTACAGACTCATTTCAATTTTTTTAATCCTCAGACACATTCTCACCAAGTTGCCCTGGCTTTCACCAAATAAACTCTGAAGCTCCTCCTGGTTTAGAACTTGCCATCCTCTTGTATTACTCAAGCACAAGCTGAGCCTAGAGGGCTATGCTACCACTTGGCAAACACAACTGTTCTGAGGCCAGTGCTACAAACTGATAGGTTGTTTGGAAGCTCTTTACCCTTCATAAGTTGCAAAGACTCATTCACATGAAACCAGAAGGGCATCCAAACTCTTAACATGAGAAATGAAAATTAGACAACACTCAATAATTCTGACATCTATTTCTTTCAAGACTTTTCAAATAATGTATACTATACCTGAATCCCCACAACTGACACTACAAAATGGAATGTCAAAAATGATTTAGAGACAGAAACCCAAGAAGGCTACATTACATCCAGGACAAAGAATGCCTGCAAGAGTCTGACAATACCCATTCAAAGCCAATTACAAAACAATAATAACCTGAAAACACCAAAATATGATTGTCTTTGTGAGTGTGCTACTTGGAAAATTAATCACATTGAAAATATTTCAATGGTGCTTAGGAAAACCAACCTAAAATTATATGCTAACAAAACAAATACAGCTTGAAAATTTTTTTTAAGCCAAAAATCTCTCAGCTTAGTTATTAGTCAACAGTCCTTCGGTGCATGAATAATCTACCTATAAAAGGGCATTAGCACTGTTTGAAAGGAAGCATAAAGAGCTTTAGAAGACTTGATGTGGCCATTTCAGATCAGTAAATATGCACTCACACCCTCTTATTAGATTCACTTCTCAAATTGGAAACCTCCCAACTTCATACTTTAAATTATAAACATTGCACATTAATGAAGTATATCTCAAAGTTATAAGTTATATGTAGTCATATAAAGCATTTATGGAAATAGGCATTTAAAATTAATGAATTATAACTCATACTCATAGAGATGGAAGAAATACAGAGACAAAAAAGCAAAATCCCTCTTCATTAATTGTCAGGGTCATGGTTGAGGGTCTAAAATGTGTTTTAGCACATACGTAGTCTTTCAATACAGCTTTTTCATGACATTAGGATTTTCAGAAACAATACCCCCAATCACAGACAGATCTGCATATTTAGTGCTAGAATTCATAAAGAGTGTCCTATTGTCAAGATATAAAGGACAGCAAGGAAGAGCTGATGTTCACAGTTAGGGAAAACTCACAGGGACTGACTGTTCATGTTTTCATTGATGACTGCGGTTCTCCAGGAAAAAGTAGGTTCTTTTGCTTAGAGTCCCGGGGAAGTGACCTCTGATATGAAAACTATATATTTAGCTTAAAAACAGAAGTGGGATGGGGGAGATGTGAAAGACTTTCTGCTTCTGCTATTGTCTCCTGGCTTTAGGGCAGTGGTTCTCAGCCTTCCTGATGCAGCTACACTTTAATACAGTTCCTCATGTTGTGGTGACCCCTAATCATAAAATTATTTTTGAGCTACTTTATAACTCTAATTTTTCTGCTATTACAAATCATAATGTAAAAATCTGTTTTTTTATAGTCAACCCCACTACCCAACGTAAAAAGGTCCTTCCAAAATGGGCTGTGACCCACAGGTTGAGAACCACTGCTTTAGGGTAATTTGTCCTGAGCCTGCCAGTAAATGGCCTCTCACTACATTATATGTATACATATATATAAAATTTTCAAACCATATTTTAGGGCATATGCCTACCTTGCTATGATTCTTCTATTCATAGTGAAATTCTTTAAAATATTTTGTTAAGGTGGGTAATTGGAAGAAAGGAATGGCATTCTCCAAAGTTATTTTGAATACCATTGATTTTGGGGGGCAGCATTGTGACAGATTCACTGGAGTAAATCTGACTAATGTCTACTAAAATAGAAAAGAAATACAAAATTGTATACTCCTTCATACTATTAAAGATATAAAATGATGGCTCAAATATCAAATCAATCAGAGGATTTAAACCAATCCTGTCAACTTCAAAATGATTTGCCCATGTCCTGTATATGTCAACTTCTTTTTAATAAAATAAAGATGATCAGCCATCAAGAGTTCATCTATATAGCTTGGGGTTTCCACTGCATTTTCAGTAGAAATTATTACATATTGCTTTTTTCTGTGCTCTTAGGACACAAAAAGCAGAAAACTTGTTCCCGCTGGCCTGTCTCAAGTTGCCAATATCCCCCTTGCTCTCACTGTAAACCTGTCTTTCATAATTCACTTACAGGGCATGGTCTCAGACCTCCGTGGTCTCTATCATTTTCAAAGAGAATGGTATACCACACTTAGTTTGCCAGCTCTCTTTAATTTTGGAATCAATCACTGAAATAACTGCTGTCATCATTACATGCTCCTAATTAAGCGCAGTAATTGTTTTTCAACACAAATTCAAAGTTGTTGGCTTAGCTGCAGCAAATGAATTTTTCACAGTAGCCCCGTAATCATTCTAATCACTATGGTACAATGATTATTAAACTGTGCATATAGATCAGGAGTTCAGCTCTGGGTTTGGGCTTTGTCCTAATTAATATGCTTAAATAAATGGAGAAATAGTTTTACTTCATTAAAGTGACTGTCAGACATACTTTACTGATAGCATTATTACATATCCAAGTGAATTTTTCTATGATACAGACTAGAAAATGTGTGTTGAATGAATATTTTATGTATATGAACTAACACATTAGTTCTAGGAGATGTTGTGAATTTGAACTAGAATATGATCCTTTTACTAAGGAATATCTTTCACAATTAAGTAGTTGAGTTGTGGCTGGACAATATGACTAGGAGTTCTACCTGCTGTCTTTTGGTAATGTTATATCCATCCATGTCTTTGTGTGAGATGTCCAACAAAACTGGTCTCTGTTGTAAGTGCTTCTTACAGGCACTTACATTTGAGCCCAGCCCCAGACCACTGGAGGAAAACACTAACATCCACATTCTAAGTTTGTTTGCTAATGCTCTTACAGAATGCATTGAACCTGTTGCCTCCATGGAAAGAGTCCTCTTGTCTGCTTTGCCAATGCCCTCCTGTCCATCCACCCATCCTCACATCTATTCATTATAAAACTTTCACAGGCTTGATCACAGGAAGTCTTTAACACAAAGTAAAGAAATGTATGAAGAGACAATGACATCTCCTGAGACTTTACTGACTTTCTTATTTTCTAGGAGAGGGTAACAATGAATGGGTTGATTCTCTCCTGGTATAAAAAGTAGTTTATAAATAGATTTCTCAGAAGTTGTCATTGGTACCCCCCACCTTTTTTTTTTTTTTTTTTTTTTTTTTTTTTTTTTTGGTTTTTCAAGACAGGTTTTCTCTGTGTAGCTTTGCGCCTTTCCTGGAACTTGCTTTGGAGACCAGGCTGGCCTCAAACTCAGAGATCCACCTGCCTCTGCCTCCTGAGTGCTGGGATTTAAGGCATGGGCCACCACTGCCCGGCTGATATTCCCACTTCTTTCTGTCTGAGAGAAAGTATATTACATACAGAAGTAATATATGTGCTAATCTCTTTTTTCAAAAAGAACATTTGGGATTAAGTTCTCTGATAAATTATTTCCCCCTATATTCTAAATTTAGTAATTTTCTCTCACCACTGGCTTTGAGTAGCCCACTCTCTTTTCCCTTTGCACGGCTCCCTTACTCAACTTTATCACCTCATGTATTCCTTGGGCTTTGAAACTATAAAAGCAATTCTTCCTTGCTTTTAATTTCAGTTGTGCAACTGTTTATAACAGCATTTATTTCACTCAATATGATTTAGCTCAAATTTTTCTTAACTATTTCCAAAGATCTGATCTTAAGATTGCTATTTCCTCCCATGAGATTCAGTTTACTGTACTGAATTCACAAAACAACAATAATAATACAAACAGCTTTTTGTCCTCCACAGAATAACCAATTTAACAATACATTTGAGGAAAAAAAAGAAAAAACTAGAATAAATTTGGTGCCATGGTCCTGATTAGAACAACAAAACAAAAAATTTAAAGCAACAGATTCTCCTAATATTTTCTTTTTTTAAAAAACAATACTATACAGGAAAGGTCCCTGTCACTCCAGGAGGAAGTAGTAGTTACTGAAAAGAGAAGTGATCCACCTAGAGTTATTGGTAGGACAGAGTTGCCGCTACCAAAAATAATTCTTACTTTTAAGTGGGAGGCTCTAATGTACTGTTTCTCATTTTGCCTCAAAATCACTGTATAGCCTTTGACTCTGCAATAAGAAAGACATTTTCTCCAGTGTACACTCTACCAAATAATCTATGTTTAATATGGTGATTAGTAAATTGTTAAAAAAAATGTAAGCAGAAATGGCAACATGGACACTAAAATTTTACATTGCACTGTTAGAATACAATGTGCTATATTATCAAGGAAATTGGGTCTGAGTCTGATATTTAGGCATTAAAATTTAATTCTTTTCCCATTCCAACTTCTCTTGCCTATGAGCTTCTTATAGAGTAAATAGAAGAATATGTTTAAGCACTGTATGTAGATTAGAAATAAGAAGCTAAATTATTTGTTTTTAGTTCTCTAGTTTACAGTATCTGAGGAACATAAGCCATTTAGCACTTTTAGAATTCCTACCCATATTCTTTATTTATGTCTTCATTGTGGCACTAACAAAAAAGCTGTCTTTATAACCAGCAATTTATACTTTTATACTTACTGCAAAAATATGAATAAATTCACTCTACTTAGGTTATATTTAATAAATTTAAAAACATATAAGCATTCAGATACCTTCCCTCCAAGAAACCTTATCTATATCTTTGATCAACTGAATTAGCTTTTAAATGCCAAGACTATAATTTAAAATATGGTGATCCTAAAAGTATGTATTAATCATATTTCATATAGTCTATTTTAAATTAAGTTAATTTAAGGCTAAATTATGTAATACCCTTTTCTAAAATTTTCTACTTTATGTGTAAGGGTGGTTGTCCTACACGGATATCTGTAAACCATGTACTTGCAGTGTGAGCAGAGGCCAGAAATAGTGTTAGGTCTCTTGAAACTGGAGTTACAGACTGTTGTGAGCATCCTGTGGATACTGCAATTCAAATCCTGGTCCTTTACCAGAGCACCAAATTCTCTCCAGTGTTGAGACATCTCACAAGCCTTAAGACAATTTTGCTTTTCTTTTAGAGGAAAAATAAATAGGAAAAATCCCCAATTTGAGTAAAATAATTAGTAAAGTGATTGGTCTTTCTCAATCAATTGACTTGAACTGGGTTAAGAATTTATTAAGAAAAAAATTTAGCTTTTAAACTGTTTAGCTATGGATATAAGATAAGGGATTTATTCTACAAAATATAAGCTAAATAAGAGATAATACACAGATGGCTTTGGCTTTGTCAATTTAAATATGTGACCCGTTCCTCTAATAATCATATGTAGATGGAGGCTATATTATATTACAATGTGCAAAGCCAACCCAGTTTGCTAAAATTGACTTAATTGTTGCTTTTTCTCTATGTCAATCCAATTTTATGTCTAAAAAAATAAAACTTTGTGGAAATGCTTTTAAAATTTAAATCACCAACTGACCAAATGCCACTCTGATGTTTATTATTTTTCTTCTTCTATTCACATTGCATATAGCTCTTACCAACAAAACATTTCATTTAAAAATAAAACTTATATACATACATTTATAGATCTTTGAATTCTACCCACACTGTAACTGTTCAAATAAAACAAAAAATATTCATCCTTCCTCTCAAGCTCCCTTTATTTTATTTCTTTGTAATGATTGGAAGACTGAAGGATGTCTGAGCAGAAAATTATTTTTTGTATGCTTTTGTTAAAATTTTAATTTAAGCCAATATATTGTATGTTACAAAGGTCCCACGGAAGACTCCACATACTTCTCACATGTTCTCTTTAGGTAGACAAATATGAGAAAAGCTAGAACAATTTGAAATAACATACTAATGAAGGCTTTGAAAATAATATTCTGTATGAGCAACAAACATGTTTTCCCTGTAATAAAAATCCTCTCTTGGCCTTACAATGCACAAAACTGCTTTCAACATAGTTTTTCTATAATTAATATTTTTGGCACAATGGGAGCTGTGGGAAAGTTTCAGAATTTGATCTCATAAAATAAGCTGAAGATTTTCCTTTGACTGTTTGTTTACAGAAGGCCATTTTCATAGGTATTGTATATGGGGAAACTGAGTCAATGCCCTTAAACTGAAGTAGATGTATGCTGAATGCCAAATAAGCTAGAAATGTTTTGAGTTGTGAAATTAAATATTTCTTTCTCTTGTCAATTTCTGTCTTCCTGTGCTTCTTCTTTTATTTTTATGTTGTCTTTGCTTTCTTCCTCAGTTCTAAGTATACATGACTCTGCTTTCCACTAATGTCAAGAAATAAGCAACAGATACACAGTAGTGTTTACCTGGAAAGGATGACTAGAATTCAGCATGAAGGAATGCATTGGAGTACAGAATGTGTATATATGTCTACATGATTTGTGTAGACAAAGCTGAATAGCAGTGGGAAAATATCTTGAAGTCTATTCTGAATATGCAAAGTATTTCTGAGAATCCTTATTTTTTGTCTATTTTACAGCAACCACAAAGAGGACAATGGTCATACCAAGAAGGAGAGTTTTACCTGTAGCGGGGTGATGGGTAACCATTTGCAGTACAAGTCAGAATAATTTCAGATCTGGATAAATCCAAAGGAAAAATGACATCTTGTGGCTCCTGGATAAAAATTGGACGGCTGAAACGACCCTCACCTGGAGATAGAAAAGAGAATATCAACTGAGATATTTGCTTCTGGTTGAGAACTTACCTATATTAAATCTCATCTCTACACACATTAGAAAATGTTATGTTACAAGCTAGATCATAGAGAAAATTCTTCAAGAATGATAAAAATATTTATTTATTTTCCATCCTGATGAGATAGCTCAGCCAGCAAATGTGAATCCATGTGAAAGTCAAATGCAATACAAACTCGACCAGCTTATGCAACCGTAGCACCTGAAACAACAGGCTGCCTTCTCCAGAAGGGAAGCAGGAACAAACTCCTGAAAGTTGTCCTCTACGCTTTGTACTCCAACATTTATAATCATTAAAAATGAATGCAATAAAGTCTTTTTTAAATAATAGTTTTCTGAACTGTGTAGATTAATTCTGTGAACTGAGCCTTTTTCATGCCAAATTTAGTAGGTTTTACTTCCTATAAACAAACAACACTCTACACCATCACAATAAAGACAACAGACTTAAGTAATCAACATGCCTTACTCATCTAATCCTTTACTCAACTTAGCCATTTTTTTTTTTCAAGTAAAACCTTTTTTAACCAAAGTTGAGAATCTGAATTTATTCATTTGTTGTCTTTTCTTTTTCCATGTAATCAGTATCAGTCAGTTCAATGCATCTCATTCTGGCCCTCCACTGCCCTTATTCTTTCCTGCATCAATTCATTTATGACCCCCTCAGCGCCTACAACATCTGGTCCTGGGCTTCTAGAATCCCTGCTCTCACATTTAATGTGCCTGGGTGTTTTCCTTATTCAGCCTACATCAGTGCAATGGACAGGAATATTGTGTGGGAAAGTCAAGGAGGAAGGGCAGAAGAAGAACCAGTGTACAGGGTAGAAGATTGCATTTGTTTTTATATGAAAATATATACTAAGAAGCACAAACTTGGCATTAGGACTTATTTGTAGGATGCTCAGTCCATAAATGTAGTGTCAGAGAATCAAAGTCCCACCATGTCAGGCAAACTTCTCATTTTGGAAAGACAACAGAACAAGTGTGCTACCGAGAATCACAACAGCCTTAGCAGGACGAGCAACATCTGGGATTTTGTTAGTGATGATTATTTTGGAATTTGATGTGATTCTTCTTATAAATTGTGTCATACCATGCTGGTTACAAGCAAATGGGGAGTCAAGGAGCTAAGATAGTATTCACCACCACCAACATCATCACTGTTGATTATAATAATAATAATAATAATAATAATAATAATAATAATAAATGCAGAAATTGAAGTCTAGCAAGTTGGATCTATTTTGCAAGTCTATTTACTTTAGGAGAAGATATAAAATTAAATAAAAATATTGATATTCTTTCTTCATGATCCACTTACTTATTATTCTTCCATCAATCATCTAAAATATTTCCACCCAAGTACAATAATTCTATCAACAGAGATTTTAAGCTTTAATTTCAGTATATTCGGCTTTGGCATAATAGTATAGACAATTAAAAGCTTCAGTTTTAATACTTAGTTATCAATTATATAATGCTGAATAAATTGCCTAATAATGTCTGATAGATATAATATAGGTATTATATCTCAGAATTGTTGAAAAGGCTAATTTAGAAAGAAGGGACTGAAGATCTTTTACTATTAGACCTGTGATATATGCAAGACATGACAAAATGCAAGCAGCATCAAACATACAGAATAAAAACAACAATAACAAAAAATTCACAGATAATAATAATAATAAATTACTACTAATAATAATAACCACACTAAGAAACCTTGCTAAGTAAGTCAATATGGCTGTGGTCACAAAACTGAAAGTTCTCAAATGCTTAATCTTGCCCCCAATCATGAGATTTACTGATGAAATAATATCATGAGAATTCTTTTTACAATATTCAAATTTGGAGGTAACCCGATCTGATGCACATGGATTTCTGTTACTGTAACAAACCTCTTTTTACACAGCATTTTTGAAAAGGGAGGCTAGCAGATTAGGAAGCTGACTCCAGGTTTCTTTTTTTTTTTTTTTTTTTCAGACTCAGGCCTAAACACTCCTGCCACATCTGCAGAGCCCAGTAGGAAAGTGTAAAACCTCCCAGTGATGTATATTTATGGTTTTTCCAAGGCTAATCTTAGTGCAGGTCATCTTAGCTAAAAAAATCTTAGCAGAGTCAGTGATTTGTAAAACAACAAACAAGACTAAGTTTCATCCAACTCCATGATCCATGATTCCCCAAGACTACAAAATGTGAGTTTTCACAACATATCCCAAATCTAAACAGGTGTCACAAGGAATAAATCAGGCAGGTCCAGATAAGACAATTAAGAAATTGAGAAATATGCTTCCTGTTTAGTGACAGGGAAGTATTTGTTATAAAGACTCTGCAATCATGAACAATATAAGAAAGATGGGCTGGGGAAAATCAAATACACAGGAGAAATGACAGCAATAAACTCAGCATGCTGCTGGTACACAGAGATGGCCAGTCTAGAGCAACACGCTTCAGGAAAGCCATCAAATGCTCCAAAGTTTTACACATATATGAATAAAAATGTTTTTAAAAAATAACACCGTAAAGATGGAAATACATGGATAGTAGACCCAGGTGAATTTGCTAGATATGAAAGTAAAGTATAAATTATAAACCAAACAGCATCATTAGAGAAATAATACTGTGATTGGAATAGGCATGCAACAAAGTAGACATCACTGAAAGATAAATTACCTAAATAAGCTAAAAACCTGCAAATAATGTGTTTGAAAAACACTGACAATAAAGGAATTTAATTGGTAGGAAACAGAAAGATCATCCAAGCCCACATAAAGGTTTCATGTCACTAAATTAGAAATAAGACAGAGATATCAGAAAAATGATGAGGAGAACCTTGTTTTCAGTAGAAAAAATATTCCAAACTCCCAGATATTTGAGAGAAAGGACACTCTACACCAATGGGTGCACAGGCTAGTGGACTGGTTTTCAAACTGAAGTATTTGTAAGACCAGGTTTAAATCTTAGCTCATCTAAGAGCAAAAGAAAAGACAATATTAACATTAGATGAACAATGAGTATTCTCTGCAGAAAACGATGTAGAAATGTCTACAGATGTTCCAAATAAATGGATGCTGTGGTCTTGTCATTCACCAAGGTGTATTTTCAACATAAGGGTGTCAAACAGCCTCTTTCTAGTGTGACAAAATTAATACACAAGTATTTGGATCCATTTTTCTTAAAGAAAATTCTTAAGGATGAAATGTAAGGTATGCATGCTCTGTGGTGCATGCCTGTGATCCCAGTATGCAGGTAGCTGAGGCAGAAACACTGAGTTTGTGGTTAGGAACCAGCTATTGATAAGATATTTTCTTTTTACTTTTTATTAGTTACTTCACTAATTAGTTACTTTTTCCCAGTCCAATTACAGTTCCCCTTCCTCCCTCTTTTCCTCTAAGTCCTCTCCCCCCACAACCTCCCTACTCCTATTCCTATGCCCCACCCACTCTTCCTTTTATCTTCAGAAAAAGGCAGGTTTTCCATGTATATCAGTCAGACATGGTCTATCAAGTTGAAGTAAGACTAGGAACCTCCTCTCCTGTTAAGACTGGAAAAAAAGGGTCCCAGCAGGATGAAAGGGTCCCATAAGCAAGTAACAGTCAGAAATAGCCCCTGCTCCCACTGTTAGGAGTCCCACAAGAAACCAAGCTAGACAACTGTAACATATGGGCAGAGGGCCTAGGTCAGTCCCATGCAAGAGTTCTGGTTGGCAGTTCAGTCTCTGTGAGTCTCTATGTTAATTAGTTTTGTGGGGTTATTTTGTGGTGTCCTTGACTCCCCTGGCTCCCTCAATCCTTTCCTCTGCTTCCACAGGATTCCCTAAATTCTGCCTACTCTTTAGTTATAACCTAAGTCTCTGGGTTGTCTAGCTCCCTGGGTCTGGGACTTCCAGGAAGTATCAGGGGTAGACTCCCTATCATGGTATGGGTCTCAAGCTGTACCAGTCATTGGGTGGTTATTCCCTAGATGCTCTTCTATTTAAAAAAATGGATAAAGAAAATGTGGTACATTTACACAGCTGTTACTCAGCTGTTACAAAAATAAGAACATGATATTTGCCAACAAATGGATGGAGCTAGAAAAGATCATCCTGAGTGAGGTAACCCATACCAAGAAAGACAAACAGGGTATGTACTCACTTATGAGTATTAACTGTAAAGTAAAGGATAACCATGCTACAAACCACAGATCCAAAGAAACCAAGTAACAAAGAAGGCTCAAGGAGGGAAATATGGATCTCACTGTGTTGGGGAAATAGAACAGATATCACAGGTGGATGGGGGGCGGGGTCTGGATGTTATTACATGCATGGAAACAGGAGGGATCAGGTTGGGGGAAGATGGAGGAAGAGAGTACTGGGAGAGAAAAATGGAATAAGGGGCATCCCTGGGATGAGCTAGAAACCTAGTGCTATGGAAACTCCCAGGAACTATGAGGGTGACTCTAGCTAAGACTTTCAGCAATGAAGAATATGGAGCCTGAACTGGCCATCTCCTGTAATCAGGAAAAACTTCCAGTGATGGGACTAGGACATAAAGTCAGCACATAACCTTGATCTTCAATTTGACCTGCCTACAAGAAGTGTTGAGGTAAAGGTGGCATAGAAATTATGGGAGTAGGCAATCAAAGACTTTAAAAACAAACAAACAAACAAATAAATAAAAGCAAAAGCAAAAGAGAAGATAAAAACAAGGGGATTCATTCACTTAAAAATGAAGAAGTAGGGGCTGGGGATTTAGCTCAGTGGTAGAGCATTTGACTAGCAAGCACAGGGCCCTGGGTTCAGTCCTCAGCTCTGAAAAAAAATGAAGAAGTAGAGCTTCTCCTACCTGGGCTCCATATGCCAGCCCATACCTCTGGCTCTATTACGAGAGGCTAGACTGTTTCTAGTAACTCCAGAGAAAACATTACTCATCACCTGCTATCATGCCTTAAAGCCTGCCTGCTTTGGAATATTATTTTCACTATGTAAAGATATATTGCATTTGTTTATGCTGCATTTAATGATGTAAACATTTTTTTGTACTTCATTTGTTTAATTATGTACAGATGGGTTGCATTTTTTTTCACCTTGACTGCCTTAGGTACCTCTTGGGTCTAATATAAAGCTGAATGGCCAATAGCTAGGCAGGGGAGAAATAGATGGGGCTGGTGGGTAGAGAGAATAAGTAGGAGAAGAAATCTAGGCGCCAGAGAGAAGGAGAGAACAAGGGAGAAAAAGAGGGACACACCTGGGGCTAGAAGCCAGGCAGCCTCCAGCAAGACTGGCGACAGCAGGAAAGTAAGATATACAAAAATAAATAGAGGTAAAAGACCCCGAGATGAAATGTAGATAAAGAGAAACAAATTAAAATAAGAGCTAAGATAAGGCTAAACATTTGAAAATAATAATATGTCTTCTTGTCATTATTTAGGAACTGGTTGGTGGCCCAAAAGAAAGCCTGTTACATTTGGCAATCCAGGGTTGGGTCCAAATTTCTACATAGGGCCTGAGACAGCTGGAAAAAAATGTTGGCACATTAAATAGAAATAGAGTGCTGGGTAGGGACTTCTGCAGCACAGGCACCAGCATCACAGAGCTTGGCAATTGAATACAATTCCTGGTTAAAATACACTTCTAGACCAGGCCCTCAGAGTGTAGACTTTCTCTTTCACCAATGGAGAAGTGGGTGGGGCCAGATGCCAAAGCCATGTTAGAAGGCCTAGGCCTAGCTGCTGAGACTTAGCAGTTTAAAGTTTGCCTCAAGTGGTAAGAAAAGGTAGATATATGGAGTGAAGACAGATTAAGATAGAAATGACCTCTACACAGGTTATAGAATATTTAAAAATTGCATAGGCTCAAGAAAGAAAAGAAAATGGATATAGAGAATCATCAGAAAAAAATAGCTTAAAAATAATAAAGTCTTTAAAGAAACAATAAAATAATATAAAGGGGGAAAAGCCATGTAAAAATGAAAAATACATAGGGAGTCTTGATACTCTATGATGTTATGTTGTCTTTGAATTTTTTGAAGGCTATTGAGCAAATGTCAGTTGCTGAGAGACATTTGATTGAAAAATGGACTGGTAAATTAAACCAGACTAGATATTTTAGGAATGCCTTACCTTTAAATTTGAAATATATATATTGCATTGAGGGAGAGGTTACACTTTTGTTTCCATAGGAAATGAAAGGCTGTGTATTCATATAAGGTTGGAATTCAGGTTTGATGGAGAGACCTCCTGAAAAATCTTGGCTACAGACATAATGAAATAAACCAAGAAAAACTAAAAGAAGGGTAACTTATATTTTACCTGCTCAAATATGAAACAAAAAACATAATCTTTGGCTGGCTTATGTACAACACACAGTTCATACTTGTGTTAACGCAGAAATGCATGTTACCTTTGAATGTTTGTGTGTTTCTGAAGAAAATGGGTGGCCCGCTTGACCCAGGCTCTCAGAGTGCCTCTGTTGCAGTTTTCTTAGAGTTCTGCATCCAGAACAGCTTCAAGGCTGCTGGCTGAGATGGTCCAGCCTCACAGACTATTCTAGCCAGGACTTCAGAAAAGCCTTTTGCTTTCCCATTGTGCAGAGACTAGAGAATAAATGCTACAACTAGTTTTCCCAGGACTTGACCATTATCTCAATTTTCTCAGATTCCCCTACAGGTGTCATTGACCAAGACAACAAAAAACAACCTAGAGAACACAATGCCCACACTCTTAATAGGTGATGTGGTTGGTTTGGTCATTTGGGGGTTATGGATGTTTGTTATCATTTGAGGGGGATTTAGGAATATAGGATAAGAAGACAACTATTAACTAACCTCAAATATTTTACATTGGTATGGATTTTGATTATTGGTACAAATTTATAATTATTTTTTTTAATTATTTTTATTATACTGTATGTGTGTTTCTATTTTTGTTTGGGGTATTGTTCTTATGCAGATGATTTTAAAATGCAATGTATAATTAAAAAATACAGGTTAGTAGTTAGTCATTTATAATAATCAATGTTGTAGTCATATTAAGTATATTTTCAAGGTCAAACAGTTATATTTTTAGATATAAAGGTGATCTTCAACACTTCAAAAACTTACAGAATATGGCATTTAAGATGTTTAATATCCTAAGGCTTGTCATGACAGTGAGTCACATCTGCTCCTGACAGCACCAATTTACTTCAGAGAATATGATGGACATTGAACAAACTCCATAAGGAGTTTGATTACATTGCAGCAAAGCTAGACATTTGGGAAAGAAACTGTACTTGCCTCAACTGCTGACATTATATTGACCAAACTGGACAAGCAGAACATGCAGGAAAGAGACTGTCAAACTTTTACAAAAACAAGGCAGAACAGGCCTTCAAATGCTTTAATGAAAAGTATGCCAGCCATTCTAGGCATATATGCTGAAGATGGATGTCCAAAATATTGCAGAGGAACCTTGGGTGACTGTCTAGGCAGTCAGATGTCTATTTTTTCTATGCTTTTGGAAGTTGCTTGCACTGAACTTCTTGTTTACTCAGTTAATATTAATGTACTTCTTGGGTCTTTGATGAAGTTGAACACTAGATAGTCATAGTTACAGTTTTCCTTTGTTATGATAAAAGGTAGATTAGGTACCAGAGCTTTGTACTCACCAAGATAAGATAAATAATAGAGTATTTTCTTTGATTTTGCCAAATACAATGTGACTGGATATTGTAAATGTAATTCTTACTTGATAATTATTATTATTGTACATAGTTTTACTATGTTAAAGTTAAAACTTTCCTTTCTATTAGACAAAAAGGGGAAAATGTTATAGAATATTATTTTAACTATGTAAAGATGTGTTACATTTATTTATGCTATGGAATATTACTTTAACTGCATAAAAGTGGGTTACAATTATTTCTGCTGCCTTTGTTAATGATGTAAAGATGTGTTGCATTTGTTTATGCTGCATTTGCTTAATTATATAAAGATGTGTTGCATTTGTTTCACCTTGCCCACCTAAGGCACTTGATTAGTCTAATAAAAAATGTTCTAATTAAAAAAAAAAACTTTGAACTGCCAATAGCTAGACAGGAATGGGATAGGCAGCTCTGGCGGGCAGAGAGAATGAGTAGGAGGAAAAATCTAGGCTCAAGAGAGAAAGAGTTGAACAACAGAGAAAGAGAGGGATTTGCCCAGGGCAAGAAGTCAAGAGCAGCCAATCAGACATGGAGACAGCAGGTAAGATATATAGAAAGACAAAGAGAGAGAGAGAGAGAGAGAGAGAGAGAGAGAGAGAGAGAGAGAGAAAGAGAGAGAGAGAAGCTCTGAGGCAAAACATAAAAAAAGAGAAACAGATTAAAATAAGAGCTAAGAAAACTGAGCATTCATAACTAATAATAAGTATCCTTGTCATGATTTGAGAGCTGGTTTGTGGCCCAAAAGAAAGCCTAGTACACCTGCCCAACCATCCCAGATTGCACCCTTCTGCTGGGCTCCATATTCTGGCAAACACCTTTGTTTTCTGGCAGAAGACTTCTGGTTTACTTGAGGCCAGACTGGATCTTGGGACCCAAGTACCTTTTCCCTGGATTCCATATCCAGGCACACACCTCCAGCTCTTTCACTTGAGGCCAGGCCTAATCTAGGGACCCAAGGTAAGACAAAACTTACAGCAAGCTAGCACTCCTTAAAGCCTGCCCAACAATCTCAGACTACACCTCTTCCCCTGGGCTCCATATTCCAGCAAACACCTTTGGCAGAAGACTTCCTCTTTACTGGCACTTCTTTATGAGATGCCAGTCTGGATCTGGAGACCTAAGGTAAGACACTCCCCATATATACCCTGCACTCCCTGCTAACACTCCCTTACAGCCTACTCAACAGTCCCCAACAGCACCTACTCCTCTGGGCTCCATATCCTTGCCCACACCTCTGGCTTCTTTATAGGAGGCCAAACTTGTCCTAGGGACCCCAGGTAAGATCCCTCCCAACACTCCTTAAAGCTAACTCAACAGTTCCAAACTGTAACCCTTTCCTTGGTCCCCATATTCTATTCCACAACTCTGACAGTTCAAAAAAGGGCCAGAGAGATCCTGGGGATTCAACATAAAACAGGGTCCACAGCCAGCTAACACTCCCAGGAACAACAGCCCCCAAATGTATCCTCTCCCCTAAGCTCTATATCCCAGCCCACAACCTGGGCAGAAAACTTCTGCTGTATGGGAGGGCACACCAGAGTGGACTAGAAATCATAGAGACCAAGCACATATCCATAACCACAGAGGCCACAAATGGTCATAGGAACTGCAGAGGCAACATTTGTAAATAAAACCCCAGAATTTTTTCCGGCAGCAAAAACTCCATTATAGACACATTACAGGAATTGAAAACTCACTAGTCACAAGAAACCCTGGCCACTTAGGAAAGAAGACAAGATAGGAAACAGAAACCCAGGAACAAAAGACCCATTTA
The DNA here is from genome assembly GCF_903995425.1 of Onychomys torridus. Lineage (NCBI taxonomy): Eukaryota > Metazoa > Chordata > Mammalia > Rodentia > Cricetidae > Onychomys > Onychomys torridus. The sequence goes on along the minus strand of NC_050445.1, from coordinate 94,609,527 downwards.
ACAAAGACAAACTCAGAAACCAAAACCTAGACATATAGTCATCCCAAACCCAGATGCCTAAATGCCAGTGTAAACACAATCAAAAACAGAAAGGGCAGTATAGCACCACAAGAGCCCAGCTGTCCTACAACAGCAAGCCTTGAACAATTCAATGCATCTGAAACACAAGACAACAACATTATAACCAACTTTATGAAGATGATAGAGGTTCTTAAAGAGGAAATGAAAAAAAATCCTTAAAGAAATTGAGGTACAAATCCAAACAGAGAATTCTCAACATAGGATTCTCAAATGGCTAGGAAACATCAAAAGGAATGTTCAACATCCTTAGCCATCAGGGAAATGCAAATCAATGTGACTCTAAGATTCCATTTTTCACATATCAGAATGGCTATGATCAAAAATAGTGACAGCTCATGCTGGAGAGGATGTGGAGCAAAGGAAATATTCCAGTTGCTAGTTGGAGTGCAAACTTGTACAGTCACTTTGGAAATCAATATGGAGGTTTCTCAGAATTGATCTACTTCAAGACCCAGCTATATTACTCCTAGGCATATACCCAAAGGATGCTCTACCATACCACAAGGATACTTGCTCAACTATGTTCATAATAACTTTATTAATAATATCCAGAATATGGTAACAACCTAGATGGCTATGACATGAAGAATGTATAATGAAAATGTAGAACATTTACACAATGGATTATTACTCATTTGTTAAAAACAATGACATCATGAAATTTTCTGGAAAATGGATGGAACTAGAAAAGAACATCCTGAATGAGGTACCCCAGACAAAGAATGACAAACTTGGTATGTACTCACTTATAGATGGCTATTAGCCATGCATTAAAGGATAACCGTGCTACAATCCACAGACACAAAGAAGCTAAGTAAAAATGAGGGCTCAATGGGAGGGGGACAAATGAATCTCACTATGAAGGGGAAATAGAATAGATATCACCTGTGGACTAGGGAAAGGTCTGGATGAGGGTGGGGTAGGCATGGGAAGAGGAGGAATTAGGTAGTGGGGAGAACAGAGGGAGAGAGTACTGGGAAAGACAATTGAAATCAGAAGTATCTCAGGGATGAGCTAGAAACCCAGGAATCTCTGAGCTAAGACTCCCAGCAATGGGAGAGATGGAGCCTGAATCAGCCATCTTCTGTAACCAAGCAAGACTTCCAATGGAAGGATTAGGACCCCAAACCAGCCACATAACCTCTGAGCTGAAATTTATACTCCATACAAGATATTCTGGGACAACAGCGGGCAAGAAATTATGGGAGTGACCAACCAATGACTGGTCCAACTTGGGACCCATACTGTGAGAGGGAGCCCACCCTCTCACATAGCCTGGAGGGCCAGGAGCCAGAGGCTGAACAGTCCAGGGACTTAGGGTAGAACTAAATATGACTGTCAAAAAGCAGGGGGAGTCAATGAAATGATTCCTAATATTATTTTTCTATACTGATAAATTGTTGCCTAGCTCAATTGTCATCAGAGAGGCTTCACCCAGCAACTGATGGAAACAGATGCAGAGACCCACAGCCAAACATTAGGCAGACCTAAGTAAATCCTGTGAATTAGAGTAAGAAAGAATTATGGGAGGCAGAGGACACTACGGGAAAACTCACAGAGTCAACTGATCTGGCCTCATGAGGACTCATGGAGACTGAACTGCCAACCAGAGAACTTGCATAGGCCTGACCTGGGCCCTCTGCACATTTGTTTCAGTTGTGTGGCTTTGTGTTCTTGTGGGAATCCTGGCAGAGGGAGTGGGGGCTGTTTCTGACTCTCTCTTGCATGCTCTTGAAGCCTTTTCCACCAGTTTGGGTTTCTTTGTCCAGTCTTAATAGGAGAGGAGGGTCCTAGTCTTACTGCAACTTGATAAGCTGTGGCTGGCTGATATCCATGGGAGGCCTGCACCTTTCTGAAGGGAAGGGTGAGGGAGTAAATAGAGTAGGGAGGGGAGGGATTGGAGGGAGGGAGTGGGAGGAGAGGAGGGAGGGGAAACTGTGATCTGGCTGGGAAAAAGAAATAGATAATTAATAAAAAAGAACGATACAGAAGGGATAATAGTGTCTATTTTATATTCAGAAAACATAAAAACAAAGCATATTAGTTATATAGACTGTATCATAGATAAGAAATGTTTGGATAATACAGACAGTAAAATTGACAGAGAAAAATAAAAAGTGATGGAAAATGGTAAATAAATACATATCCATAAACCCTGACCTCTTATAATTAGTCCTTATACCTTTTTTCCTTCCCAGCCTCCCAAATGCTGGTATCCCAAGCATGTATCTCTGTGTTATATTTTTTAAACTTAAAGCAATTTTTTTTCAAATGGATATCACAAGTAAAATTGTTCTTTATTGTACATTTATTTCAGTATTACATTGGTAAAATTAAAGTTGATTAATGTTAAGAGCAGTGTGTTTGATGTGATCTATTTTAAATTTGGAATAGGATTTTACAAAAAAGGAAGACATGAAGTAGGGTGAGTGTGGAATAGGGTGTTATGTATGGAAGGAGTTGGGGAAGGGAGTGAATTTGACTGAAATATAATGTATGAAATTCATTTTTAATATATTTATTTTATTGTTTTTCATACAGATATTTGTGTTTTAATTTTACATATCAGCCATGAGTTCCCCTATCCTCCCCCCTCCAGCCCCTGCCTCCGCCTTCCCCCTAGTCCCTCCCTCCATTCCCATCTCCTCCGGGGCAAAGACTCCCTTGGGGATTCAGCTCAACCTGATAGATTCAGTACAGGCAGGTTCAGTACTCTCCTTCCAGGCTGAGCAAAGTGTCCCCGCATAAGCCCCAGGTCCCAAACAGCCAGCTCATAAGGACAGGTCCATGTCCCACTCCCTGGGTGCCTCCCAAAAAGTTCAAGCTATTCAATTGTCTTACTTATCCTGCTCCAGTTGAGGGCTCCACAGCTTTTGGTTTATAATTCATGTGCTTCCATTAGTTTGGCTATTTGTCCCTGTGCTTTTTCCAATCTTGGGCTCAACAATTCACACAATCCCTCCTCTTTCTTGCCAATTGGCATTCTAGAGCTCCACCTGGGGCCTGGTCAAGGATCTCTGCATCCACTTCTATCAGTTATTGGATGAGAGTTCCAGCACAAAAGTTAGGGTGTTTGGCCATCTGATCACCAGACTAGGTCAGTTCGGGCTTTCTCTCGACCATTGCCAGTAGTCTACAGTGGAGGTATCATTGTGGATTTCTGGAGACCTCTCTAGCACTTTGCTTCTTCCTGTTCTCATGTGGTCTTCATTTAGCATGGTCTGTTATTCCTTATTCTCCCTTTCTGTTCTTGATCCAGCTGGGATCTCCTGCTCCCCTAAGCTCTCTTTCCCTCAAATCTTGCCCTAATGAAGGGTAATGACCCCCACTCACGTCCAGATCTACATGGACAACCTGGATGTGAACCTGGATGTACTAAATTCTTAAAGAATTAAAAATCATAAAAAAATGTAATAATTTCTTTTAATAATGAATACAGGATTTTTTTAGAAAATATATGGAGATGGTGATGAATTTTTATGTACTAAGGATACACATCAGCTTTTCTGGTCTTTTTAGTAGAGAATTTTTCAACATTTTTTTCTGCTGTCTCTTCCCACAAAAAAAAAAAAAAAATACTGTCCTATAAAGTCATGTTAGAAATATTTCTGTGTGAAAAAGGTAATTAATTTATCTTTTTTACTTTAATTTTGAGAAAAATTCTGTTCAAAATGAGGAGTATATATTTACCTCAGTATATAAACCTGAGAAGAGGTTTATGTAGCCAAGGCTAGCACTGAAATCAATATGTAGTTGAAACTAGAGAATGACCCTGAACTTGTAAACCTGCTGCCTCCACTCTCCAGTGCTTAGATTATAGTCATGGGCTATGTGTTGCTTGCTGGGGATAGAACCCAGTGTTTATGCATCCTAGCCAAGCAGTCTACTAACTGAGCTGGTTACCCAGCCCTGTAAATGATTATATTTGTGGGAGTAACTGGCAGTGTGCTAATGACTATTACATATACCTAATGCTGCATTAAATCCTCTGACACGCTTGTGATATGAGAGCAGCCATTTCAGCTTCCTAGCTGAAGAACTTGAGACAAAAAGTCTCACAATTCTGTAAAGCACTTATGCAAGCATTGCAAAGAGAAAAATAAAAATAAATGTTGTCAGGGATGCCATCACAGACCACCTAATAACTACCATCTAGCAAGGGGTTGAGTATGACTCTGCTGTTCTCACACCTCACAGTGCCTGCATGAGGAAGGAAATATAAAACCTGTTATTGTTTGTGCAGGTAGACGTAAGACTTGAGCCTCAGCTGTCCCTTGCTGGTGGACTTTAAGATTAGAATGTCACAGATGAGAACACTGTCTATTCAAAGGTGACCCCAAGCATGGCAACACTGTCTCCTCCTTCTACATCTTAGATTGAGGTCCATTCAGAGGTCAGAGACTGCCAGTGAGATGATTCTTTCACTCACATTGATCTCTTTCCTGTTTCCTTTTGTCTTTTCACTGTGTGGCAGAAATCAAATCAGTTTTCTCTCTATTGTGACTTCTTGTTCAAAACCCACCATTCTGTGGTATTCTCCTCAGCAGAGCATAGGGACGCAGTCTCTGGTTCCCGTCAATTTTTAACAGTATGAATTCACACCAAATGATAAATAAAAGTTTGGGTTTCAAGTACTATTTTTTAACTGCTTGTCAGAATTTTCTTATACTATAGCAGAACAATTAAGTAAAGCAAGGTTTTGTGGCACTGTCTATCCCTTCAAAGATAATTCTGGTTTTCTATACAAAAAGAGCTCTAAATCTGTGAGGACCTAATATCAAATTCAAAAAATCAAAATAGTTTTCAAGTAGTCTTACTTTAAGAGTATTTCAGGATAAGAAGGGCAGATATTTTGAGCTACTGTAACAATAAGTGATCAAATAATTGTGTGGAGACACAGCATCCTACAAAATCACCTGTGATTACAATGGTACTCTAAGAAGTAATTTATTCAGTATGAAGGCAAAACTTTTATAGTACATGAGTTCCAAAAAGAAACACTTCAGTCGAAAATTAAAATAAAATCTGCAATGTTGTTGAAAATGGACTAGGGTTCTGCTTTAATGTTCTTCCTTTATTGTTTGTTATTAGCTTTCCTGGAATTAAAATTTTTTTGTAAGCTCTAGCTACAATATCCATACATCTTTGGGCATACTGTGCTAAAATCCAAAATGGGCATGGCATATTATGTGTGTTTAATTCATGGTAGCTGGAAGAATAAGAGGGGCAGTGTCCTGATATCTATTCAAAGAGTATGCCCCACAGGCCTAACTTCTTCCCACCCAAACCATTTAAAATTCCTTAACTTCCCAATAGCACAGACTGGAGACTAAGCATTTCACACATTGGCCTTTGGGAGACCCTTCAGATTCAAATTTTCTTATAGTTCAAAAAGGACACCATGAAAATGAAGTGTGTGTGTGTGTGTGTGTGTGTGTGTGTGTGTGTGTGTGTGTGTATGTGTGTGTGTGTGTGTGTGACACTTTAGTATCTCTAGTGGCATTTCCCCCCTAGCCTTTGAACTAGAAATATCCAACAGAGTAAAAATCTGAAGAGAGTAATGGGACATGATGGACCTGTATAAGGTGAAACCTGGTTGGGATCATGAGTCACTGATTTTGTTTCCTTGTGGGTATAGCTGATCATGTGCCTTCCAGTTACTCCACACTATGATTCCTGCCTGCTGTTTTGTGAGCTATTCGAGCACACCTTCTCTGCATGAGAGAATGAGACCTTGAAAACTGTGAGCAAAATAAGTCTTCCCTCCCTCCCATTCTCTTTGTCATGCAATTCACCACAGCCATGCCTAAGGCACAGACACAGCCCCCGAAATTTGTAGGATTGAAGAACTTCCCCTCTGTTCAGCTTTAATTTTTACCATACTTAGTCTCTTAGTTGCCCAAACTACAGTTCTTCCATCTAAATAACCCAGCCTTGGATTAGTTCAACGGCATCTTCCTCAGAACTGAAGTTATATGAATAACCCTACTTTCCTACCTCATTACACTCCCTCTGATTCTGTTTTTCCTCTCCACTGTCATTTTTTCCCTGTATCACTTTCTCTTCCTTTCTTTCTCCCTCTCCTCTCTTCTCATTTCCCATTTTTGATATTTACTCAATACTCTCTGGTTTTCCAGACAAATCATAAAATTTTAAAATAGAAAATGTTTACAAAGGAAAGAAAGGTAATGTCAGGAGATCAGTTCTCTTAAACTTGAACTTGTGAACTAGAGTCACACTTGGGTCTTCAATCAGAACCTCAGGCTCTAAACTAGATCTTCTACTGTGTGTTGGTGTGTAGCTTGTACAAGATTTTGTGTAGGAGAGACTCATTAGGCTTCTTCTTTAGACAAAAAACAATGTTGTCAGATATATTCAAAAATAAAGATAAGAAAGCTAAACTCATAATACTACTAGTGAAGAGATATGTCTCACATTAAGGGAGTGAATTGAAAGCAATACTACAAGGTTAGTCCTCAACTAGTGAAACTTCCAGAGGTATTTAATAGTAATAAAATCTTAGGGACAGAAGGGAGATTTAGTATATTTCAAAATGTAAACAAAAGACATAGAGCTAGGGAAATAAATACTAATCTAGTAATGGAGACTTTTATCTTTCAGCCTTTGGTTTTAGATATTCCACATACATTTTGATACACTGATATAGTTTAGTAGTGAAGTCTTAGGTGAACAACTAATTTTGGGCCTATTTTTTTTTTCAATTCAAATGAAACAAAAATTATTCTATTATAATTTGATGACAATATGTTCTACAAGTATTTTAGAAAATAGTTAATAAATTTCACTTAAAATATCTTGTTCATCAAACATAGGATTGAAGTCATATTTTGAATTATCACTTACTCTACAAGGTCCAAACTTGAATAGATAAAATCAGTGACCCTTCATTCAAGTCAACACAGAAAATCTATAGAGGAGCAAGTTTGTATCTACATGACTGGTATGTTTAACATTTTTTTATGCAATTCATGTTCGAGAGGACAATTAATAGTTGAAACTTTTCCTTTGATATTTCAGACACATTGCGATGTTTCTTATGTATGTTCTGTGCACAGATTGAAATCTAGTTATTTGCATGTTGTAAAAATTGAGGTCAGCATTCCAGTTCATTAGACATGCATGGTGACTAATGATTTCAAAGTTGATGATTACCCCTGCCTAAAAAGCACTAGAGCCATAGAAATAATTCAAAGAATACAATATAAATCACAATAAGGGTCACCCAGTACATTTATTCTAGAAATCTACATGAAATCTACATTTCTGATTTAGGCTAGAAGGAAATAAAAACATACATCATTGCTTTTTTTTGTTATGGCTGTCTCACAGAAAGAAAATCCAGCAGAAGATAAAACCCAGCAGAAGGAAATTCAACTGACAGCTATTACTTATGACTATGCTGAATTTTCTTTGTGTACTGACAACATAAAATATTAATAAATTAATAACTTTACTCATGCTAAAGATAAAATAAGAGCAATTTCATCATAAAAGCCAAGGCTAAAAAATTGAATTTACTCATGAACTATGACCTTTGATTCTTACAAGAACTCTGTAGGGTACATTCTAATAGTACTGCTTTAAATATGAAGACATTGATGTATCAACAGCCCAAGTAACTTGCTAGAGATCTGTTGAACCCAGTTTTGAATTTAAGAATCTAATCACCAAGCCCATACTCTAAATCATTATGAGATACACCACAGGAAGTAACGCCAACAGGAGAATAAATAGCTACTATGTAAGAGGATAAATATTATAGCAAGAGCATAAATATAACTTTAAGGGATTCCAGAGGAGGAAGCAATTAATTTGACCCAGAGGTTAGGGAAGAATAAAAAAAGAAGCACTATTTAAGCTATGCATATGTACAAGTATGAAAGTATGAGCACTTCTAAAAGGGAAGTTATAGGGAGTAATTGCTGTGCAGAAGCAAGGTTTGTATAAGGACTGGGAACTGCATGACAAATAAGAGGCTAAGAGAACCGTGATATGAGGATGTTACAATCTATTTAGAATAGCTTTGAAGAGCTGACTTTAAATGACATGACAGATAATTGTATCTGTTCTGAAAACAGAAAGCATGGGAGAGTTTTCTTTTTTAGGAGGGATTATGACATGTTTAGATCTATGATTCACTGCAGAAAAGATAAAGGAAGAGAAATCACACATCAGAGAGATTATTTATCAGACATTTGAAAACACTGAGATAATTGGACATTGCCAGTAGGAAAGAAGCAAACAAAATGGATGAGAGAGCTATTTTGAGGCATTTAGAATTCCAGAAAATAGAAAAGCTGATTGGCTGTGAGGGATAAGAAAAGACAATATTAAGATGACTTGGAGTCAGCCATTATGGATGAATGAATGCATGCAGATACACATGCTGTAGCCTTTCACTAAAGAGAAAAAGAGAAAGATGAGGGGCACTTAGGCTGAGAGAAAATGAGAAAGTAGTAGTTCATTCATTTTTCTTATATTTATTGAAGAAACATTTATTAGCGGGCTTGGTATGTGCCAAAAATATAGCAACCACCAGGCCTGCTAAAGTTGCTGCTGCTATTGATTTTGTATTCTAATTGGAGGTGGTGTAAGAAAAATCAGCAAATAAATGCATGTTGTATGAGACTGTGGTAAGTACTTGAAGGAAAAGAAAGGTTTTAGTGAGACAGGAAATCTGGATTGGGGTGGAGTGTGATTTTTCTATTTTTAGTGATGAAAGATGCTGTAACTGATCTGCTGATATCATCTAAACTGAATATATCATAAGATGCATGCAGAAAAACTGTAGATAGTAAAACATGTCATGCCCTGACCCCAAGGCTCAAATAAAGATATTTATATAATTTAACTGCAACAAAGTAGTGGCTGAGAGCAGAGTGCTTATGATGGAAATTAATAAATTGAAGTTCAAGATCTGCTGTCCTTTTGTTTTTGTTATTTTAAAGATTGAGACAGTGACAGTTGTGATGCATTAGAAGAAACAGTAAGTCAATGACAATATAAAGCATTTCTTCATTCTCAGAAAACAGACATATCCAGGAATAACTGTTCTCCCATTTGGGAAAAGAGCCATACTGTGTTGTGTGATATTTTGATCACGTTCTGACATACCTGAGACTGCCAACAAAGTTTGTTTCGTGTAACATGGCAGAACTACTAGGTGCTAGCTGACCAAAATTAACCACAGAGGTTTTGGATGACTGAGGACAGAGAGACACAGGAAGCAGTGGTGGGGCATAGAGAGGGTCTTAGCCATTTTGGATGGAGAAAGGAGAGATAGATAGATAGATAGATAGAGAAGAGAGAAGAGAGAAAAGAAAAAGAGAGAGTAGTCATTAATCTGCCGCTTCTCTGATCATTGAGGTTCTTACCCTGATACCTGACTCTCAAGTTTTTATTGGTAAATAATAATTAGATAAATGATTTAACAGTGTAATAATGCAAATTAGTAGCATAGGTAAGAAATGAGTGTGTGTGTTTGTTTATGTATGTTTGTGTTTGTTACAGACACCTGTGATTGTAAGTGTACATATATGTGCATGTGTGTTATGTACATGTGCACTCCCTTTGCATGCACCACCATCACCAGCCTCTTAATGTGGACTCTGGGGCTCAAATTCATATATTCATGATTATGAGACAAGCTCTTTATTGACTGAATGTGGTGGTATTGTGTTCCGCAAAATATTGTGCACCTTAATAAATTTATCTGGGGTCAGAGAACAGACAGCCACTAGATATAGAGGCTAGAAAATGGTGGTACTCATGCCTTTAATCCTAGCATTCCAGAGAAAGAAATCCCTCTGGATCTCTTTGAGTTCAAGGTCACATTGGAAACAGCTAAGCATGGTAACTCATGCCTTTAATCCCAGAAAGTGAACCTTTAATCCTAGGGAGTGATGGCAGAATGCAGAAAGATATATAAGGCATGCAGACCAGAAACTAGAAACATTTTGGCTAGTTAAGTATTTGGCTGGTTAAGCTTTCAGGCTTCTAGCAGCAGTTCAGCTGAGATCCATTCTGGATGAGTACTCAGAAGCTTCCAATCTGAGAAAATAAGACAAGCTGAGGAATTGTTGAGGTGAGGTAGCTGTGGGTATTCTGCTTCTCTGATTTTCCAGCATTCACCCCACTACCTGGATCCAGGTTTGATTTAATTAATAATTACCTCTATGATTCCTGCTACATTTGTTTCCCTAGCTCCAAGTGTGGTTTATTTTCAATGTTGTTTGTGATTTCTATCAGGCCTCTTGCTAAAAATGTCTAAGGTGCCATTTTATTACATGAGTCTGGAATTCAAGGGATATTATCTGGCTGTATATGTATTTGAGGACTATTAGAATGAGTGCCTACAAGAAAAAGATCTAACCGTGGAGCCTTATGTCAGAACAATAATTAAAACTAGAATGGCCATGTGAACTACTAAAGATGCTGAGAAAGAACAGGCAGTCCTGAAGTGGGTGATGAGCTGAGTTTGTGAAGCGTTTCTATAGGAGTAAAAGGTTTGTTCCAGAGAGAGATGCTAGTGTAAGTGAGTTGAAAGAGAACTAAAGTATGAGATTTAGCACTACAGAAGATACTACTATGAACCTGGGAAGACCTGCAGACCAGTGTATGGGTCAGGGAAGGAGCATGGTCAAGAAAGAAGATAAAGAAACATTTGAAAATAGTGAATAAGGAAAAGTAATTCAACCTGGATCTTTATAATCTGGTGTAAGAAGTAAAGGTAATATTAGAGAAATAATCAAGGTCTTGAGTTGAGTTACCCTATTGAGATGAAGACGTGCAGCACGTTTCCATGCTCGGAGTGCCATGAGTTAATAGAAAACTTGATGGTGGATGGAAGGATCAAGATAATAGCTAGTCTGGTGATGTGGATTTTACAAGAGAGATACCTGCCTTACTGTGCAATGGTGATCCTTCAGTGGGGTATGAGGGTCATGCAGAATAGCAGGAAGAAAGGCAGAATAACTAGTCACATAAGGACAACATGTTGTCACATACAAACAACACAGTGCAACATATGGGCAACATGGTTTAACATGCAGGAATAACACCCTGTTGCATTCAGAGAACAGTCAGATACATATAGACAACATGTATACAATATTGAAATTCAGTTAAAATTATGTTTTATTTTGTTCTTACACCTTTGAAAGTAGAACAAATGGCATAAGGTGAGACAAAAAAAATGGAAGAGGTATGGGGGATTTGAGGGAAACAGTCGGGTAAATGATTATCAGGAAAATGAGAAAATGTTTAGATCACTAAAAGGTAATAGGACATTCCAGAAAAATGTTTGAAAGATTTTAATCTAGACGTAAAAAGATTGCAGTGTCCTTGTCAAATGTACTGTTTTGATTAATTCTGCTTCCAATGTCTTCTACTTCACCACAATGTGATGAGGAAAAACTATTAAGAATAAAAATGATTCTTAGCCATCAAAAAGTATATAAATTATGTCCAGTGAAAAGCTGGTGATTTCCCCCCAATTTCCCTTGTGGATAAACCAGGCATTTAGTTTATCTTTGTAACAGCATCCATGAAGAATAATTCATATATCATAAGATTCAGCCATGATAAATCTGCTTCTGTTTATAAATTTATTCTAACAATCTTTATGAACTGTGGATATATTTTTTGTACTTGCCTTGGTAAAATCACAACAATTAACTGGGTTCTTTCTCAGTTAATACACTACAAAAAGTACCATCTTCACTTCTCATTTGCATTTAAGATTCATGATTTGGTGCCTGAAAATGTACCCTTAGAAGATGATAAGCTTGAATTGCCTGGGGGAGGTGTGAAATGTAGACAAAACAGCAGATATGTACAAGCAGTAAGCTGGCTAGAGTGAGGTTACTTGGCATTGTTTTGTAAAAGTAGTGATAACAGGGATGAGAGGAAAAACACAATATAACTCAGGATGCCTCAATATCTATGACAGTGACAAAAGAGAGAGATTAAAAACAAAGGAAGACATAAAAGCAGACCCTTTTTAGGATATCACTGTATCCACTTCCTTTGTGGATTTAACAAATCACCTCAAATTTAATGGGGAATGTGATGGTTAATCTTCTTTGTCAACTTCACTGACTCTAATGAATCATGATGGAAAGGCACCTTTGAGTGTGTCTTTAAGAAATGTTTCTAGAAATGTTTAACTAATAAGGGAAGACCCCACAGAATGTGTAGGGTACTCTCTTACCAGCTGGGTTTCCAAACTGAATGAAAATGAGAGCTGAGAGCAGGAATTCCCTGTGCTGCTTCCTGACAGTGGATACAATGTGACAAAAGCTTTTGTTGCCATCACTTCCCTATCATGAGAGTCTGGCCCATCAAATTGTGAGTTGAAATAAACTTTCTTCTTTTTCATCCCATCTATCTATCTATCTATCTATCTATCTATCTATCTATCTATATCTATCTAATCTTTCTATCATCTATTTACATTTATGTGTTTATGCAAACACACATGTGCCATGGCATACACAGAGACTAGAGAACAACATGCCAGTCTCAGTTCTCTCCTTCCACCATATGAGTCATCAGGTGTTATGTCACATGGTTTACCTGCTACATCATCTTACAGACCCAAACCTTTTCTTCTTCAAGTTGCTTTTGTCAGATACTGTACAACAACAATAAGAAAAGTACTTAATAGCACATCAAACAACAAAGCTATGTTGTCTGGCAATTTTGCAACTCAGAATTCCAAACTGTATCTCACTGGCTAAGTGGCCCCATTTCTAGCCTTTGCTTCTTTGGTTCATGCACAGTTTTCTCCACTCCAACAGTGGGCAGCAATATATTCCGTTCTCCTCTCATAAGCTGACTGACTTTATATCTACAGTTACCTGTCCTCCCACTCTCTTTTATTCTCTTTCTCTCTTCCACCTTTAAAGTCATTTGTGATTACATTATGTCAAACAGCTAACCTAAGATATTCATCCCATTTCCAAGAGCTGATAAGCAACCTCATTATATACATACCCTTCATTCTTCTTTACCTTGTAAATATTAGACATCTATACTTTGCAGGGATACAGAAATGTTGATGGCATTTTTCTGACTGTTTCATCCATCATTGTGGAAACAAAGAAGAGGAATGGTTGATATAATTAATAGTAATATTTGTTGAACATGTTAAGAATTGCAATGAAAACAAAAGCCCAAGAACAGCAATAAAACACAGGTTTGTTATCAAAAAATCTCCCATGTGTCCTTTGGAAGAAATTGCCTGATCAAAGTTACAATGGATTGAGACATACAAGCCATGCTTAAGCCAGGGGCAAAGAGAAAATAGTGCAGAGAAGTCAGACAATAAAGAAAAGAGACGAGCAAAAAGCACAGCGGGACCTAGACAAGTTGTTTGTGTATGTGTGTTTCAGTTCTGATTATTTTTAGTTTTAGAATGAAAGAGACAAGCCTATTTGTAGCCTGACACTGACGGGCCAGCTGAGCAGGAGACTCAGATTCTATCTTTTGAACTTCTGGGTCTTTGACCCTATTACTTGCCCAATTTTAGAGCATTTCAACATTAACCTTTGAAAAATAACAGCAGGCTGTAAGTATACTAAGAACCTAAAAGCACTTTCCTAAAATGTCCCAGACTAAAGACACTACAACACCCCACGAAACCCATTTTTATCATCCAAATATTACCGTGGCCCATAGGTTTCTCTGTGAGATAAGAATGTGTCTCTGTGAAATGTCACTGACTCCAATGCATACACCAACAACAAATGGAATAGAGAACATTAAGGAAAAAAACTGAATAAATAACTCAGAGAAAATATTAAACTCCAAATAGCAAGTATAGATATGTACCACAAATGTGCAGTGTTTGAAGATAATAGACATGTAATTTTGAAACATGGCCCTCAGCTAAGGATGCCATTTTATCCGCCTTGCTTCTTAGTGCTTATGGCTGGCATGAATGTCTTAATGAAATCAGTGATTTCAGGTTACTTGTCACCTAAGTGGCCTCCTGGGGTGAGCTATGGCTGCATCTCTTTCCCATGGTTGTCACCTACACTTCCTGCCTTCTGTATCTGCATTCTCTCTCAATCCAGGCACGTCCTTCCTTTTCATGCCCTCTGTGCCAGGCAAAATGCCACCAAATTTGTCAGAAAAGATTTGCCCTTTGTGAAACTAACCTGATTAAATTTTATCAGCTTCTATCTTTCTGAGTGTTTGGTAACCTCATCCCTTACTACTGTCTCAGGGATCTTGCCTACAGCCAAGGGCAGATCTGCTCATTTATAATTTCCTGTTTCTTTTCTTTCTGAGTTCTTCCCTCACAGACTGGCTGAGTGAAGTGATTTTTGCTGCTGTGTTTCTATCTTGCTCTAAGTGTGAAAGATTTCTGCTATAGCCATCCTTGTTTGGATTTAAATTTTATGAATTTAAAAAATAGCTCTATTTTTTCTAATTCATCATAGAGATATTTTGAGTTTACAAATGATAATCATTGGTTGATTAAAAACCCATATATTAAATGCTTAAAGATGATCTTCCTATAAGGAAATGGGCTGCATACTGACATAACAGAGCAGGCGTTCTCTCTATTTCCCTCTGGCTGCATACATCACTTTAAACTTCATAAACACCATAATTATACTAGACTGAATTCGAATATGAAATAAGAAAATGAAGTAGCACCCTCTGATTCATTATGCTATATTGTTTTCTCCCCAGTATAAACATTAGATGACGGGAATAGTTTACAGAAATGAAGTTTAATTTTTTTTCAGACTCATAATCAACAAAAGATCTTCATATTTCTCTGATGAGCAGGAAGACTGTTCCCTGGGTGGGAGAAGACCTTGGAAATTTCTGTGTACTCCTTCAAGGTTCCAGCAGTTCTGATTTGCTGCTGCTGTTGTTGTTTCTAGGTTTTTCACTTCAGTATTTGAACACAAACACGTTACCTTGGATATTACAAGGGAAAAAGTGCATCAAGCTTTCTCTTCTCCTTCCTGCCTATGCTTCACTTTTCTTTCCAATACATAGCCATTAGTTCCAATGTTCTTTGTAGATGTAACTGTCTTGATAAATAAGAAACACAGAGCCAAATACAGAATTAATAGCCAAGAGGTCAGAGCAATAGCTAAGAACTGAAAACCTTATCCTTCACTGCTGCTGCAGGGGCCTACTTTCTGTGTGTTTTTCCTTTTTATAGACTTTCTGTTCTGCCTTCTCATTGGTTTAAACCCAACCACATGACCTCCTTGTCACTGCCTGTCTGTACAGACCTCCAGGTCTTCTCTGATTGGTGTTGAGATTAAAGGCATGTGTCTCCATGGTGGCTGTATCCTTGAACACACAGAGATCTGCCTAGCTCTGCCTCCCAAGTGCTGGGATTAAAGGCGTGCACCACCACTGCCCAGCTTCTGCTATGGCTTGCTATTAGCTCTGACCCCCAGGCAACTTTATTTATTAACATACAAATAAAATCACATTTCAGTACAATAAAATATCACCATAGTTCTTCATCACAGAAAAAATAAAACATGGGTAATACCTGGTAGTACTCACTGGTAAACACATGTTCCATTTATACAAACAACACATTATAAGATTAAGACTCTTTATCCTAGCCATTACAAAAATTATAAATGTTCAATATGGGATATTTACAAAATTCAGAATTATAAGTTAAAAGTACTCAACTCAACCATTGAAAAATAGCTATCAGGAAATCAATACCTTTTAATTTATGGATTTTTTTCTCCAAAATTAAATGTAAATAATTGGTGCTGGTCATTGAACTTACAACATCCCAGATGCTAAGCATATGTCAAACACTGTCCTTTACTCTTAGGCTTCTTTCAAGCTTCCATCAGTAGTGTTTTATAGAAAACAATGTAAATTAAATATATTCTTTGTTATGAATTGATACTGTAAGATTTAATTTTAAACAACTTGTTTTTCAAATGTTAAGCATAATTCATTGTGTGTGATTTATCTACATGCTTGTGATTTTCTTCTGTAATATAGGCAGCAAAAGTCATGTTTCTTCCACATTAAGAATCATTTCTCAGCATGAATTTCTAGAAGGTGAATTGCTATATATAGGGAGATTCAAGTTTGGGGTGCTTTGGTAATTATTATAATTTCTGCCCAAAGCAATGGAGGAAAGTTACAGCCTGCTTTACACTACAAATGACCCACACTGACATTTGAAAGATAGTAGCGAGAGTGACGTTTCGACAGCATGCTCAGAACTATAGATGCTGATGTGGCTTCTGTTATTTGATTTCTGTCTTAGCAGGACTCTATGATTAAAATGCTGTTTTTTGTTGTTGTTTTTTTTTTCTTACTTAGTGAAGAACTTAAACCAGTTAAAATAACATTTGAAGTCAA
Source organism: Onychomys torridus (assembly GCF_903995425.1). Lineage (NCBI taxonomy): Eukaryota > Metazoa > Chordata > Mammalia > Rodentia > Cricetidae > Onychomys > Onychomys torridus. The sequence continues at coordinate 94,593,054 of NC_050445.1, read as the reverse complement.
GGTATTAACAATCTTAATCGAGAATAATGCAGAGTGAATGGACTCAGAAAAGCAAAGAAATAAATGAAAAATGCCTTATGGGAGAGAACTCACAGCTCCTTTAACCCCAGCATGATTGAGGCATAAGCAAGAAAGGAATACTTTTGAGGCCAGTGTGGGATAGTTGTAAGGCCTAGTGTCCAAATTAGTGAATTCCAGTTAAGCAAAGACTGGACAGGACACTGTTATGTGGAGATAACCAAAATGACTTTAGCCATGTATGTTATCTATGAAGTCATAGATGCCACTGTGTGCTGTTAATTGCACAAGATTAGGCCAATCAGTGTTCCACCAGGGATGGAGCAGGGCCTCCTGGGCCTCACTACTCCCAGAGGACACACTGATATTCACAGGTTTCAGTGGAAGGGTAAGTCACATTCCTCAGCGGCGTACCCACTGATACATTGCTCTTCCTAAGGTAAATAACTCTAAATAACTCCAGGTTTAATGACAGACTCTGCCTTAGTATTGTAAGATGGAGAATAAAAGAATAGAACATCTTATATCATCTTCTGGCCTCTACTTGCACATGCATACATGTATACAGATACAAACTGCACACACACACACACACACACACACACACACACACACACATACCCATGAACACACAGAAACAAAGGCAAATGGGGAGAGAGAGAGAGAGAGAGAGAGAGAGAGAGAAGAAAAGCATTTGAGAAGTCTAAATACAGTGCTTCCATGAACCACATGCTGAGGGGAGAAAGTTGTGCTCTGACCACAAGGTCAGCACAGTACATGCATACCTCATCCTGCAACCTGCTGCAAACATGAATAAATGAAATTTAACAAATTCTAAACCCAAAGCTTGGTAAGCTAGACATGTTGGTACATATTTGTAATCTTGAGAACTGGGCAGCCTAGGCAAGAGGGCTGTAAATTTGAGGTCAGCCTGGGCAAACAGCAGGACTTTGTCAAAATCAATAACAACAAAAAAATTCTCCTGCCTTTAAACTTCCAATTGGAGAATGTATTTTATGTTATTTTCCAGAAGAGAAAATTCAGAGTTAGGACAATGCTATTTTGTCCTTAATTTCTCTGTCAGAGCACAAAGTGCCACAATCCTTTAAACTT